>NW_022196897.1:143449282-143456437 GCF_008632895.1 Mastomys coucha
TAGTTAAATACTGGCAAGGAATTAAACTCCTTGTTAATTGCTTTGTTCATTTGGAGCTTCATGAATAAACTGTTTTAGGATAGGTCCCCACTAGCCTTCATTCATGAGTCAGTTTATTCTTGCAATGGGGCAGGGATAAGTGCCTTGGGTAGTCATTAGGAGCTAGGTTGTTGGGCATCAAACCTGGGTCTCTCTAAGTGAAGGCTGAGAGCTGTTCAGATTAAAATGTCTCAGCTGGTATTGTTAGTGCTCCAGAACTTCCAGCTCAGTAAGTCCCCTTAAAAAAGTAAACAGCTGGCTATCCTGGCATTTACCTTATGTGCTAACAGTGAGGAGGAGGTAAGGAAGAAGAGGAAGAGAGAGAAGAGAAAGGAGAGGAGAAGGGTGAAGAGGAGGAGGAAGAAGAGGAGGAGGAAGAGGAAGAGGAGGAGGAGGAAGAGGAGGAAGAGGGGGAGGAGGAGGAAGAGGAGGAAGAGGGGGAGGAGGAGGGGGGGAGGAGGAAGAGGAGGAGGAGGGGGAGGAGACACAAGGATCTCTCGAGTTTCAGACCAGGCAGGACTACATAGTGAGACCTCAGAAGAACAAACAACACTGACAACAGTAAAGAGCCCAGCCTCGGAGACTTTGTTACAGCTACACAGAATGTACTAAGATTCTCTGAATTTCATTTCACTCAAACACCCTTTCTTTTAAAAGCTTTTTGGTGCTGGGTATAGAAACTACTTCCTGGACACACCAGTCAAGTGTTCAACCGCTGAACTACTTCCCAGGCAAATTCTGTCTTAATCTTTGCATGGTGTGTCTCCCAGAGAAGCCTAGTGTTTCAGGACCAGCCAGACCCGACTTCTCAATGTTTGACAGCTATTGGTTAGTTTATCTCTTTCATGTCCCATTTCACTACAAACACCAGAAATAAACCAGATGGCAACTTCAACATTCTGCCTGGAAACCTTGTAACTAGATCACCCGGCTCATTAGGCACATTTCTGACTGTTCATGTCACTGTGAGTGGGTGTTGTAAACCATCACTGTGAGTGGGTGTTGTAAACTGTCACCGCCTCAAGGATCCCGTCTTCCCCATTTCTAGTGAGCATTTCCTCTTACCTCCACACCAATGGCTCTTTGACATTTTTCCTGAGGACTCTTGGTTCTCTACCTTTCTCCTCAGTCTCTTGTCCCTTGGCTATGTGGTCCCAAGGCCATTCTCAAACTTTAGGTTTTCATTACTGTAGCTGTCCACTTCCAAATACCAAAATATCATTTATCTACCGCTGTTCCTTGCCCTGCAATTTTCTTCACAGGGTTTCCTGAGTGTCCCCAGGGCACTGCTGCTGACTCCCTCCTCACAGAAGTAATGATCCCCAAATTCCACACCATCGATCTTGTTTTGTATTGTTGTTAGAAGCGAGTCTCGGAGTCCTAGCTACATTGGGCTCTGCTTCTGGAAGGAGGAATGCCAAAGAGCCTGCAAATATAGTTTAAAACCACCACACTCGCTGTTCAAGGCTCCAAGTGACCTAGATCACTTACTCACACGTCACCCCTCAACCTCAGGTTCCCCCTGATACTTCACTAAGAGATCTTGGGGAGCAGGTTGGAACCAAAAACCAGTTCTGGCCTTCCAGACAATGGGCTCTGTATTTTAGGCTGGAGATCTAGGGAAGAGCAGCATAGTTTCATGGTGTGTGGCTGCACGAGGTCCCAGGGTCACAGGACAGCCCCTCTGTGTTGCAACTCAGGCTCATGGCTTCCTCTCCCAGGGCCTCAGTTTCTGTATCTGCCAATCACAGGGGAGCGGGTTGCCAGGCAGACAAAGCAAGATGATGGCAGAGCTGAACATCTGGTTTTGGCTGGAGGATGCCAATCACCCGGCACGCTGATTGATTGGCGCCAGCACAGATTAATTTCCTCCTGCCTCAGCTGGGTCTTAAGTGCCATTCAATCACCCCTACACAGGTCTCTGAGTTTATTCGTTCCCACCACCCCAGCTGTTCTCAAGCCTCTACAGGCTCCCTCTCAGGCCTCTGCAGTCAAGGGCCAGCACTTTCCTGTGTCTGAGACCAGCTGTCTCTTGTCTATCTCCTCCTGGGCCTCAGGTCCCTTTATTTTCTCCAATTTCTCTTCTCCTTCCCCCACATAGCAATACTTAGCTGCTTCCGCCCATCGCCTCTGTCTGTCTTGGGCTAGCTTCCCTAGTGAGCTACCCCTGCCTTACTCTACTGTTCCAGAGATTTCCTAAGTTGCCACCAGGCTCTCAGCTCTCCCACTCGCCTTCTTCTTAAGAACTTTTAACATGGGCCACAGTGAAGCGGGGACAACTGTTGGGGACCCCAGACAGGATTTAGCCTGCCTTCCTGGGACCCCCCACAAGCTTCTTCCAGGATACAGAGATAAAGTTACCAGCGAGGCATAATTACTTCACTCTCCAGCAAAGCCCAACACTGGGGTATTGTTTCCCTCGAATCCCTCCACTCAGCCTGGGTCTTGCCACTGTCGGTGTGAGGTCTCCAGCCTGCTTCAGTACCCCATTTCCACCCCCAGCCCAGGTTTGGCTAAGGCCTGGCTTTACGCACTTGACAACCACTTCTAAAGTCTCCGGGCATTTGAAACCTCGCTGGCTAGTGTCCACCAGCAAGTGTTCCTGTGTGTGCATTTTGTGACCTTGGCAGGCAGTTTTCCACTGCTGTAATCTTCCTGGTTTCTTACCTGTTTCTGGCTTTCCCTTCCCCTTTTTGCCCTCCCTGGGTCATCCTTACTTATGCTGTAAACCCGTAGGGCTTGAAGAAATCAATGGCACTCAGATTCTTGTCACAGAGACTGCTGCTAAGGCCCTGACCTGGGTCAGTGGTAACTAACTCCAGTGAACACTCTTGACGATGTTCTTCACTGTGTCCTTGAGCCATGACCCTGGAGGGTGCACCAGGCTCTTCCTAGACCCAAAGGTCCAGGCTTGTCTGCTGGGGTCTAACTCCCCTAGGCTGGCTAGTTTTATGTCGACTTAACAGACGCTAGAATCATCTGAGAGGAGGGAACTTCAACTGAGAAACTACCTCCATAAGATTGGGCTGTATACAAGCCTGTAGGGCTTTTTTTTTTTCTTTTGGTTTTTCAAGACAGGGTTTCTCTGTATATCCCTGGCTGTCCTGGAACTCACTCTGTAGACCAGGCTGGCCTCAAACTCAGAAATCTGCCTGTCTCTGCCTCCCAAGTGCTGGGATTAAAGGCGTGCGCCACCACCGCCTGGCCTGTAGGGCATGTTTTAAGTTGGTGGTTAATGTGGCAGGGCCCAGCCCATTGTGGGTGGGGGCACCCCGGGTAGGTGATCCTGGGTGTTTAAGAAAGCCGGCTGAGCAAGCCACGAGGAGCAAGCCAAATAAGCGGTTGATGCTTCATGGACTCAGCCTCTTGCCTCCAGGTTCCTGCTCTGCTTGCACTCCTATCCTGACTTTCTTCAATGACAAACTGTGATGTGATAGTGTAAGCCAAAGAAAGCATTTCCTCCCCAGGTTGCTTTAGACATGGTGTTTCACCACAGTGAGAACAACTCTAAGACACTGCCTGCTCCAGCCTGCACCACACCGTAGTTCATCCCCTCATTCCACACCCTCCATTTGAACTGACAGTCATATGAACTTCCAGATTCTCACTAGCACTGAGAAGTGGCGCAACACTCCCAACCCCAAGCCTGACTCTATGCAGTGCTACCAAGGCAAGGAGGGACCAGAGGAACGAGTGCTCATTGTTGGCTGCAAAGCAGTCCAGCATTCAAAAGCTGCTTGACACCCCAGGCATACTGACCCAAACCTGTAATCCCACTGCTCTGGAGGCTAGTGAAGGAGTACAGGTTCAAGGCCTGTGCAGGAAAATTAGCAAGATCTTGTCTCAAAATAAAAATAGGAAAAAAAAAAGTTGGGGTTTGGGTTGTAGCTCAGTAGTATAGCACTTCCTACCTAACACATGCAAAGCTTGCCTGGTTCAGTCTCTGATACTGCAAGTCAGACCACATTGTCTTCTAAGTACACTGTAGCTGTCTTTAGACACACTAGAAGAGGGTCTCAGATCTCATTACAGGTGGTTGTGAGCCACCATGTGGTTGCTGGGATTTGAACTCATGACCTTTGGAAGAGCAGTCAGTGCTCTTACCCGCTGAGCCATCTCACCAGCTCCAGGATGCACTCTTAACCACTGAGTCATCTCTCTAGCCTCCCTGCCTCTGGCTTTTTGAATCAGGGACTTGCTAGATGGCCTGAGCTGATGCTGGAACTCTGACTAGGATTCCTGCCTCTGCCTCTGGAATGCTGGGATTGCAGACACCATGCCTCCTCTTTAAAAAAATCTATCTAGCCAGCCAGACTTTGCTAGGCATGTTGAGGTTCTGTGAAGGCTTACCTGCTTGTTTGTTTCTTTGTTTGTTTTTGTTGGTTTCAGTGCTGGGGGAACCCAGGGCCGGAGTGTTCTACAACTGACCCAACCCTTAGCTCCATGCTTATATCCACATTCGGCAGGGCTGTGGACTTATATGTCCTTTTTAAAAACTGCACAGCAAAAGAATGAAGGTCACAGTTTGTAAATTATATCCCAACAAAACCAACTTAAAAATCAAAGCCCTCTCTGTAGAGTGCGAATTGGTTCGAGAGCTTTGCTAACACCTACAGAAGCAGGACATGTTCCTTCCGCTGGAACAGCGCCTCCAACTTTGGAACATGCCAAACAGAACCAGCATCTTCGTCTGTCACGGCAAAGCTCTGGGAACCACCTAGACATTTATAGACAGTAGATAGATAGATAAATAGGTCTATTGATGTATTCATATGAAGGAATCCTATGCAGAATGAGAAAGAATAGGGCCTGAAGCCATGATTCAGCCAATAAAGTGCTTCTTGCACAATCGTGAGGACCTGGGTTCTATCCCCAGCACCCTGCACAAAGTGTGTTGTGGTAGCATGCACTTGCAATCTCAGCACTGGGAGGTTGGAAGGTGGCTCCCGAGGAGCAACATCCAAGGCTGACCTTGGGCCTCCATATGTACCCAACCCCAGGAAAATACCCCCACCCCTTCACACACACACACACACACACACACACACAGACGCGTGCACGCACATATACAGCCACATAAATGGATCTCACAGACATTCGTATATTTCATAAGAAACCATTGACTCAAGTCTATTCATTCACGTTCAAGACCAAGCAAAGCCCTCAGGTGATAGGAGTCTCCTCCTGGGAGGAAGGAACTGAGCAGGAAGGGGTGCTGAGACCCTTCTAAATCTTAATGTAGTGGCCATGTGCAAGCATCATTAAAGATTCAGTGAACTACACCGGCCAGATGTGCACAGGGCACGATCTGTTCCTCGTGTGTTTACCCAATCAAGTACATCCAACACTCGTCATTGTGCTGACCACCACAGGTGGCCAGGGGGTGGGAGAGGAGAAAGGATAACATGACAGTCAGCAAGAGGGTGCTCATGAGGCCACTCTCATCCATCGGTGGAGAGCATTAAGCCCCTGGAAGGACAATGAGATCAGGTTCCCCGTGAAACAGAGCTAGTTTAATTAAGTCTGGCTCAACCTAACCCCCGTGATTATCTGATGATAATCCCCATATCTGTCCCCTCAGCTCCATCTGCTCTCTGACTGTCGCATCCTTAATTGCTCTATGTCCCAGCCTGCTGCTTCTCAGAGCATGCACAGGCTCACCTCTCCTGTTCCATGAGGACCGCTGCCCGTCGTGTCTTGATTCTCTTCTTGAGTAGTTTTCCACCCAGTTGCACCCACCCTACCCATATCCACTGCTCTCACATGACCCACAAGCCCACCAAACACTCAAGAGCACCATTCCTTCCTGAATCCCACATGATTTGGCAGCTCACAGCCCTCACTGACCATGCACACCTTCTAGAAACACACTCCATTGGGTGCCATCATGACTCAGGATCCAGTTCCTTAACCATCAGCCTCCTAGAGCTGATGTTCAGGGATGTGTGTCTGATAATGTCACATGTCTCTTTGTGTGGTTGTGCCAGGAGTGTGTTCAGAACAGTGGGGCCCTAGGTGGGAACTAAGGCACCCACAATAGATAGAAAACATGGCCTTGCCTGTCTATGCCAGTTTAGTGGAGAGACTGAAATCCAGAGAAGGGAAGCCATCTGCCCAGAGTCACGGACAGAGGGAAGACAAAGCACAGGGCACAGACAAGCCCTCGGCTGCGTCCCTCAACCCTTATAGCTCCCCCGCCCAGGTCCAACACCTACTTCTATAGAGTGGGGTGCTACTGAGATTAAAGGGCAAACTCCTATATGCCATGAGGGGGTGCTCTGGGAGGTCTTGAGGAGAGGGCTGTCCTGTGTGCATCCTGGGACCCTTCCCTAGCACAGATGTTTCTCCCTCAGCCCTGCCCCCCAACCCTCCGGCATTAGACGGTTCAGTAATGCTCCCTTTGCACTTCACTTGGTTTCAGTAATTAAGAAAGATTGAACCATATCCACTCCATGTCACAGAGTGTTTATCGGCAGCTGCCAGGCTTCGTGCACTTTGCCAGGTGCTGAGGCCCTTCAAAAGGGATGGCGGGCTCCAGCTGCAGAGTGGGGCAAACCGCTGTGGACGCCAGTCGCTGTTGCGTCCCAGAAGACATCCAACTCATGTTCCTGGGCAGAGGGAAGATGATTTAATTTTTTTTTGCCGTTCAATGAAACACATGTTCTTGTCCAAATCTCATTTCCCACTGCCACACTTAAGTCGCCCCCCCCCCCCAGCCCACTGGTGTTCCTGCTGCCTCTCTCCCTCGATGCCCTCCTTCCCTGAAGTGTCAGTACGGTGAGTTTATTTTCTGGTCCTAGTTTCCAGGTTTTTACAGCATGAGACTTCTTTACTGTGCTGGCTGCCTCTGTGAAGGGACCCAGGGACAAGAAGAACAGGAGACAGGCTTTTCACCGGGCGCTTGGTTTAAATTTTGGACCACATAAATCTTTCTGTTTCAAAATATTACTTTTTAAGGGTTTCTATTTAAAAATACCTATCTGGATGGGTGTGGTGGTACACACCTATAATCCTAGCACTTGGGCAGAGGAAGACTAATCCGTGAGCTTGAAGCTAGCTACCTTTGTCTTCATGGTGAGTTCCAGGCCAGTCAGGGTTACATAGTGAGACCCTATC
>NW_022196897.1:143456447-143493562 GCF_008632895.1 Mastomys coucha
AAAAAAAAAAAAAAAAACCGCTCGGGCAGCAGCAGCAACAAAAAACTTATGTGAATCCCAGTGTCTTGGCACTCTGTGCCAAGCAAGGTGGCAGAAGCAAGATGGTGGTGAATTAAAGGCAAGCCTTGGCTACACAGTGAGATTCTGCTCTCCATTTAGTTCCCCTTAGCCCTCTTGCCTGCTCAGCCAGAGTCTAGCTTGTGTCCTTTGGCCAGATTCTTTAGTGTCCCCTAAGACTGCTCTGGAAAAGATCCCCAAAGCTTCCTCATGGGTGAGCCAGCCCCTTGGCCTCCCTGGGCACGGGCCGCTGTTCCTCGGCCTCCTGGGTTCTCTGTTTCCTGAGCTGGCAGGACCTCCTGCCCACATCTGTCTTCTGGTTTTGCTTGTCCCTCTTTCCTAGTCTCTGGAATCTTGTCTTGTGTGTCAGCATCTCTAGAGGTTCCCTAGTGGACCCTGTGACCTCCAGTGCTCAGGCCACCCCAGGGTCCATCCTGCCTGGTGTCTGCGAGTGTGACCAGGCTTCAGCTTCCAGATCCACCCTGTCTCTAGGACACTCTGCTTGTTTATCCCAGGGATGGTACACTCTGTGTCTGGATTGCCTGATTCAAGTTTGTCCTCTGTCAACCTCTTGATATGGGATAGTTTCTTCTGTACCTGTTTTTGTCTGAAGAGGCACTCTCATGAATACATTGCATGTAAATGAATTGCAGGCTGGGGTATGGTTCAGTTGGTAAACAGCTTGCCCGGCATGCATCATTTTCTGGGCCTTCTTCCTGGCACTGCAAAACTTGGGCCTGGTGGCCCATGCTTGTAACCCCAACATTCCAGGAAGGAAAGAGGATTGGGAGCTTATGGTTATCCTTGGCTACCTGAGTTCAACAGCAGCTGTAAGACCATGTCTTTTTGTCTTTTTTTTTTCCTTCTTTGTTGTAAATCAAGCTTTCAGGACAGAGGCTAGCACATTGCATATTTATAGAGAGAATATTTGTGAGATACAAATGTCCCAAGTCAGGTCTCAGTCCTCCTCTTGCAAGCCCTGTCCTGTTGTGGCATGCACCCCCTGCCATCCAGTTCCCTCCAAGTGTAGGAGCCCAGGGGTCTTGCCTGATACTGCCCCCTCCCTTGCATGCCCCATCACTAATTCTGGCCCCACCCTGTCTCTCCCCATCTCTGCATCCTGCCTGGTCTGTGGCCTGTGAACTTGCTCTTGTTAAACTCATCAGTGTTCTAATTGCCAGATCAGGAGGGAAAAAAAAATTTAGCCTTCATCGGTTTGGATTTTATGCTACATTTGGTCCTGCTGATCCCATTCTCCTAGAAATGTCTTACTAGCTCGGTTTCCATGGCAACCTGGTCTGCCCGATCTGCTCACGTGCCATGTGGTGCTGACATTTCTTTCTCTCTTGATGCTGTTGCAGGTGCCTTGGGCTCCTACATCCTCTGAAAATGGTGGCATGAAGGTTCTGGGATGTTGCCTGGGAACTTGTTTCCTCTTTCATTTTAATAAATAAGGGGAGATTTACAATGAACACCCAAACTCTGTCTCCAGGTGAGATAGCCTGAGAGACAAAGTGTTAAGTCTCTGCTGGTCAGTTCTCCCAGGTGTCCATAGACATATCCATGCCAGCTTTAGTTTGTTTCTTTCCCCAAGTCTTAGGGTGAGCTTTCCATAAAACATGACTCTGAGTTTGGGGATGGACTCAGCGAGTAATGTGATTGCATAGCATTCTCGAGGTCCTGGCTTCAGGCCCTAGCACCGTATAACTTGGGCATGATAATGCTCAACTGTAAGGCCAAGCACTTGGGAGGTCGACCAGAAGGTCATAAGCTCAAAGTCATTCCCGGCTACATAGTAAACTTGAAGCCAGCCTGAGCCACATGAGACCTTGAGTAAAACAAAGCAAAACAACCCATAACTTGGTCTTTGGCCCTTGCCTACTCTAAAGTCTTCCCTGACTTGGCACTGGCTACAAGGTTAGATTCAAGTTCTTTATGTCAGGGGATGCTCACCATTGATATTTTCATTTGCCCTTCCCACCATGCCCCATCTTATCCAAAACTCCAGGGAAAGGTAACAGTTTGCGAGCGCCTGCCACTCAGTGCCTGCTGTCTGAATCTTTGTTTACTCTGACAGAGGGCCTTCTAGTCTTTCTCCCCAGTTGCCATTTCTTGAGATATTGACTCAGGCAGCAGCTTCTCCAGGAAATCTTCTGGGGGTGAGCCCCAGTTCCGAGTCCCCAGAAAGAGGTGACACTCCCCCACCTGTGTTTTTGGCATACTCTACATGGTAGATCCTAGTCTCCCGCAAACAGTTCTGACTTCAGGCAACAGGCACCAAGTCAGAAAGAGCTTTGAGACAAAGAGGAATTCATTGGCTCTCAAGGAGAGCAGGGTTCTTTTGTGCTTCTGAGAAAGTGAATGGAGGGGTGAGAGATGGGGGAGAGCCCCTGATACCCAGCCATGACAGTAGAAAAACCCATCTTACCATCATGTGCACGTGTCGAGGTATAATTTACATGCAAATAAGGTAACACATAAAATGTACTATCAGATGAATCTTGACACCTGTATACACTTAGCTCAAGTCAAGAAAATGCCCTTACCCACCAACCCCTGGGGTTGATTTAAGTCCTTTGTGATTCCTTATACTTTCCACTTCCCCTCCCTCTCCCCCTCCATTCCCTAGGCAACTACAGATCCAGCCACTACTACACAACAACTGTAGTTTCTAGAATGTTATGCAAATGGAACCATAGCCCTTTTACTATTGTCTGGCTTCTTTCCTCAGTGTAATTGTTTGAGCTCATCCATACTGTGTGAATAGCTGGCCTGATGGATGGCAGTCTATTGTGAGTGTTCTGCTTATCCATTCTCGCAGGGATGGATGGGTGGGGGTAAGTTTCTAGTTTGGGGCTCTCACAAATAAAACTACTCCGAATGACCATGTACTCATCTTTGTAAGGGCACATGCTTTTGTGTCTCTGGGACAATTCACACTCCTATCCTGCAAACCACGAGTGTTTCAGTGCCCCACATCACCACCCATACTTGGCATGGCCAGAGTTTTTAAGTTTAGACATTCTGATAGGTACATCATTGGGGGTTTATCTTTTTCCTTTCTGTGTGTGTGTGCACGCACGAATGTGCAGATAAGTGTGTTAGTGTGTGTGTGTTAGTATGTATGTGTAGATGAGCATGTGTGGGGGCAGAGGAGGCTGTCGGGTACCTGACTCTCTATCTTATTACCTTGAGAAAGGATCTCTCACTGAACCTGGAGTTAGGCTGGTGGCCACTAAACCCCAGCCAGCCTTCTGCTTCTGCCCCTGCAGGGACTGGACCTAGAAGAGCACATGGCCATACTGTGCTTTACTACAGGTGATGGGATCCTCACGTTTCAGCTATCTTTCTAGCCACCTCCTGTGATTTTAACTTGGATCTCTCCACTGACAAATGACGTGGAGGGTCTCTCGTGTCTGTTTCCCATCTGTTTATTTTCAGGAGTATCTGTTCCAATCTTTTGCTTAATTTTTTTATTGGCTTTTTTTTTTTATTATTTTGAGTTTTAAGACTTCATACAAATCTTTCATTAGATATATTATTTGCAAATATTTCCTCTGTGCCTGTGGTTGGTCTTTTTACTCTGTTGGTGGTTTTTCCAAAGAGCTTAAATTTTTATATTTTCTGCAGTGCTGAGGATCAAACCTAGGGCCTTGGGCATGCTGGGAAAATGCTAACTTTCCCACCAAGCTAACTCACAGCATATGTTTCTTGATTGCTATTATCTGGTTTATCAAATGGTTCTTTTAAATTTTTATTTCATTCATTATCTATCTATCTATCTATCTATCTATCTATCCATCCACCCATCTAACTCTCTATCTCTGTCTGTCTGTCTGTCTGTCTGTCTGTCTGTCTGTCGTGTAGACACATGCACATGCAGAGCTCAGAGGACATCTTGCAGGAGTGAGTTCTCTCCTTCCACCACGTGGGTCCTGGGGATGGAGTCAGGTGGTCAGGCTTGACCTCCAGTGTCTTTACCCACTGACCCACCTCAGCCCAATTAGCTCTCTCCTTCGACCCACGTGGTTCACTTATGGCTTGTGCTTTTACCACTGTGTCCTCTTACAGTGAACTTAAGAGCTCTGTCCAACTCTGGCTAAAACACTTTCCTTGTATGCTCTGTTCTCAACAGTCTTGAGTTTTCTCCATTTTCTGTTTTGCTGTTATTTTTATGGCTGAGTTAGTGAGGCTTTGGTATTGCCAAGAAGAGAGACCCCACTAATACGGTAATCTGTCTGAAAAGCAAGGCTCAAAGCCTTCGCTGGCTCCTCCTTGACTTTGGAATAAAATCCCAGGCGCCTGACAAAGGGCCCGCAAGAGTGTCCTGGCCCCACGGTCCACCCCTTTCCTCTCTGGCATCTTCTCAAGCACTGTACTCTGGACACACTGACCAAAAAGAGCTTCTTTTCTTTAAGCTCGGTGGCACAGCAACCCTTCCTCTGGGCTTTGGGGAAGGCTGGACCAGACAGCCAGGCTGAAGCAAGACTTGGCTGCCCTCGGGTCCAGAGATAAAGGCTTTGACTTGGAGCCTGTAGCCAGGACACTGGGCACCTTCCATTCCCAACCCTGCTCTCAGCCGCCATGGTCCCAATGCCTCCTCACTCTTGGCTTCAGGGTCCCAGCACACTTCTAATTTTTCTAGGTGTGATGTTTTGTTTCTATGGTGGAGATTATATTTTGTACATAATTTGATTGTGGCTTCTCCATGGCTTTTTACTTTTTGAAATTTTAATATAGTGTAAGAATTTTCCAGAGCTTTTTGTAATAATAATAATAATAATAATAATAATAATAATAATAATAATAATACAATTACTCCATGAAGAATGGGCCACATGAGCAGATATAAAACAATATACTTAGCATTTTCCCAATAGTTTGTTATTTTGGTTATTTCCATTTTTTATGATAAACAAGGCCACGCTTCTCTTTGTAGATAAATCTTTTGTCAATCTGAGATTATTTCCCTCAGATGGAGTACCACGAGTGTAATTACTGGGTCAAAGGCGGTAGTAATTTACATTCCCATCAGCAGACTCCTGTGTTTCCTCACACCCCAGCCAGCATGGGGTATTCTCATTAAAATGTCCCTCTCCACTCAGCGATGGGCAGTGTTATCTTGCTGTTGTTTTAATTTACTTTTTAAAAAATAATTAGATATTGGAAAATAGGTTCAACCTATGAGCCATAAGAAATTAATCTTGTGTTAATTGAGTGTTCCTACCCTTTCACATTTATCCAGCAGTGACTTGAATTTTTAAAACTCAATTTGTGTGGGCTCTTAAACACCAAGGGCATTACCCTCTGCGTGGCGCCGCAATGCTATTTTCAATTTTCCTAAAATTAAATTTAGAAAATTCAAACCTCTCTCTCTCTTTCTCTTTCTGCACTCCCCTCTGTACTCTTAAGCTCAGAAGTCTCACCCAGAAGTTCCAGGTGAACCTTTCAACCTTATTCAACTGGCTTTTTTTTTTTCCTTCTTCTTCTTCTTTTAATTGAAACTTTAATTCAGCTGAATGGTACTAATATATAGCATAAAGTAAAGAAGAAAGTGGGCTTGCTTTTTCAAATGTCTGGATCCTTCTGGCATTCCCCTCTAATTCGCTCTCTCCTCACTGCTCATGGAGGGAGGGATAGGACCCTATCTCCGCTGCGTTGAGTGGGAGACTATTTTTCTCTCTCCAGACTCTGATGTTCAAGTCCTTCTCCTCATTCCCCATGCTCTGTGTGAGCTTCTGGGCACACTGCTCTGGGCAGTTGGCACCTCAGTCTTCTGCCCCTGCCTGGGCTGGAGGCACTTGGGTGGGCTTTTGTGAGCCCCGGGCACAGAAGGCAGTTGTTAGAGGTATTGTCTACAGGATGGCCAGGGAAATGAAAGCCGCAGCTTTGCAGGGCTGGCTCTGGGGCTTGAGAAAGCAAAGGTTCTGGAGTCCCCAAAGCTTGGAAGCTGGAGTCAAAGCCAAACCAAGTGGCGGAGCTTACGAGGAGAGAATAGGCTGGAAAGATTCTGCTGGGCCAGACCCTGAGCCCCATGAAGGGGTAAGACCTGGGTAGAAGAGTTTTCTAGATACTGCCTGAGCCTCAACCCCCAGAAAAGGCCTATTCCTGTCTTCTAAGTTCCAAGGAGAAATAGGATGGGGGTCCTAGTCATACCCTGAAATCTAATCTGGTGTTTACAACAAAGGCAGAATGGGAGCCCCAGCAAAGTCTATGGGGATCAGGGGCATCTGAGGGTTGAAGTGAGCAGACCAGAAGCCCCCTCTGCCACTCACACACGAGCACTGCACACCAGTCTCTACCTAGTAATCTGCTCAATGGGCTCAGGACCCATTTGCCTGGAGAAATTAGTGATACCCCCACCCAGGTCAATGGCTAAGAACCTTGGGTACACACTGGAGCCCTGCATCTCATTGAGGTCAAAGCCACCTCTCTCTCCCAGACTCTGTAGCCATCTGTCAGTGTGCATGCATGATACTTGTATATTCAGATTGGACACACAATGCTTGTGTATTCCACTGATTGCAAAATTTGAGGCTAAAACATTTTGACCTTACATTTCAGGCATATTAATTCAAATCAGAAAATTATTTCTTTGGCAGTCACCCCTCAGCTGTCCCAGGCTGTCACATTCCAACCCAAAGGAGACAGAGATTCCTGCCAAAGAGAGACACAGTTAAAATCGCAAAGGGCATTCCCTGGAAGAAAGTGGGACTTAGGTTGGTGTGTAGAAAGCCACCTATGGAGCTCTGTCTGAAAGTCAGCTCCCTTCCCCAGCAGCTTTTCTCTCTGAAGGTTTCATTTAGCTAATGGCCCCTACTCTGCAGTGGCTTGGCTTCCACTAGGACCCGAACTCACGGACAGATGCTGCTTTCTTACTGAATTCCAAACCAAAGAAAACTGTTCTGTTCCCTCTGCCTTCCTCTCACACAGGTGGTTCCTCCAGCACCCCACCCTCACTCTGCCTCTTCCTTCAGGCCCTCTGAAACACTGGTCTCAAAGGCTGGGTCCAGGGCCACAGGTCAGCCCCAGCATCCCCTGGCCCCCTTCCATGGCCTCTTTGTTCTTCTGGAAGCACTCTCCTTGTTGGGTTCCTGGGACCTTCCTGAATACACCTCTGTTTCCTCCTTGTCTTTCTCCTCCCCAAATTCAGCCCCTGATGGTCTGTCTGGACAGACCTGAGCTAAGCCTCTGTCCTTTGTGAATTCCATCTCTCTCTCTCTCTCTCTCTCTCTCTCTCTCTCTCTCTGTGTGTGTGTGTGTGTGTGTGTGTGTGTTCTTGCATGTATGCTCATGTGTGCATGGAGGTTAAGAGTCTCCCTTAATTGCTCTCTATCTCATTTTTTGGACACAGGGTCTTTCCCTAAGCTTGGAGCTCAGCCAGAATGCTCCAGATTTTCTCTTCCCAGATTTGGGTTTGCCTGGCTTTTTGTGTGGGTGCTGGGCACCCAAATTTGGGTTCTCATGTTTGCATGGCAAGCACATTACCAACTGAGCCAACTCCCCAGCTCTCTCTGTCTTCTCCCCCTCCCTCTGTCCCACCCTTCCCTTCTTCTGTTTTTTTGAGACAGGGTATCTCCACAGTACTTCTGGAAATCACAGGGATCCTCCCAGCTTTTGCATGTTGCATTTCTTAACCCCATTCTGCCTGTCTCACTTTCTCTGAAGCCTTCTGTCTCTTCCTGAGTCTTCCCTCCTGGCCCCCAAGCCACAAGTCCCAAAAGCCTCTCACACTCAATACACTCAACCAACAACTCTTTGTTCCCAGTCAAGGTCTCTCTTCATGTGGAAACAGCACTGGCCAGTGAATGCCAGGGGGCTTCCTCTAGCAACTGGCCCTCCTACCTCATCCATTCCAAAGCCTTGAGCTCCCACAGGTGCTCCAACCTTTTCTTTCTGTTTCTTCTCTCTTGTTCAGGCCAGCTGCCATGTGCCTGATAGACCACCAGGTTGTCCTCTGAAGACCTCCCTCCCTGCTGACCTCTGCACCCACTGTGACCCCCTCACCAGAAGCCAGAGAGAGGATTTCAACTCCTGAGTCAGGACATGTCATCATCGTGCTTTGGGACAAAGCTGCAAACCTTCTGAACTAGATGACCCATGCTGCCCTAGCGCCTCTGAGCCTGATCGCCGCCGCCTTCATCTCTCAGCTCTCAGGGAAACCTCAGCAGACTCCCCTCCCTGTTCATGATCGCCATTTATTCTGGCAATTTACCCAGGGTCTGTTTCTGCATCTGGATTAGAAACCCCACGAGGGCAGAGATCTGTTTTCTTCCCACGGTCTCCCCATCGGCCCTGGAGAGGCTCAAAGATCGTGTATAGAATTGAGCTGAGAACTTCCTCTTGGCTTCACAAGTTGCTTTCCAGCTCCGAGACAATCCTGCCCTAAACTTTCCTAATTATCTGAATGTAATTATCTAAACTTCTGCACAGGGCCGTCTTTGCTGCTGACTATCTGTCATCCCCAGGCAGCGCCGGCAGGTTTCTGCTCCATCACACCCCGAAAACCACTCTTGCTGTGGGCTCCGATAACCCCCTAATTACCACCTCCAGTGGGTGTTTTTCCATCCCTGTCTTATTGGAATTCTCTGCAGGGTTTGATATTGTTGATCACTCCCCTTCTCGGAACCGCTTGCTCTCTTGGTTTCCATGGCAACCCCCCTCTCCTTGTTTTTAAACCATCTCTATGACGACTTTTCCTCCCCACTCTCATTAATCAGAGTTTCTGACTCAACCACCCTTGAAATGTTAGGGTCCTGAAGATTCGATATTGTGAAGTTGTCAACGCAACCCAAATTAATGAACAAACCTGATGCCTCCCTAATCAAAATCTCACTCGGGTTTTTTTTTTTTTTTTTTTTTTTTTTTTTTTTTTTTTTTTTTTGTGATATTTAGTGCATTGATTCTAAAAGCCATATGGTAGAGGGAAATGGGCAAAAACAGCCAAGATGATGTTGAGAAAGAAAAACAAGGCTGGGAACACAGTAGGAGGAAAAGGTCTGGATTTGCCCTACTAGGCGGCAGATGACTACATGACTGTGATTAAAGACTGGAAATGGTGCAGAGAGGGAATACTGAAGGCTTTGGCGTCCATCAGGCCCAGGAACATTTGCCAGAGATGAGGAAGGACCTTTCCTACAGTGGGCACTGGATGCTAAGAGCTCAAAAATACCCATTCCTTAGTTCCTGGCCACCTCACTCAGGCTGGACTGTCCCCTTTCTACCTATCCTCCACACTGTACAACTTGCCTATGTGGGAATCAGCCCCTTAAGATGACCCCTCATTTTCTTCTGAGTTCTGTTTAGACTCTCTTTCTTTTGGGGTCTAAAGCAAGCCAGGCTGGTCTCAACCAAGACTAGCCTTGAGCTTCTGCTCCCCCTGTCTCTACCTTTTGAGTGCTGGGATCACAGGTGTGGGTACCACACTCAATTTGAGTTTTCCTGTTTGAGAGAAATGCATGCTCTTGGATGTAGGTGTGTCCTCAAGTGTTCACTCTATTGTTCTTGTGTTCTTTTGTGTTTTTAAAGCAAGCTGCCCTAAGGACACTGACACTTGAACATGGCACAAAGTTGGAAGACTACTCAAAGCTTGAAGAATCTTTAGGAATCTTGATAACAGTCCCAAGCACCCACTGTCAGGTTCTGTGGAACACATCTCCTCTTATACACTTATGCCAAATGCTTTTATTATACATCTACATAATCCCGCACCATAGTTTTACACTGATTATATGCTAAACATTTCCCTGTGTTAGCCAACAGTCATTGTAATTACTGAGTTTAATGACTGTTTAATAATCCATCTAATGAATGGAACATAATTTGGTTAACTCTTCCCCCTAAGCTGGAGATTTTGACAGCTTCGTTTTTCTCCTCCTCTTCCTCTTCCTCTCTCCTTTCTCTCCCTCTCTTCTCCCCTCTTTCCCTCCTTCCATTCTTCCCTCTCTCCCATCTTCCTTTCCTTTCTTCCCCTCCCCCTGCTCTCTCTCAGCACAAGGCACATTTTTTGAGCTTAGCTTTTGATCATTTCCTTGGGATGAATTTCAAGCAAATGGAGTTCAGAGTCCAACGGTCTGAGCTGTCACACATCTGCAGCAGATCACCTCCTAAAATTGCTTCCTGCAAAGGTTTGCCACTTCAAGTGTAGCCAGCTGTGAGAGAGAGGTCCAAAGTCACAGCCACCAGAGCTCATGTTTGTAAAGGGGCCCGGATTGCCATCTCTGCATCTTCATTTACACTGATTTTGTTATGTGTAAACTCAACATTTGCAACTGAACTTGCCCTTTGAATTTCATGTTTCATAAATGGACTCAACGCTTCTTATTGTGCCAACATTTCGTTATAAAAATCCTTTCTGCCTCTGTGAATGTTTTATTTATGAGAATTTTTGACACACATTCCCTCTAGTCAATTATGTTTGTATTTCCCAGGGTTGTTCTCTCTGTGGCTATGACAGTTACCATGGCCTCCTCCCGCATACACACACACACACACAGACATACAGAGAGAGGAACAGGAGCCATTTCCACCTTTGGTACCTACTAATGTGCTTTTTGATTTTCATTTAAACCACCTGACATTGATTCAGGTCCTTGGCATAAAGGCAGATAGAGATTGTAGGGTTTTTGTTTCTCAGATAGAGAAAATAATAGCATAGCTTCACTTAGTGATGGATCTCTCCATTGCTCATTAATTTGTGGGATGTCTGCAGCATACATCACAGTGTTAGACAATCCGGGATTGTCTTTGCGTTTTCCAGTCCATTCCATGGAGACAGCTTTCTCATTCTTTCTCTTTATTATTTTGGAAACAATAACAACAAAAAAAACCTTTCACTTTATGCCATAGTATCTGTTTGCATTTGGAACTCTGACATCCCCATATCTTATCAGGTCAGTTGCTCGTGAGTCTGGCTCCACATCTGTTTCCCAGCTTGGCATCTCACTTTGTATTTCCCCCAAGGTCACTTTTCCACACGTGGACACATTTTCTAGCTCCTTCTTCTCCCTGGAAGATAGACCATGTGGCTGTGTTCCAGAGATAGACCAGTGCTGGACCCAGCTCTGAGGTCATAGGCAGGGTCAGGAGGTACAGATCTGAGTCCTATCTCTGACAGCTGGGCACAGCATTCGGCCATCCCTCATCACCTGTTGTCCAGACACATCGCTTCCTCATCTGTAAATTGGGGTTGTGAGGTTCATGGGAGGCAACGGATGTAGCACAGTTTCTTATGAGCTACTGCAGAAGGATAAGACATCTGCCTGCAAAGTCCCTGCAGATGGAGTTTAGAGGCAGTGAGGAGGAATCCTGGTCTTCAGAGGGGAATGAGGCTGCCAAAGCTGAGTTGCAAGGGCCCACATGACCCGGAGCCACACTGGGGAAGAAAGATGAGCAAGTGGCTGTGAGGTGTGGGGTGTTCCCCAAGGAGACACTAAGGCTGAACCCAACTGGTTGGGATGTGAGTGTCTCAGAATGCATTTGGGGAGTCCACAGAGACATAGCCAAGCTGGAAGGAACTGTAGGATTTCTCAGGGCAGGAAGAGCAGGTGCTGGGGGTCCCAGTAGGGACAGATGTGCATATTGGAAGACCTGGATTTGGAAGGCCTGGGACTTTGTCCAAGGGGCATGTGAGTGGTAACTGGAGGGTGGATAGATCCCATGTGAAGCCTTTGACATGCGCTTCCCCTGTGTGGCAGTGGAAGAAGAGGAAAGTGGGAGGCCATTGCATGGAGGTTGTGGGAAGGGACACCTTGGGATTGTTCTAGAGACACAACAGCTAGGATTGGCTGAGACTGAGCAAGATACAGTCCTGTCCCTTCCAGCCCAGCCACCAGAAAACCTCTATGCCCTTGTCACCTCACTTTCTCAGAGCTGTCAGAGTCTTTTTGACAAAAAAGAATATATCTGAATTTCCATTTCAGACATCGAAAAGTCGAGACAGGCAATGGTCTTCTGCCCCTACATCGACAGCTGCCTGTTGCTAGGTGCCCAGAGCTACAAAGACTGCTAAGACATGACCCCAGCCACCAGGCAAGATGAAGCCACAGCTAATTAGAGCCAAAGTCAGGACCAGCAGGGCAGAGGAAGGCTCCCTGAGAACATGGAGATCAGGTTCCCTGCATAAGGAACAGGATTGAATTTTGCTCCTTCCATCAACACAACTAATCCCCTCACCTCCACACTTAATCCCACTGCTCTGGGGCCCCTCGCTGTCTGTCCCCACTCTGCAAGCCTGGCTGGCCGAGCCTTCCCCTGTCCTGATGCTGAGCGCGGGTGCTTTGCTGGTTCTGTAGCCCCTCCATTTCCCTCCAGCCCCCTTCTCTCAGCCAGATTAGAGGTCAATTGTCCCCTACCTGGGGTTGGGGGCTTCTGCCCTGACCTCAGAGCTGTGCAAGACAAGTCTCCAAAGCCATGTCCCAGCTTCCCCTGCGTGCTGGGACACTCATCCTTTTAGAATTTCTTCCTGGCCCCTGGGATCTTGCCCTTCTCTTTTGCTCTGCCTCCCCTTCCATGCCCCGTGTATCTGCTAGACTGTGTGCTCCAGCCTTCTGCTGCTGACTGTCATTCCCTCCAGCTTCACAAGGCACCAAAGCTTTGTTCACTTCCAGGAAGTGGCTTTCCCCAAACAGCGCTGAGTGCTGGCCGTCACCCTTTGTCACACCACTTGACCGTTCTCAGGTCCAAATTTGATCCCGGGCACTAGAATTTGGTAGTAATTCACTTAGACATCTCAATATGACCATGTAGACATCCCAAGGACACCCAGGCATCTCAATGCTATCATCCAGTTATCCCAGGCCCACCTAGATATCCCAACTCCACTCAGGCATCCCAACACCACCCAGACACCACATTCATCACCACCCAGATGCCCCAATACCCAAACATTCTAACACGTACAAGACACTCAATAACACGGTCTAGGCACACCACCGCTGACACCTAGACATCCAACATGTCCCAGAAATTTCAGTGCCACACAGACATCTCTATATCTCTCAGATATTACAATATCACTACCTAGATCGCTCTACCTCTACTACCCAGACATCTGGACATTACCACCAAGACAGTCCAACACTCCCAAGATATACCAGTACCATACAGATACTCCAACATTACCTACACATCCCAACATCCCTCAAGGTAAACTCCATTCATTCATTCATTCATTCATTCACTTATTCATTCATTCAATGTATTTGTGTATGTATAACCAATGAGATTTTATGTGTGCCACTTATGTGCCTGGTACCCACAGAGGCCAGAGGGCCTCAGAACTCCTAGAACTGGAATTACAGTTGTGAGCTGCCCATCATGGGTGCTGGGAACCCACCCTGGGTCATCTGCATGTGCTGCATGACCTTGTGAGGACAGCCGATCAGACTTTCTAGCTGACCCCTCCTCTTTGTCACCAATAGTTCAATTCAAGCTGTCACCAATCTCAGACCCTCTGGGACTGCCTGCTCATTGGTCTTCTCAGACTATCTTCTTGTCCCCTCTGACCACCTACCATAGCCCCTGCAGTGAAGCCAATGTTCTTTCTGCAAGTAGGCACATTTTAATGCCATCCTCTCATCTCAAGCCCTCCAGCAGCCTTCAGGGGAAGAGCAAACTGGCTTCTCCAACCTTTGAGCACCATGCCTAGAACAGCATGTCTTCCTTGGTTCTGGGAATCAGGAGCCAAGTCCATGTCCTTCATGGCAGAGCAGTGAGCCTGCTTCCTCCAGGATGGTGAATCATGATTGACAATATCACTCAGGATGGGTGGGCCCACTTTTCTTGATAGTGATTGGTTTATGAGTAACACTTGATAAAAATCTGGTTAGTGAAAAATCCTATGTGGGGGTGGAGATGGGTCAATGGTTAGGGACACTTGCTCACCTGCAGGATCTGGGTTCAGTTCCTAGAGCCTACATCAGACACAAACACACATACACACACACATACACACACATACACACACGTACACACACACACATACACACACATACACACACAGTTTTTAGTGAAATAAAAGATGAATAGTACACAGGTCCTTGATGACCCTAGAGCTGCCACCCAGGGATCCTCATTGTGTGACAAGAAATTTATTCTTGTTTGAATGTTTCTGAGTTGGGTTTTCTGTCTTACTTCTTCCTGGTAAGGGACTCAGGTATGTTAGCTTTCTTCTGTTTTTTGGAAGGAGCACATCCTTATAAAGGATGCCCTCTAGCTATTGCCTCATGTGTCCTTCCCATGCCCACCCAGTTAGTGTCCATTTCTGACTAGCTGCTGTTTTCCACTGTAGGAGGCTTCCTGGTGGCACCGGTCAGAGTTTGAAGTGATGGATGGATGCCTTTCCTGCCCCATGGACACTTGCCTCTCTGTTTGGCCCTACAACTCTGCACAGGCAGTGAACAGGTGACACTGCTCAGGACTGTACACCCTCCTACTGTGCTAGTCATAAAGTTTAGGCCACAGGCCTATGGCTCAGTTTCCCAAGATCCTAGAAGAGGGACAGTCACCATATAGGTGACTCTAATGGCCTCACCTGAAACCGACTAACAGGAGTCATCTCAGAGTACGATGGAGCCAAGGGTTCCAGAGATGACAGTGTGCCCAGTGTAAGTGAGAGGTGAAAGGCTAGAGGAGGGTGCGGGCTTTTAGAACCCATAGAGAAAGATGGGGACTCTCTGAAAGCCACCTTGCTGTGGCCATAAGCCAGGCCATGCCGCTCTCTCACAACCATAGGAAGGAAGCCAGGATCCTGCTCTGTTGTTTCTGACATCCACTGAAAGGCAGAGGGCAAGAGGTCTGGTGGCCTTAAGGTCAACTATCTGGGGCACAGCAAGGCTGCGGAAGGACACATGCAGCTTTGGGGTCAGTGATTATCCCAAACAGGCACAATGGCTGTGTCGTTACTCACTTCAGCACACCTGTTTCCTTTAAAAAAAAATTAATTTCAACCACGGGGCAGACTGTGAGTGTAGTGAGTACCCCTAATCAGGGCCAGAAAGGGCAGCAGAAGAACCCCACTGTGCTTCCTTCCTCCCTCGAGCCGTTGCCCATCTGCAATCAGACCCTCTTGCTTCCTTTCAGTCTGGCTCAGACGCCAGATGCCTTCCAGATCTTTCCTCTTATTCTCTCCCTCTCCATTGGTGCCTCTTTCAATTCTAGGGGCACTCCTGTTTTTAGAAACCCTCGATCACCCATATTTTTCCCACTACCACCTGACTCTTCCACTCATTTGCTCCACTGCCTCTGATAAACTAGCTTTTAGCCCTTCACCCTCCAAACGGTTCTTGCCACAATAGCTCCTTGATTGCAAAATTCAGAGGACTTCACTCAGTTCTTATTTTTCTGAGATCCGGGCGTATAGCTGCGTTGATTACTTTCTCCTTGAAACCCTTCACTACCTTGGTTTCCATGGCAACCCCTCTCCTCCTCGTTCCTCACATCACTCAGGCCCTTCCTCTCTTTCTTGTCGCCTGTCCACACCTCCATCAGCCCCTTGAGTGTCTCTAACTCTGATTTCCCCACTGGGTGCCTTCCCACCCTTTCCCTGCGTGCCCACTCATTCCTCAGATTCTCTCCCTTCAACTTTCATCCCTGGGCTGGTTGGGACACCATGCCTGCTGGCTTCCTAGCTGTGCCCCTGTCCTCAGCTCTGCCTGACACTGAACCCACTGGGGCCTTCCTCTGCCTCATGACCTGTGCTTTAGCTCGGCCACCCTTCACTGCCCACCAATGCCCCCTTCACCTGCTGCCCCACCCTCTCACCGCAATATCCAACGATTAGGGTATACAGCTGACTTTATTCTCTGGATTGGAGGCTGTCACCTCCAAGTGTGGCATTCCCATCTGCCACCAGAGTGATCTTCCCAAATCACAGACCTGTCACTGTGGTGGAAAACCCTTCAAGGTCCTACTGACTGTAGGACAGTGACCAGATGTCTTCACATGCTATCATGAGGCCCTCCAGGACCTGGGCTCTGCCTGCTTAGTCCCACGTCTTCCACTTTCTAGGACCATGACAGTCTCGAAAATCTCGTTCTGATGGTGTTGAATGTGCTCTTCCCTCTGCCTATAGTGTCTTGCTGGTTCCCTTTACATCTATCTGCTCATTTTAAAGAAGTCAGACTAATAATCTAACCTGGGATGCTCTGCACCATACAAATGTCCTACTATAGCAGTACCCATGTGGTATTACAATGGTCCACTTAAATGCCGTGTAGTGTAGTGTAGTGTATTGTTTTATGTATTACTTGATGGTCAGCCTGCTCCTTGTCAGTTTTTGTTTTGGTGTGTAACAAGATGCCCCAAACTTCCATGGCATGCAATTGTACACATAAAGGCTCTGAGGCTTACAGGGCTGAGTTGAGTGCCAGCCTGCATGAGATGGTAGCAGGGCTGCAGTCCTCTGGAGGCTTGATGGGACTTAGTGTCCAAGAGACTCGGCAGGACCAGGCACATCCTTGAGCTACCTCCGCATGGTCCACCATGTGGGCTCCAAAATCAAGCTGCTGTTTATGACCCCCGTGTCACCAATCCCAGAACATCCTTTCTGCCGCATTATTTTGGGCAAGGAGGCCACTAAAGCCAGCCTGCTTCATCAGGAAGAACCTTCTCAAGAGTGGAGGCATACACACGTGAGGAGGGAGGGACAGCGGTCACCTCTGCAGACTGGACAGTGGGCTCTGGCATTCTCTCCTGAGTTCTGTAGGAGGACATGGATGTCACCGGAGCTTCAAAGTCTTTTGAAACCCGCAGCAGAAAAGGCAGTTAACTGCTGGTATTAGGAGGAAACCAAGGCTAGGCATGGGGCCACAGAGCTGCTCAGCCAGCAAAGTGCTTACCGTAGACGCGAGGACCTGAGCTGGATCTCCAGTACCCTCAAAGGCTGGACAAGGTAGTACTGGCTTGTAATCCCAGCACTGGGGAGGTGGAGATGGATAGATCCTGGGTGGCCCATTGGCCAGTCAGCCTAGACTGTGATAGAGCCTGTATCCATGAACCCAAGGTAGGCGGCTTCTAAAAAACACTGCTTCAGGTTAACCCTTTAGCTTGGGTGTATGTGCTAACACACTCCAAAAGACAAATTAATTTTAAAAGGGATGCACATGAGCAACCTCTTTCGCCTAAATGGAAATGTTTGAATGACCAATGGGAGAAGAACCCTATGGAGACAGGAGGAGCTTATCTAGACCTTCTCAGGGCAGAATTGTCACTGGATGACCAATGGCTCCTAGCATGGCCTGGAAAACCAAGGGTCCCAATGGAAGGTGACTGGTGAGGGCCTGCTGTTTGCCCAGCAAGCAAGCAATAAGGAGGGCATGGGGCAGTGTTGACGGCTGCCTGTAGTCAGGGGAACAACAACCCAGCCAGGTGCACAGCTCTAGGGTCAGAGCAAACAATCTCTCAGATGAGCCGTGGGGGGAAGGGCAGGCATGGTGAGAAGGAAGAAACTGGAAGTGGATGGAGGATAGTTAAGGGAAGTCTGGATGTTTTCTTGGAGCAGGGAAGAGTGTGCCCTTGAGCTGAATAGGGTGAAGGTGGGTGGTGAACCTCAACACAGCAGCTGTCTGGGGAGGCTCTTCTCGGTGGCTATTCCTGGGTCATCTTCCACCTAACATTCTCCCTCTGCCCAGCTGGCTCTGGGCCTCCAGCTCTTCTCCATCCTCACTGGAATTCATCTTCTATTATGTAATCTGCCCTTATTGACCATCACTGCCCGTCCAGGTTCGAGTGGCTTCATGGGAGCACTTGGTCAGAATTCTGGGACTCGCATTTGATAGGGATACACCTGCCTGGTACAGGCCCTGGGCTAAGCATTCTTGGGGGGCACTTTCTCTTTGGACCTTGTATCATGCTAATGTTCTGGTTCATGGAGGCTGCTGAAGAGTGTGACCAGAGGACAATGAGTGCCTCCTGAACAGGCTCTGACAGCCATGCCTTTTTTTGAAAATAGGGTCTCACTATGGAACCCACTTTGGTCTCCAACTCACAATTCTCCTGCCTTAGCCTCCTGCGTATGGTGCCTTTGAGTGATGCGAAACACTGCATTCACCAAATCCACCAGTGTCATTCATGTAGGGAGAAGCAGGAGGCCCAAGGAAGAGGGCTGGCCAACAGGGACCCAGAATGGAAGGCAGGAGGGAAAAGCCTCTGGTCTCTCACCCCATGAGGGACTCTACTCCTTAAAGCTGTCCCCCCACGTCTAAGACTTCCTGTGTTAGGAAAGGTGCTTTCGACAGAACATCACATCACATCTAAGAGTAGCTAAGAGCAGGAACATTTATTGGAGTGTGAACAATTCAGAAGTCAGTGGTTGCAGGTACGCTGGCTCAGAGTCAGCTGTCTCCCTCCCCTCCTGATCACAAGATGGCTGTCAGGGTTCCAAGCTTCATGTTTTCACCCAGCAGCAGCACCTAGACAGAAAGGGAAGAGAGGCCAAGAAAGCTGCCAGCACATCTCTGGAGAGGGAGCAGAGTGGGGCCCTGAAGCTACCCGTGCAAGTCCCACGGCTCAAAACTGGGCAGGCTAGATCCTTCCTTACCTGGAAGGCTGCCTACGCCCCACGTGATGGACTAAGCTCTGGGGCCTTTGGAGACCACTCCTTAAGAACCCCATGCCCATTCTGGTTGTCGCTGACTTGGAAGGCACCTGCTTGTCTCCTTCCTCGGTCCACCGTTTGTCCACAGCTGCTCAGTTTTCTCTGCTCCCACTCCTCCACCACTGCCACATTAGGATGTATGGGAACACTGACATTCTGAAGCCCTGGTATTCATTCAAGGCAAAAACTATTCATGGCCAAATTCTGTATTTCCTGCGGGTGCCTAGATACATATTTACAAGTTTTTAGAAAGTACACACTAAGCCCATCCCAGCGGCTGCCACAGGGGACAAGGAAGGGAATGGGATGGAAGCAGGTGGCCAGAAGGGGCTCCAGCTCCAGCAGCGGTGCTCTGGTTCTTAAAAAGGAACATGTATTCATGTTTCGCTTATGTCATTAAATTTTAATTTGAAAAAATTCCCATTCATTTTCAGCCAATTACGCTGGCTCTGTGCTTGGCTGTGCTTTCGTGTTTGTGCCCAGGGAGGGAGAACATTTACTTTGTGTGTGTCTGTGAATGAAGTGCAGCGATTAGAAAGTAGATTAAAAAGAAATGTAGCAAACAAAAGCCAAACAAAACGGGAGGGGAGTAGAGAAAACTCATTCACGACAATAATGAAAACCAAAGAAATCAACCCAGGAGGAAAGCTACAAGTTTCTGAGGAGAAAGCTGTGTGTGTGTGTGTGTGTGTGTGTGTGTGTGTGTGTGTGTGTGTGTGTGTAAGACATGTAGCAAGCAACTGGACAAACACAGTTCTGCCTCGCCCCTGCAGTGAATGGCACAGTATTGTACTAATGTCAGTTTCCCCCAAATTAATCTCTGAATTCACAGCATCTGACAAGCAGCCTTCAGAGCCTGTGTGGAGAGAGGAGCAGGCTGAGACAGCTGGAAGGAAGCACAGTGAAATGTGGCATTTTACTTCACAGATATCACAAGGTGGTAAAAAGTAATGGCAAATTAAAGTCTGCTACTGACAGGAATAAACAGATTAGTTTAAAAAAAAAAAACTAAACAAAATAACCCCCCCCAAACAAAAACAAAACCAGGGGCCTCCAAGCCACTTAGCTGTGGGGCCTCAGTCTAGGGAGCCCGGAGACAGGGTGAATGAGCTGATCCCTTCTACTGTGCTCTGATAATTGGCTGTCTGTTTTGAGAAAGGTTAGAAACTGTCTCAATTCCATCATAGAAATATATTCCAGAAGCTGGAGAGATGGCTCACTGGTTAAGAACACTGACTGCTCTTCTGAAGGTCCTGAGTTCAAATCCCAGCAACCAAATGGTGGCTCACAACCATCCGTAATGAGATCTGACACCCTCTTCTGGGGTGTCTGAAGACAACTACAGTGTACTTCCATATAATAAATAAATAAATCTTTATATTTCCAGATACGAGAAAGAGCCAAGGACAAACCTGTGAAAGCATTAGAGGAGAATAAGGGCTCTATTTAAACCAAACATGATATACATTCAAAAAGGAATAGAGGAGATGGAGGAGATGCATTTGATCAAAATGGGAAACTTCTGTCTGATGCAAGATTCTACAATGAGCTGAGAGCAACAGACATGCTTGGAGAAATATTTGTCCAAAAGCACAAGAGCTTACTACCTGGATTACATCAGGACATTCTACAGGTCAATGAGCTGAAAAGCTTGGTAAAAATTGACAGTTTGGAGCAGGAATAATACAGATGCCCAATGTACACATGGAAACCTCACTGGCAAACAGGAAAATACAAATTTAAAAAGGGATTTAACTTTTTCACCCATTCAATTGGCAAACACTGAGAACTGCTCACAGTGTACGGATTAAAGTCTCATGGCCTCTGGCTAGACACTTGCCTGGTTCAGAAACCATGGCGGGCACTGGTGAAGCCTGCTAAAACTGAAAACGTGCAGACCCAGCATCCCACTTCTCCATCACTGCCAAGAGAAGGCTGCTCAAAGCCAACTGATGGCGGAGTCTGGAGATGGAGGAGGAGAGCTGAGGGAATGGGTGCTTTTCTGTGTTAAAGAACAAGAACATGAGGGACCAGCATGGCTGTGTTGTAAAGATACAGGAGGGAGTCAAGTCGTACCCTCAGGCAAGCTCTCAGCGTGGTGGACTCTTGCAAAGCACCCATGCCCAAGAAGCAGATCCTAAACCTGTGGAGGGATGGGATGCAGGACTGTGGAGGAATGGGATGCAGGACTGTGGAGGGATGGGATGCAGGACCGTGGAGGGATGGGATGCAGGACTGTGGTACAGGAGACAGCAGCTGGGCTCACATCACTCCACCTCTAACAGGGAGAATGTATTCATGCTTTGCTTCCTTAATTAAAGTGTAATTTGGAAAGATTCTAATTTGTTTTCAGCTAATTATGCCAGCTCTGTGTTTAGTGGTGCTTGTGTGTTTGAGCCCAGGGAGGAAGAATGTTTACTTTGTGTGTGTGCAGAGCAAGCTCCCAGATTAGTGAAAGGTTGGGACGAAGTGTGGCGAACACGGGTCAAGCAAACAGGAGCACAGGGGAGCCATTCCGAGCTGCTGGAAGCCCTGTACAAGGACTGAGGGTCAAATCCACCAAGAAACAGAGGCAAGCTGACCCGAGGAGGCAGGCTCCTCTGGAGGGACGAGATGCTCTCTGGTCTGGGAGGGCTCCGTGAGCACACAGGAAAAAGAGGCCAACTTCCTTCAGATTTATCTGTGAATTCAGTGTAAATCTAACAAAATTTCCTATAGAAAGTTCTCTTGAAAGTTGATAAATTTTAAAATTCATGCTGTAGAACTAATGCATAAGGATGAACAAAGGAGATCTGCAAAACTGTTGTCTAGTCAGTCTGGAGGACTAGTCGGCCGGTCCTGCCCGTATCAAAGCTTAGCATCAAGCCTGGAAGCAAAGACACAAATCAAGGACTAGTGGTGGCCTGACGGTGCACAGGAATGGCAGGGTTGGTGCCTGGTAAAGAGAACAGGTTTAGATCAAACTGTCTACATATCACAACATAGTGTTTTTGGCGGGTGACATTAGATGGTAAGATTTATACATATGGAATTTATTCTTTTTACATATACATATATACATACACATATATGATTATATATTTACAAACTATGTATAAATATATGTAATTTATAGATTCCAGAGAAGAAAATACAAGAAATTAATATAAAGGGGGCTTCTTAAGATTGTCAAAAGAAGGGATAAAAATCAAAACCAATAGAAAACTGTTATCAAAACCTTAAAATTTTCTAAAAGCAATTCAATTAAATGTCAAACCCCACAATGTAGAAAAATATCTGCCACCACCAACAAAGCATTAGTATAACAAATTCATAAAATATATAAAGAACTAAAAATCAATAAAGATAAAAAATCTCTTAAAGAAAAAAAAAGAAGGAGGAAAGAAACGGGCAGGATGTAGCATCACACCCATAATCCTGAGCTTGAGGTTAGGATGGGCGACACAGTGAGTGTCTGTCTCAAAAACGGGAAGAAAAAGAGATGGGAGGGAGGGAGGGAAAAGAAGGAAGAAGGCAGGCAGAGGAGGAGAGACAGGAGGGACATGGGCACATGTCCAGAGACCAGAGAGGGGACTAGGAATAGGGATAAATAAAAGCGTGGGCTGGGGTGGGATATGGACAGTGCACACTAACCCAAGACAGTATTTTTACCCACCCAATTGGTGAAAACGTTAACCTGGAGACATTCTGGCAGGAGGTTGAACTGGGCACTATGGAGAACACTGTAGTTGTTTTTTATCTGAATTCATGACATATCTTCCCTGTGACCCAACAGTTCCAAGTCCTTGTCCTACAGAAATCCTTGTATGTGAGCAGAAGGGGACCAGCACAAGGAGCCACCAAAGGCATCTTAACCATCAGTCGACAGGACACAGCTAAGATGGAAGGCAGGAAGGCTGTGTGTGTCTGTGTGCGGCCAGCAGAGTGGAGCACTGGAGTGGACGCAGATGCAGACAGCCACCCCAGGCAAGTCCTGTAGGCCACAGGGCTCAATGGCATCTCCAGTGTGGATACCGCCTACCTTTGCAAAGACAAAACAAAAGGACAGAGACATGTTGGGAAGGGCACAGGCAAACACTAGACAAGAGGGGCACTTAGTTCAGCTCCCACCCATTGTAGATCCGAGGCAGAGGCAGAGGCTAGGGGCCAAGTAGGGATGCCCCAGCTGTACTGTGGACTGTAATTAAGAGAAAATGTATTCGTGTTTTACTTGTATAATTGAAATTTAATTCAAACATTCAAATTCATTCCCTGCCAATTAGCTCTGATTTGCACGTGTTCTGTGTTCTCATTTGTCTGTCCAGGGACAAAGCACGTTTGCTCAGTGTGTGTCTGTGAATGCAGCATAGTGATAAGCAAATTGATTAAAATGTGGAAAGTGAAATGAAAAACCAGGAAAGTTTCTCTATTCACGAAAGCAACAAAACTAATAAGGTGTTCAGGGGTCAAGCCATTAAGAAATGTAGAGAACGCCTGCAACCTGCGGGGCCAGCTTTTATTAGAAGGCATTAAAAGCGAAGCAAAACCAAACCAAACAAGGGAGACTGACCACGGGAGACGGGCGCCTCGGCTGTTGATGGGAGACGCTGACGGCATCCTAATGATGTTATTTTTCCCTCCAATGCAGTCTCGCTTAATAAGATTTTTTTCCCATGGAACTCTGACAAGCTAATTATAAGATATACAGAAGTAAACCAGCAATATAACACGTTTTTTTTTTTTTTTTTTAAGAATAGAGGGCAGGGTAAGGGTACTTACCGTATCAGGTATTAAGACACCATTCAAAACTTTGCTCATTAAAATACTTGGCTCACAAAGACAGACAGAGATCAGCAGCATGAAGGTACCAGACACAGGATCTGGGAGGAAAGATGGGGCAGGCTGTGAGAGGTGCTCAGCAGGGTTGCTGTCTATCAGACCCCATCTCTGTCACATCACACACAATGTGCCTCAGATGGAGTGAGTCCATCTGAGTATGCACAAATCCATAGCAAACACCTGAGTTTGGGTGCAAATACAGACTGTCTCTAGACCACACCAATACAGTAAGATGGACACTAATGGCGGCCACTTTGAGAGTGGGCAAGCTCTCCAGGAAGATCAGTGTGAATCTGCTGGCCTGACCTCCCCACCTGTTGGTTTCTCTTTCCTCTTTTCTGTCCCTGTCTCTCATCATCTCATCACTTGTGTGGTGTTGGTATAATCAGCTATGTCTCTCTGGCTTCCATTCCCTCCTGGAAGGAACACTGTTATCTTTGTGAGGGAGGTGATGCTCAGGTGAATCTAGACGTCAGGGATTCCTGAGACAGTCTCCGTTTCCTCACCTGTCACCCAAGTGTCTGCCTCCCCAGACTTAACTGCTTTACTTCCTGTTTCTAGCGCTGCAACAGTCATACTTTTTTGTGGAAGCAAGAATAGATGTTGACTTTAGGAATTCCAGTCTAAAGCAGAAGATACTAGCTTGGTACTTAAAGAGCTCACTGATTACTACACACAGAATATTAAGTCATGATCCCAGCCACAAAGCAGGATCAAACTGGTGCTAATTAGACATGCAGGCAGGATAGAGGGCAGATAAAAGCTCCCAAAAGAACATGGGATCATGTTACTCTCTAAAAGGTAAATAATTGAGTTTTGCCCACATTTGGTTATATGCACATTATTGCCCCAAACTAATTTATCTTCCTCTGTACTTGATCCCAGCCCCATTGGGAGCTTATTTCAAATAATTGCCTCCATCCCTAATTGCTCAATTATACTGACTCCACAGTCCAGGATATTCATATATCAGCATCTCTCTTTCCCTCAAGATTAAGATGAAAAAGGCCAGGCCCTGTATCTCCTTAGTTCTTCCCTGTCTGTCTATCTCTCTGGAGTCTGCTTCTGTCCATCCTGGAGTAAGCCTCTGGCACATGGTTACTCTCAACCCAGAATACTTTCTACTGGATTTCCCATCTGGGTGTGGAGCATGCTTCTGTCAGAGCATCCATCAGTGTGGGACCCTGCACACTGATGTGCGTGACTGCTTCTTTCTCCTCTGTCACTACGCAGCCCTACTAACTGCTCGGCTTCCCCCAAAGAACCCAGTGTAGGCCCACTGAAGGGGTGCCAGGAACTGTGCTAGTGAACAATGTGTGCTCATCACATTTGGAGCTCATGTCCATGAACACGCTCGTCTTTCCTAGCCTCACCCTGTATACACCTGTCTTTCACATCTCTAAGTTCTCCTTGATTTTTTAAAGGGCTCTCGGAGACAATCTTGTGTTCCTTCCTACAAATGCTCTTTTAAATCCACTACAAGTCAGCTAATCCTGAAATGCAAAGGGAAAATTCCTGTCTTGATCTGACTGGAATTCACTGCCACATCTGACAATGTTGATTACTCTCTCCTTGAAACCCTTCTCTACCTTGGTTGCCATGGCAACAGTCTCTCCAAGTTCTTTGTTGCATCTCTTGGACCCTTTCCTTTTCTGACACCTTCATCAGCTTGGACATCTCTAACTCCTGCTCTTGACTTTAGCCCTCTGACATCTCCACATGGTCTCTGGTAAGTCACTTTCTTTGGGTCCCCACTATTGAGTGGCAATGGCTCCAGGACAGCTTGCCTTCAGCCTTCTACTTGGGATTTTAGGTGTCTGCCAGGCCTATATGTCTATGTCTTCAACACCTTGGTTATATCTGAGTCACTTTCCAATGTCTCTGATTGACTCACAGTACTATGTTCTTAAACCCAGCAGCCTGTCACCCATCAGGGCTGCACTCAAGACAGCTGGGTACTCCTGGCCTGCTCTTTTAAGTGTGTGCATGAGTATGCAAGTACATTTCAGGGTGTGTGTGTGTGTGTGTGTGTGTGTGAACGTAGGAGCCTGCCGAGGTCAGAAGACTCAGCATGACATGAGTACTGGGAACCTACTTGGGTCCTCTGCAGGAGCAGTGTGAGCACGGGACTACAGAACCATCTCTCCAGCCCCAGCCTGACCTCTTACCAGCCACCCATTCTCAGTACTTGTGCGTTCTAGCTCCCGTGAAGTCCTGACTCATCGCTCTCCAAGCCTACTGGTCTAGTTGTGAGCTGTCTCACACAGTCCCCAGCCTCTGGATAGACCAGCTGTTAAAGGGGATCAGGATTTTCCAGCATTCTTCACTTCTCATTCGGTTCTATAAACCCATTCCATTTCCTAGTAAGGAATCTCACGTAACTGAGGTAAAGCCTTCTACCATGCAGAAGACACACTACCTAGGCCCATAAGGCATAATATGGGTCCTGGCTCTGGCAGCTAAGCCCATGGCTCGCTTAACCTTGACTTCTGGTGCAAGTATGAAAGAGATAGCTAGAATTCAGTATATACTGCCTAGAAGAAACCAAAGAATCAAGACTACGGCCTCATCCCAATCCCCTCTACTTCTTACCAGAATCTTTTTTCTTTGCTTCTTTGGATCTCAGTTTCTTTCCCTGTGATACAGGTCAGTGCTAGCTGGCTGCCTCACTGCATCTTGGCTGTCATGATCAGACAAGACAGTGGCCATGACCTCATGGCACACACTATGTGGAGCTGAACCCACATTGAGTCAAGAGAGTATCCTTAAGAGCCTGATAGTGTAACCACTACTTCTGTCATTGAGTTCCTGTATAACATACAGAAATCTTTTTCACAAAATGAATGTATCTAAATCTCCATTTCAGACATCGAAAAGTCGAGACAGGCAATGGTCATTCTGCCCCTACATCGACAGCTGCCTGTTGCTAGGTGCCCAGAGCTACAAAGACTGCTAAGACATGACCCCAGCCACCAGGCAAGATGAAGCCACAGCTAATTAGAGCCAAAGTCAGGACCAGCAGGGCAGAGGAAGGCTCCCTGAGAACATGGAGATCAGGTTCCCTGCATAAGGAACAGGATTGAATTTTGCTCCTTCCATCAACACAACTAATCCCCTCACCTCCACACTTAATCCCACTGCTCTGGGGCCCCTCGCTGTCTGTCCCCACTCTGCAAGCCTGGTTGGCCGAGCCTTCCCCTGTCCTGATGCTGAGCGCGGGTGCCTTGCTGGTTCTGAAGCCCCTCCATTTCCCTCCTCCCCCATCTCAACCAGATTAGAGGTCAATTGTCCCCTACCTGGGGGTGGGGACTTCTACCCTGACCTCAGAGCTGTGTGGCAAACCCTTGGCTGGGTTCTGGAACTTATGTACTTTTGTTGTCTCTTCCAATGGCACCTTCTTCTCAGGTGCCCTGTTGTATCTGCCCTTAGAATGTCGGTCACAGCTCAGTTTTGGGTCTGGTTCCTGTGATCTGTCTGCACCTTTGTGCTGGTACATGTATGTAAATAGCAGATGCTTATGTGTTTGTGTGTGTACATGTGCATGCGTATGTCAAGCCACAGGTTGGAGTCAGGTGTCTTTATCACTCTCCACGGTATTTTCTGAAGCTGGATCTTTCCTTGGAGCTAAAATTTGTTATCCAGTGTGTGCTGTCAATATCCTTCCTCATCTATTATACAGGGCTGGGAATTGAACTCGGGTCCTAATGCTTGCATAGAAAGCATATCAACTAAGCCACCTTAGTTCAGAATAGAGATTACTTTCTAGTGAACAGAAAATCAACAATCTGTACCTTGACTTTGGACAAGCCTTTTCCTGCTCCAGGTTCAAGTCTCTGGTTGATTGATGACACCTGAAACTATGTCCTCAAAGAATGTGCCACCTGCATAGAGAGCCAGAAGGCTACAGTGACAACGAACACCAGGCAGCATTTCAAGGTGAGAGAGTGTGGAGAAATGGCTCACCAACTTAGCCAATATGAATGGATCCATCTAGCTGGCATCCACCAGTCTGGAGGCATCCAATCTTACAAGAAAACATTACTCAGGGGCCATGAGAGTTCATCCCCACCCTCTCCTCACCTGTGCTGACCTACCTGCATGGTCTGTCTGCCAAGACACTGCACCACGAGCAGCCAAGCCATCTCAGCCAGCAGCTCATGGGGAGTTCACCTTTGGGGGCCGCAGTCACGGTCATCCTTCCACGCTCCGGAGTGTGGAGCTGATGAATAGAGTATGATCCGCACCCCAATCAGCACTGTCACAGCCGTGGGGCATCTGAAGATGATGCTAGCACTGAAAGGGAGCTCAGGGACAATCTAGTTTAACTGCTTCTCCTACAGATTGGGATAATTCCCGGCATATCAGTGGAGAAGCATCCTTACTGGGAAAATCAGGATGGGGACTCTGCCTATCTAACTGACTGAAAATGGTGCAGGGGCTGCAACAACGGCTCAGCAGTTAAAAGCAGTGGTGGATTTTGCAGAGGCCCTGGGTTTTTAGGTTCTGACGTCCATACGGCAGCTCCAGGGGATCCAATGCTGTCTTCTGGCCTCTGTGGGCACAAGGTACCTAGATGGTACACTTTACATACATGTAGGCAAAACAATTATAAAATAAACATAAAGTTTCAAAACAAAACAAAGAAAAAATAGTGTGGAGCTATGGGTTGTAAGACTCGGGTAGTAGATGTTACCTACCCAGGGAGGAAGCCATACACTATGCGAAAGGGATGCTACAATCAGAACGCACAGACTATTTGTGCCAGTTCTTGCTGGAGGTCCTCTATGTGAAGTCTGCATGATTGAGACTTTCTAGGGGATCCCTGAATCTCAAGACCCACAAGTGCATACAACCTTCAAGCACGAGGCAGAACTGTGATCAAAGGAAAGTCGCTTTTCTAGTCCTGACCACTGTGTGTTATCAATTCTGAGAAGACCCAGGCAGCCCCATGCAGCTGGCTAATGGGTGAGACCCTGGTTCCCGTCTATCAGCGTCACCTTAACACTGACAATTTCAATTAATTACTGTACTATTTATTTATTTTAGACAGGGTTTCATGTAGCTTGAAACTCCTTATATAGCCAAGGGTGACCTTGAACTCCTGATCCTTCAATCTCTACCTACCAAACACTAGGATAAGAGGTATGAGCTCCATGCCTGGCTGCTTTGTTTGATGTAATTTCTCATTTCAGATGTTTATTTCCTATCAGCAAATATTTACTTGGTGCCTCCCAGCAGCAACGGTTTCAGGACAGATGAGGTCCCTGGCCCGGTGCCAAGCTTCTTTGGCTTGGGTGGGTGGGTTGCTCCATGCTTTCTGTCCCACGTTAACCCTGATTAAATAGTCCAGTCCACCCCAGGCAGTCAGGACATGGACCATCACTTGTCCTTGCTCACTGCTGGCCTTTGCCTTCCTGGTGCCATTTCTTTGCTTTTTAGATACTTTAAAATATCTAATTCCTCCCTCACTCCAAATTTCTAATAGGTTCTCATTTCCAACTTGACTGTTTAAAAAGTTATCTGCATTCCCCCTTCCCCTGTGAACAGGAGTGTTCCAACCCTCACACCCCCCAGTCTTCTCTCAGTGCTAACCCTCGGCAGCGCTACACCCCTCTTCCACTCAGGACTGGTAGGAGGAGAAGGGCAGTGTTGAGGTAAGGCTCTGGAGGGCAATGGGGCAAGTGTCAGGTCTGCCCCTACTCCTGGGCAACTCATGTCTGCAAGCCCTCAGTACAGTAGGCACAGGTGTGCCCTTCTTAGGGCTGGAGGGTTTCAGGAGGTCCTACTGACAACTGCTCAGGTTTTCTGACTAGAGAAGTGTTTGCCAAGCAGCAGCCACACAAAGGAGCAGTCCAAAAGGAGTTGCCTTTCAGCAAGTCCCCTTCCTTCGAAGCTGGGAGAGCAAGCTCACCTTTACTTGTTCCCCTCGAACTTGAGTCTCCTTTCTGCCTCTATCACTATGCTAATCCCAAAAAGGACAATTAAATCCTTTAAGTGACTCAGTGAGTCGTTCTTGGTCCTCATGATGGTGACAGTTGTCACCCCAATCCCAGACACCTTTTTGGACCACCTCTTTTGAGGACAAGTGTCTCTGATTGGCACCTGGAGAAGGCGCACAGGGGTGTCAGGCAGACTGTGAGCACCAGTGACTGCACTCAGAGAGAGCATGCCATCCCTGCAGAGGTCGAAGGTTAAGCCAAGTGCCACAGAAAATGCCTTAAGTTAGTAAGGAAGCCCGATGGCAGCCATGTGGACCACAAGTTGAAAGGAGTTGGGCTGGACGCTCAGAGACACGGGTGCAACTGAGCAGCCAGAGACGACTGGATCCAACTGAAGAAAAAGCCATGAGCCTGGGAAACACTGAGCGGCCAGAAAGTCAGGTTTACAGGTACAGTAGTGTTATCAGCTAAGGAGGTTCCACAGCCGCACACCAGGCTGTTAGGTGGCACTGCCACGAGGGCCATTGTGGCAACAGCTGAGTATGTGCTAAGCCCCTGTGGGCCCTAGTTTCTGTCTGTGCAAAATGGCAGCACAGAGCACGCACAAAAATGGCTTCAAGTGTGGAAATAACTGATTCATACTTGATTAGTACGTAAAAAGAAACCCCAAACCATCCACCAAAAGCAGCCCCCACAGAGGGCCCTGCCCATCTATAAGTAGCAGGCCTACAGAGATGATGCCTGTGGGCCACAGAGGGCACAGTCTGGAGTAAGACTGTCATCTGGGACAGTCTGCTTTCAGGGATGCAGGTGCAGCAGTGGAGAGGGGCGAAGGGAGGCAGCTATGAGCCTGACACTCTGGTGAAGATGTTCCCCATCTACGGGAGAGAAGGTGGCAAAGGCAAGAGGAGCAATGCCAACAACCAACTTGGCTGATGGTCTACAGTTTGGGAATCAAGGGCCATGGGTTGCCATCAATCTGCAGTCAAACACAGAACCACTGGCCAGTGCTGGCCTCAGTCGTGGAACAGGGAATCTGTACTCTACACTGGTGTCAGCTCACCCACCTGCCAGATACGAAAGGACAGCAAGAGCAAGAAGCGTTCAAACGCAGGCGGGGTTCAAGGCACAGAGCAGGGAAAGAGGAGTAATCAGGACTCCATTATATCTGGCCTGACAGGTGCCTGCCTGTGTGCTCCACTCTACAGAAAGGATGCCAGGCTGTGTGCTTTTTATGAGTTTCTTTTCATCTGCTGTCTCAGAATACTGGTCTGGAAACTAATCCTTGGTACTGCAGAGTTGCCAGTAGGAGTCGTGGGAGGGGGTTCCCCTCCTTCTAGGAAAAACCAGCTTCCTAATGCCTCAGGAGTGTAGCACTAAGTGACTGAGTCACCACCTATTTTACCCACCAAGTCACAGACCAACCAGTACTGTGGCAGGCCTGGTCAGGCAAGTTCTCTGTTTGGTCTGGTGACATGGCCTCTGTGATTATGGGTTGTGCAGGACTTCAATGACCCAGCTAAGACGTGGGAACCGGGGCACCAGGGACCCACTGAAGTGCTTTGTCTATTTTCCTCCCTCGTGGGCCCTTCGACATCTGCCTTGGCTATACATGAATATTCTTGGCACTTTTGCACCCACGAGTAAAGCTCACGTTTATTCTTTTAATGTAAAATCCTTTGATTAAATACTTCATTGCCTTAACACACTTTCAGCCAACATCTCTCAAGACTGAAGTAATAAGAATAAAGGTCACCAATATCTCACAGGAGATGACTCTGGAAATGTTAAAGACTTCTTCCCTGACTAATGAACGGGGCAACAGGCCTCAAGGAACACAAATGGTGAGGAACAAGGTCATATGCCAAGTGGTGGGAAATCAAGCCCACGGCACCGCAATCGTCTGCCTCCCTGCCTCTTTTATGGAAGGTTGCCACCACTACATGGAACAGGGGAGTGGTAGCTTGGGCAGGCTGTCCACTCAAGTGTGGGTTCTCTACAACTGCCCAGGGAAAGAGAAGAGGTGAGAACCACCCAGAGATTTGTCTCTGGGAAGGGTCTTTTCAACTAGATGCAACAAGGCACCCTCACACATCCCCCTGTGCTGGCTGCTCTGAGGAGACAGAGCCTAGTAGGGCCATGGAGTAGCCTTTTACCAACAGAGGAGGTAGCACCATGAAGACTGCCTGGAGGCTGATGCTAACGACCTTCTTTCTAAGGTGAGGGAGGGAACCAGAGGGGAACTGGACAGTCTCACACACACTAAGGCATAGCGGAAGACCCAGGGCTCCGTGAAGCCTCACAGCAGGCTTTCAGCCCTCTCGGTCCACCCAGGACACCAGTGTTTGATTCCCTTTGTCTAGATTCCCAAAGGAAGACAGGCCTTCTACATGGAACTTCCATCAAGGCTTGGCTTGGCTTGCCCTACCAGGATGGATAATGCTGTTTTCAACATACTCCACTCTCCCCAGTCCTGGTGCTAACCTCACCACTGCCACTTGTGAGCCCTTCTTCCTCATTCCCAGTGATCTAGACAGGCTGGTGGTCCTGCTGCTTCCACTGCTCAAACGTACACTGTTTCCTAAGGACTGAATCCCACCTCACACGCTGCTTACTGTAATGGCTCCCCATTAGCTCCCAGCTGTCTGGGGCCTGCTAGCGGCAAACTCAGCTTTAAAATCTTCTCATAGTGCCCCACCCCCCCAATTGTCAGTGCTCCAGATTTAAACAGACTGACTTCTTTCTGCAAAAGCTCTTTGGGGTCTGATTCTAAGGCAGCTAGATATGAGCGGTCCTTCCATTTACTCTGCAGCTCAGTCTCTTTCTCCATAAGCAGAGATGCTGTGAAAAGCAACATCTCACTCATTACTTCAGTGCTCAAATACCTGCACTTGATCTTCAGGTCTGCAAGTCGATCCTCCCAGGACTGCATTAGCTCTTTCCTGAGACTCCCAGAACACCTGCCATAGTGCCAAGTTCTGGATCTCGGAGATAACTTGAGTAATAAATATCATCCCCCCCTACTTCAGCCTGGAGGACACTGCAAGGGCAGACACTGTCCACTGTGGTCCCAGGGTCTCACCCCACATGAGAGTCTAACCAAAAAATAAAAGACTGATTAGGGCAGGTCTCCTGAGCAGGACTCATGGGCCATACCCTCCAGGAACTCAGCGTCTAGGAGGAACTCTGACATACCTCGGCAACAGTATCCATGAAGGTTGAATGACAGGCTCTAGACAAACCATCACCAGAGAAAGGAAGAAACAAAGAGAAGCTCCTGACACTGGCAGTGTCTGGGCTCACATGGTACATAGATCAAAACACAGAGCACAAGCAAGTAGCTCTCTAAGAATCCCACCATCAACTTGGCTCAGCCACCTTCCTCAGCTGGGCTCCACGAGAGGCCTGGAGATAGGGGGTGGGTTGGGGATGGAGGAGATCCCCAGATCATCAGGGTTGGGAAAACTATTTGTTTTAGAGATCACCTTTTACCTATCAGGAAACTGACGTCGGGAACAGGACATCTTCTCACAGGGCCTTGACCGCAACGCGTGTGCAGTAGTGGGAGGCCCCGGAAGGCCTAGTGGCCTTCTGCACAGGAAGCACCATTTTGTTTTCCTGAAAGATACTCCAGGGAGGACAGCATTCTAGGTAAGGTGGGAAGCCCTGTGGACAGAATGAACTCTGACATGACAAGTACCCTTCAAGGGATGGGCTACTAGCACCCTACGGAAAGGGCCACAGACCTCTCAGAGGGAGGCCTATATGTAACTCTCAAGCACATGATCTAAAACAGAAAGCCGATTTCCAAGGGAGAGCAAAATAAGCAATGGTCTTAGCTTCACTTGGGATCCAGGTCCTCCACAGGAGAGGGACACAACAGCCTCTGTTTGTTTTCAGAACCTGCGGTTGTCTATTTTGCTAAGTTTCCCCACTAGGCTAGAATCATGATGTCCTAGAGTATCAGGCTTGTTTGTCCTGACATCTCCAGCAAGCCTCATACAAGGTCTCTGTGTTTGTTGAACAAACCTGCCTTTCCCTATGCCCAGCTCCTCAGCTTGTCAAGCTCTGTAGAACCCCAAAGAGCTATACACACAGCAAAGACCACGAGAAGCAAGCGTGCCACTGAAGAGGACAGAAAAGACACCCTGAGAATGGTCACTGCAGTTTTCCAAAGAAACCCCTCTAAAATAGATAATTCTTTGGTAATTCCATTTTTTTGTTTAGATAAGGTCTCACTCTATAGCCCAGGCTGGCCCAGAACTCAGAGGAATCCTTCTGCCTCAGCTTCCCGAGTGCTGGGATTATATACAGATCACAGTTGTCTCTTTGGAAAGTTATAATCAGAGGAAATAAATCATAGATCAGCAATGCCAGGAATGCAAAAAAGGCAGAAAAATGCAAAAGAGCAGGAGCAGATCCATACAGCTTTCCCACAATAAAGGAAATGTCTGGGGAGGTCACTCGGCTCCCCTGAAGTCACCAGACCCACCTCACCTGCTGCTCAGGCAGTGTCCCTGTCCTGCTTTCTGAGAGAGTTGGAGGTGTATGCCCAGCACAGGGCGCTGGCATGCTACCCCAACTGAGTGTCCCAGGTCCCACTCAGTCCCACGTGCACATCCACAGCAAGGGACTGTACTCTCTTGTGCTTCTGAGCTGACACCTAAGATGTGCTGGGTAGATGGTGAGCCTTATTTACTTTTCCAACTGAAATGCCACAAGGGGGTTCACTTATTTTTACTTCAAAAGCAGCACCATAAAAATCCTTGATGATTAGAGCCCCAGCTGTCCCAAGTTGTTTATCAAGGGACCCGTTCCTCAAATCTTATAGAGCAAACAGGTTCAGGCAGGAAGCCATGGGAGCTGAGAAGTGCAAACGTCTCATCTCTGAAAACTTCCAGACTCCCTCCTGTTTACTGCCCGAACTGGCCCCTGCTCTCCTCCCCCAATTCCAGCATCTGTTCTCCAGAGAACAGATCAGATTTTCCAGCTAAGGTACTCTGGCGCCAAGGACTCCGTCCTGTGTGCTTCACCCTGCCCCCCACCAACTCAGAAATCCAACACCATGACCCAAATGGACTGCAGCCACATAAAACCACAAAGTAAAGTTTATAAAGCTTTATTAAACATTTCAAACAGCTGTGGAACGAACACACCAGAAAGAAAAGCTTTACAACAGCAGTCCGAGTGTTTCACAAGTGTGGCCTCCAAGTCCCACTCCCCAGATGCCTGCTTCCAGCTCTGCCCTGTGCCTGGCCCACCACTCCCACTCGCTCACGAGAGGAGGGACACTTTGGACCGGAAGTCCAACCATGCTGATCCCCAGTGGGCAGGAGCCAGGAGAAAGTCTCATTTGCAAACACTTGTTTCTGAAGCACAGAGAAAAGCAAACAAGTACAAAGTCACCAGATCTTTCTTCCTGTGTATTCTTCATAGTGTACAGTCTACATATGCAGGGATGGAGAGGCTCCTGGTGGGAGGATGATGGTGACCGCTCCCCTGGGTCTTGTCTGAACCACCTTGGAGTCCACTGTGCTGGTCGCTCTGCAATCCCCATGCTAAATAAAAACTGCAGCAGGACCTACTACAGCTAGCTACTACTACTAAACCTCAAAATCAGAACACATTCAGTAAAGCTTCTTCAAAAGGAATATACACATGTATTTGTATGTAAATACACACACACAACACACACACTCACACAACCACACTGACATAAGTGCACACACACATACAGGGCACATCAAAAAATATCCAAACACCTATCAAGGGAATCATGGCTGCTATGAAAAATGTAATACTTTCCCATTCACTCAGCCAGGGACCACTGGGTCTACTAGAATACTGCACATCTCCCTCCTGAAGAGCATGCACTGGAGACATGAGGCAGTCCCTTTAGGTCAGCTGAGAGAGGCAGGAGGAAGAGCAAAAGGAGAGAGGCTGGGCTGGAAGGCAAGAGCCCAGATACCCAGGCCAAAGAACAATGTCTCCCCACTACTTCTTTCTTAAAAATGAGGCAGAGAAAATACTGGAGGTCTGCAGACAACGAGCAGTTGAGACATGATTCCGTCTCACCTTCTCAACAGGGAACGAAGGATGAAAAAGCGAGGCTCTCGGGCGTCAGCAATCTCTTCAAATTTGAGATAAGTGCAAAAACAAGCCCTGTCTTAGACAGGTGCTCCCCCAAAAAGGAAAGGGGTGGGAGAGAACCAAGGGGAAACAGGGAAGGGGACTGAGGCGGGAACAGGAAGATCTTGCCGAGGAAGGGTTATGGAGGTGATGCTGAGACTACATTGTATCCACCCAGCTCATCCCAAGGGGACAGACTCCCCAAATCAATGAGTAATGGGTGGGCCAATCCGTCAGCCGGGACCCAGATGGTGACAGAGTACACAACCATAAGACCACCCACGACTACAGGACTCTACAACAGAAGCACCCATTAGTGCCAGTATTCACATTGTAAGGGTAAAACATCACAGGCCAAAAGGCTCCATTAGGAATGTGGTACCCGCAGGGCTGCGGGATTTGAAACTCCAATGCTTTATGACCTATGCCAATGCCTCCCCTCCCGTCTTCTGCTTCCTTGGCAAGCTATCTCGGTAGATGTTAGGTGCCCACAACACCGGGGTCATGGGCTGATTCCGGAAGTGGGGAATCGGAGCAGTGGTACAGGAAACAATTTCCCCAGCAGCTATAGCAGATGAGAAAGAGGGCTGCCAGGAAAACCAAGGCACATATTGTGCAAGGTTTCCGTTCCAGGAGGAAGCTGAGCAGGTAGAAGCCCATGAACATGGAGTGGCTGAACCACAGAGCGGGGTTGAGGGGCTTGGGGATGAGGAGGACGGGCAGCAGCCACTGGAGGCAATACATGATCTCTGCCGGGCAGGGCCTTCACCAAGGCTGCCAGGCACCGCTGCAGGAAGCGACCTAATGGGAGCCAGCAGGCACAGGTGGCTGCCCTTCGTTCTCTTCGACTCTCTCTCCAGGAGCTGAGCCGCTGTGCTCTCTGGCTGTCAGCCCGGGATCACCAAGGCAGCAGGGATCCTGAAGAGAAAAGTCAACACAACAAACAAACAGACAGACAGACAGACAGAAAAAAACAACAAACAACAAACAGAACAAACAAACAAAAAAACAGGAACAAATTGTATACTTATTTGGGAAAATGGATCATGGTTAACAACAGCAAATGTGAATGCCCTTTCCGCCCCACCCACCCATGAATGTCTACTCCTATCCAAATCATTACTTTAAACAAGCCTCCTAGGGTATGTCTTCCCTGGGCTTCCACTGGGGGATCCCAGGAGGGCACGGTCCCCACAGTGGGCTGGCTTTGCCTGGGCCCTGCCCAGCAGAGATCATGTATCGCCTCCTGAGGCTGCAGCCCGTCCTCAAAGGTCCCAGACCTCACAATACCGCCCTGTGGTTGCCACAGGACACCATGGGCTTGGTGGTGTGCCCCCGTGTGGTAAGGAAGGGTTCTGTATCTAGCCTCACATCTGCAGCTCCAGAGTGTGGTGGAGTATGCCAATTTTACAGCAGTTATTTGTGCACTGCTGACCTGGAGAGGCTAGGCAGTGGAACCTCAGATCCTGGCAAGCTATGGGAAGACACAGTTAAAAGCAGCCTGGACCATGTTTGCTTTTTAAAAAATAGTTCAGCATCATTTACCCCAAACCAGCCAACTTCTTTGAAAAATCAAT
>NW_022196897.1:143493572-143505792 GCF_008632895.1 Mastomys coucha
AGAAAGAAAGAAAAGAAACCAAAACCACGATACCCAAACTCACTAGGACCATTAAACCTCCATCTTTTACTGACATTGAACAGAAACAGGTCTCTGTAAGTATTTAATCAAAATTAACATCCTATCCAAATAGGGGCAAATCTCATTTCGCCTATGCCAGGGAGCTTGCTGGAGAGGTACTTTCTCCAGCCACTGGGACCGCGGGAACCCTCTACCTGCAGATGGCAATTTGGTCTTTCCACCCTTACCGCAATCCACTACAGATCTATAAGACAACGCTAACAGAGGGACACTAGCTTTACTTTGAAACTAAGAGACAGTAGTCATAACCCTTCTCGGCTGTAGCAAAATCCTATTTTGTGCTCTAGGTGCATCGCAAACTCGTTCAAAGAACCACCCTGGCTCAGGTGACCTACTAGGGATTTGGGGAGAGGAGCACAAAATGGAGGTTGATATCTGTCCTGCAGGAAACTAGCCACAAGTTTGGACCACTTCTCCATAAAGCTCGCTCCTTTGGAACACACAAAGCACACCAATCGTTCCTACATCCCTCCCAGAGTAGATACAAAAGCTTTAGCTAAGAGCAGAGTACCGGTCCAGCTTGGGACCGCTCGGGACCGCAGCCACCACCGCCTGCCGGACAGAGCAGGAAGCAACAGTCAGAAAAGATCAAAGATTCTCACAAAACAGCTGGCATGGGTTTAAAATTCACAGACTAGTAGGAATGCTGAAAAAAGGTATACATTTTGCTTTACATTCTGAGAGACTTCTGTAACTTCGGTTTTCCATCCATATGGAAGGTGTATTTTGGCGCGGCACTGGGGCACTGGTTACGCGGCAGCGGCACGAGGAATGTGTAGGCTTGGGTGTGTCGAACCAAGAGGCTTGCACCCCTACCCTCATTCTACACTCTAGAGCCATGACTCCCCTCCATTTTACACCGAATTTCAAAAGCGGGCAGAGCAGAATCTTCTGGAAGGGTGTTAGAGCGGACTCAGGAGGTGGGGGTCGGTGTGGATCGGTGTGGAAAGAACAGACGGGATTTTTTTTCTCTCTTGGCGAATGAGGAGCGCCCCCCATCACCCCTCCTTCTCAACAACCCCCCCAAGCGCGCATGCGCATTTAGGTGGCAGGAGGGTACTTAAGGCGCGGCCACCGGGGCTGCGGCATTGCGCCCAGCAGCGGACTCCGAGACCAGTAGACCTCGGCGAACCCTTGCTCTCAACCACCCACCCACTTTCGGAACCATGGCCGCAGTGGCAGCAGCCTCGGCAGAACTGCTCATCATCGGCTGGTACATCTTCCGCGTGCTGCTGCAGGTGAGTATGAACCCGGGCTTTAGGTGGGAGAGGGCACCCGAAATGCGCCCCCGGGAACCCTGAATCCATATCGCGACTGCCGCCCCTACCCAACCCATCCTATCCCAATTGCCGCGATCCCTGTGTACCAAAGTGCCGCGGTGGTACTATTTGTCCCCGCCCGTTCCCGTGCCCACATCCTCGCGCAGACCCTGTCCCCAGTGCGCCCGCGCCCAGCCGGGAACAAAGACTCAGGGGTGCGGCGGTCGCCCGCTGCGGACGATCGCGACCAACGTGGTAAGAAATATCCGCTATACTGAAGCTCAATCCCAGGAGGGAGGCGGGGCACTTGCGTGCTGCGAAACTTTACAGTTCGCTCAACATAAAAATTTCACCTTAAAAAAATTGCGCAATGCGGGAATTTTTCTTTAAAATACACTATGTACACACATAAAACACTTGGGTGGTGAGAAAGAACTTAGAAAATGGCACTCCTCAGGAAATATAACAAAAGAATCAATAGGGGGAAAGGGGGAGGAAATAGAGAAAACGCGCATTGCAGGAAAGATAAACCAGACAAAGACACTCACTAGGAGAAAAATGGATTAGATAAAAGCGCATTGGAAAAGAAAACAAAGAAACGGGAAAAAATGAATTGGAAACACACTTTGAAAAAAACAACTAGAGAAAAATGCCCTTCGCAGGACAAAAATGGAAGGAGAAAGAACACTTCCAAAAAAGAAAAAGAAAAAAGAAAAAAGGGCAAATCATTTTATGGAAAAAGAGAGCGCGCTGTAGCGCGCGCAAAAGTGCTTTTCTTAAAGCCAAACTGGAAGAAAGCACTTTGTGCATAAAACTACCCCGAGAGCTCCCTTTGCAGGAATCCTGCTAAAGGAATCCTTTGCCAAAGGAATCGCATATTTCCTTCAAGGTGTTCCTGGAATGCTGCATTTACTGGGTAGGATTCGCTTTTCGAAATCCTCCAGGGACACAGCCCATTGCGAGAAGTGAGGTATACTTAAGTTGTGGGTCCAATCAGCTTGCAACCATGCAGCTCTCAGCACAGTTGGAAAAGCTCCAGCTGCCCTGACTGGTGGACAAGCTGTGCCTCGCCCGCCACTCCAGGCTATGCTGGACAGACGGGCGGGGCAGGGGGCGGGGCCGGGCGGGCAAGCAGCAGCAGCAAGCAGCAGTAGCAACAGTAGCACACCGGGTCACAGGTACTTCTCTAAGGGTGGGTCCTGGGTCTCTCACCGCAGGTGTTCAGGTACTCCCTGCAGAAGCTGGCGCACACGGTGTCCCGGACCGGGCGGCAGGTGCTGGGGGAGCGCAGGCAGCGAGCCCCCAACTGAGGCCCCAACTCCCACCCCTGGGCGGCCGTGTCATCAGGTGCTCCTGTGCTTCTCGACCAGCATGGGAGCCAGTGCCGCGCAGGAATGGGGGGTCCCCTGTGTTCCCTCGTCAGAGGAGCACTTGCCAAGGTCAGTGAGGGGCCGGTAGGCCCCCAGAAAAGCAGCACCGGCAATGATGAAGATATCAGTTCCCTTCCCAGACCCTTTGCCCTGGCGGGTGGGAGAGGAGGGGGGTAGAGGGGAGCAATCCTCGAGATATGGGCGTAGGCACCACATTCTGATTTGGACCAAGTCGAACAGTACCATCTCAGCCGCACAAGATCTTACCATGGAGATCCAACACCCCACCAAGCAGCAGAATGGACATTCTGACATCACCAGCTGAAGCCCTGAATCTCCGTGCAGAAGAGAAGTGTCAACTGAAAGTGTCAACTGCGTGCAGCATAGGAAGGGGTGGAGGGCGTGGGTGGTGGAGGAAGAGGGTTAAGAAAATTAGTGGGGCCCTCTTGCTGACCCTTGCCTATGGCACGCATATCCCTGCCTTGCTCTCTCATTCCCCCCCACCAACCCGCCTTCCAAAGCCCTCCCCAAAATGTGTCACTTGATTTGGACATATTCAACCAGTAACTGAATCCCACCTTTACCAAAACACCTTCTCTGACCCCCGGCCCTTCACTGATCTTGCTTATCCCTGGTCTCACGCAGCAGTTGTGGTCATTATTGTGGTAGTCGCTAATTGTACTGGTTTAATTGTGCATTAGTTGTGTCTCCCCAGCTAGATTGTAAGCTCCTGGAGACAGGGACCACCTCCACAAAAAATAAAAAAATGGACCTCTCCTGTCTTGTATAGTGTCCTAGGACTGTGCAGGACAGTGGGGGTGCACCAAAAAGTTCTTTTGTGGCTTCTTTTGCGACAGCGTCACATATCTCTAAAGATGGGCAATCTACTCACTGTGGAGGGGCACACCACTTGGGAAAGGGAGGAGGAAGGGAGCAAGAAGACAAGAATAAACCGAGACACTCATATCTGCCTCATTTAAGTCTGTCCTAAGATAAAGGACTATTTCTCATCCCCAATGAAAAGAGTGGTATTCATCTGTCCCAGAATAAGGGACGTTTCCCCTTCCCACGATGATGGGTGCATTTATTTGGTGGTGCCGAGATAAGGTACCCTGGCAGGTTATCTATCTGGGAAAGATGGAGAGAAAATAACTGGGACTGGCCCGCTAAACGGAATACTAAGGGCCATGAGGGTTAATTTAAGAATATGAAGTTATACCTCAGATCTCCACCCAGGAACCCCAGAAAATGAATGTTGGACAGGAAGAGGGGGCACTGGCTGGGACAATGAACCTGAGATGTGGCTTGGCCCCACCTCCACCAAGCCTAATGCTCCAGGCCCCAGGATCACCCTAAGGCTGGCCATCCTGCCTGGCTTTTCCAACCCCCCAGGTGGACACCCCCTCTCTTAGTTTTCTCAGTTCATCCTTAAGGGCCTTATCAGATCAATAGCTTGCCCGTTCCCCTCCCACTGCATCAGGGAGGGTGGGCTGGCCCCTTAGTTCCCTTTCTTGGTTAGCCGGAGCTGTTCACAAGTGTCAGCTGACTGCTCACCAATGGTCCTGCTACCCAGGTTGGGGCAAAAAAGGGGAGGTCACCTGGGTTTTTCCATCCCTGTCTCTGCACCCCTGCTCCTATGCCTATGAGTTAGAAGGCCATCAGTCTCTCTTGCTATTTCCTCAAACTTCCTAGTCCTGGTTGTCACACCACAAACACTCAGGTGCACAAAGCACCTCAAAGTTCTTGAACCTTGACTTGCAGATCCCAAGAAAATCTGACTTTCAAACCAATCACTGGCACCTCTGAAGATACTTTATAATCTCATTCAGCAGCAGGGAATTATGGGAAAGTAGCACAGAATTTGGAGTGGCCTTGACTCTTCCACTTAGAAATCAGCCTAGGCTACCCAGCCTGGTTGCTCTTAGGTCCTACTAAGGTCCAGATGAGCCCCACACACAGAGAGGCAGGATTCCACAGGACTTGGATGTGACATGCATTCTAAGGCTTGGTCTTCCTCAGCAGGACAGATACTGCTGCTGCTAAGGCCTGAAGTCAGGCCAGGTCCTTTGCCCCATAGTTACTCATCTATAGTCAGTGGCTACCTCCTTTACGGCCGGAAATTTCTGTGGTTTGCCATACTAAACTCACTGAACCTTGAGTACATATCAACACAGGTGCCAAATGAAGGTTGACTCTCCCCTTGGAGATTTGGAGTGTGTGTGTGTGGGGGCAATGCCACTCTATTGTTCCAGAGGTTCTAATGTCAGCCCAAATTAGATGCCAACTGAGTACACAAAAGCCAAACCAGGGAAGGAGGAGTCTGGCTACTCTGGATATAGCGTATCTTGTGCCCCATCCCCAAGCCAGGAGGCTACTGGTAACCCCAGGGCTTTCCAGATGATCCTGGTAAAACCTTTTTCTTCCATCTATCATCCAGCAGTGATGAGTGTAGGTGGAGACTCCAGGGTGCCCTGGTGACCCCAAGAATGTGAAATGTCCGCTCCTTACTTTCTTCTCCCACTCTACACCCTTTTGTCCTGACAGCAAACTAAACCTTCCAGAGAAGGCAGGAATGTGTTCATGCCCATTCTTCATGTAAAGCCTGCAAGCCTGATCCAAAAATACCTTATTTATAAAATGCTTCCACAAGCTATATATTAAAACATTTTATTCTCACATAAAGCAATGGGATGTGTTTTTATTGCAAAGTCCTTAGTACACAGAGCTAAATATTCCTTTTTCCTAAAGAGGCTGCTACGTGCAAAGAGGAGCAGAGACAGAGAAGGTAGGCTGTGACGGACATGGAATAGCTTTATGGGAATCTGGCAACACATGGAATTCCAGGCACTGATGCCAGAGAAGGATGTGTCTTGGCCTGACTAGCTCAAGCTCAGTAGGGCGGAGGTCACTAAGTACCAAAACTTTTAGAGATGTGGGTTCTAAGAGACTTTTATGTCTATCTGTAAAGTAACTGAATTGTGACTGAAATGTATTTGTGGGACAGGACAGGGATTACGATTTTTGGCTTTGACTCTGGGACTGGCCAAAGACAGCTTAATTACACAGAGGCTTTAAAGGAAGCAGGCTTGCTGGCTAGTTACTAGATATCTACTTTCAAACTTGGATCGCTTCAGGAGCCAACACCCCAAAGGGAGACTCTGAACTAGCAGTCAATCTTCCCCAGGAGATTTAAATGTGTACACACAAACATAATGCTAGTTTACCACAGTTTTTTTTTTTTCAGGTGACCACTGACTTCTTCCATATGCCAGAGAGACATGTTTGGCACAATCTTCTCTGGAAATGATCCTGTCCCCCTCCCTCCACAGGGCTCATAGCACAGCAGGATACAGATTCCTGAACATTCCCGGGGCAGAGAGGAAGGCAATACAAGACTCTTGGTAGATCACACAGTGACAAGCTTGAATGGAATGCGTGTGTCCCAAAGAGAACAAGAACAGAGGGCAGCCTAACTCTCATTCCCCTTAGAAATAACAGGTAACAAGTTAAAACTGTTTTGGCAGCAACTTTAAGAAGACCATTTTCAGATGGAGAATTGATCTGGTTCCTGGAAACTGACCAAGGTTCCAGACACCCAATCTTTAAACAGGAACTCTTGCCATTAATGAATCTTGACTTATAAGAAACAAGCAAGCTCTATCTAACACTTGTCATGGGCACATAAAATGGAACTTTTTTGGGTCCTGGCTTCGGTGTTGCAGTTCAGATGGCTGACGGGATGGATGCACCATGTCAGGCAGGGCAGAGAAGCTGTCCCCAATACATCAGTTCCCTGAAAGGGACAAAGAGGATCCGAACCTATAAACAGAAATAACCTATAAACTAGAACAGGCCCCAGTTTCCCAAGTAAAAAGAGACATGAGACCCAGAAGGAAACTAAAGGTGGTTTGGCAGAGGAAGGAAAAATCGACCGTCCCCATCCCCCATTCTTCCTTTCCAGGCCAAGGCGAGTGTGACAGGCACTCCGTTCCTTCTGCTGCCCTTGCGGACCACTCCCCACATACTGGAAAGGGAACCGGTGTCCAGACGAAAAGTTGGTGGGAGTGAGAAGCACACGGGACGGAAGCAGATGGTCACCCTATCACTCCAGACACAAAAGAGAGCGTTCGGGACCCACGTCTACCTTCTCCCCACACTCCTTCGGATGGGGGGGGGGGGGGAAGAAAAAAGGGGGGGAGGGAAAGAGAGGAACTGAAGTGGCGAGGAAAGAGTGTCCAGCCTCCCAGAAGCTGAACTCCTTGCCAAAGTCCGGAACGGGGGAGGAGGTGGTCGCGCCCGCCCCTCCCAGCCCCGTCCCGGGAGCGCGCTGACCTTGGAGGCCAGAGTGACAGCTAGGAACCCCGGAACCCACCCAAGGGACAGGAAGGGACCACCCCCAAGGCCCAGGTTGGGGCAAAAAAAAAAAAAAAGGGGGGGAAGGTCACCTGACGCCAGACAAGGGTGCGCCCGCCCCCGGCCGCGCGGAAAGCCCCGGCGAGAGGCCAAGCGGCGCCTAAGGTGACCCCGGAGGGCTAACATGGCGGCGCGGTCGCGCCGAGCGCCTCTCACCCTGCCCAGGCGGGCGACGCCACGTTACCTGCGAGCCCCGCCATGGCACTGCCGCCACTGTCGCCGTCGCTGCCGCTACCAGCCTCCACCTTAGCTCGCCACGGACGCCGCAGGAGCTGGGGAGACGCCCCCTTCGTCTTCTAGTGAAGCGGCTCAAGGACCCCGTCCAAAATCGAGCTGTCCGCTGAGAACGCCTGACAAACTGGCTCAAAGCGAGGTTACTCTCAGGCACTCTTCCTTCAGTATACGCCACGAAATGTCCTTTATGACATTTTTGTAGACTTGAATAAGATTATAGGGCGCTAAGGTCTTCAAACCCGTGGAATATTTGGTCAGGCGTAGCTTGGGCAGCTCCGAACCTCCGGCCCGTGGTCCCCTTCATGCATATGCAGTAGATTGTGATCCTTACTCTTTGAGAGCTCAGCGGGTGAGCGAGTTTTAGTTACGCTGATGAGCGTGGTTCCCCAGAAGCTCTGGCATCTTGGGGTTTGTGCACTCTGGGAAAACTTCTCGTGGCTCACACCTGGCCCTTCAACCGTGGGCTAAGAACATGGTTTCTTCCGGGTGATGAAATGGCTTGCCCCAGGCTTAAGTTAAAGTCTAGATGAGTCAGTGTGGTCACTTACTAGCTTATTAGCCACGTTCCTGAGCTCATACTGTGCGCAAGCGCAGTGCTAGAGGCTAGGGAGGTAGAATTCTCTACTTCTGACCCCAGTTTTCTCAGTCAAGAGGTGAGAGTGAGTGTTGGGGGACAGAGGAGTGACTACCACCCAGTAATCAATTTTAGTCGTACCAGTTCGTGATTCGTAATTAGGTATCGTGGAAGGCACTAGGAGGCAAATTAAAGAAAGGAGAAATGAATGGAATCCTGGTGTCTGGAGTGGGCGAGGGTTGGAGCCTTCTTGGGCAGATTGAGTTTGTGCATTGTGTGAGTGAAGGGTCTTGTTCCAGACGTGGAGGTGACAAGGGTGGAAGGTGAATAAGGAATATGACAGGTACGTTGGTCATGAATTTGGAATTTTGTCTTGAGAGACATGGGAAGCTTTGTTCTTCAAGGCAATGAGAAGAAATGTGTGTCTCTCTCTCCAAGGCCATTGACTTTCAGGGTTAGAAAACATGCAGGTGAGGTTGGGGACTGGAGACCAGTTAAGCAACCAGAACATCTTTCCAGACACACAGTCACGGTGACTCAGACAGGTAGTGACTAAGAGAGCTAGAAGAGATTATATCAAACTGGACGCGGGAAGCACACACCGAGGCACAGGCACTGAAGCCTGAGCTGTGGTCATAGGGATGAAGAAGAGGTGACGAGCCCTTGGCCAGGGTGGAAAGGCCTGAAGACAAGTTGCGGGACAATCAGAAGTGTGGCTGAGAACTCAGTGGAAATGCCTGGACCCACTGGGTGGAGAGAGTGGAACTGTAGGAGGGCTGGTTGGCCTTCCTCAACACATGGGTCTTGGTGGTTTCTGGAAGCCAAGGAAGGAAGGCAAGTGGCCAATGGTGATCTAGGGAGGAGCCAGGAAAAGAGCTGCAGAAATGGGATGCAGCAAACAGACTCTGTTTGCTGCCCACGGCCACAGGCTGGTCCATAAAGCAGGGGTTCAAACAGGAAAAAAAAATGTTGCCAGGCAGTGGTGGGGCATGCCTTTTGTCCCAGTACTTGGGAGGCAGAGGCAGGCGGATTTCTGAGTTTGAGGCCAGCCTGGTCTACAGAGTGAGTTCCAGGACAGCCAGGGCTACACAGAGAAACCCTGTTTCCAAAACAAAACAAAACAAAAAAGGCAGGCAGAATTCTCTAGGTCCTAGAGAAAGAAAGCCCTCGTGGCATACCATCAGTACTATCCAGATTACCGTGGTCACTTTTTCTCTTTTTCTCTGTCCTTCAGTTAGTGTGCACAAGATGGCCACCCCAGTTCCAGGTGTCACATCTGAGCAGGGACATTGTGCATTCATCCCTCAGACCACAGCACGTTTGACTGTGACCCTCTTGTTTAATTGCTTATGATTCCTTAAGGATCACTGTACCTGGTTTTCTGTCATCTAACAACAGAAGAAAACAGAGAGAGCCAGAGAGCTCTTGCTAAATGACTAGCAGTCTGAGCACTGAGTCAGGGGCAACTAGCATTCTTGTGCACTGCTGAATGGCCCTCCAGGAAACTCTCAGCATCTCCTTATTCTCAACACATCCCTGCGCTGTGCCAGGGTCTTCCATTCTTAAGGACTGTCCGGGTCTCCCTGAAGTCCTATGCAAGACTGTCTATAGCAGAGGAATCCCTAGTTCAGCTGTCCTGGGAACAACCCAGTGTCATCCACAGTAGAATGGGAGGGGGGAAGGAGAAAGAGAGAAAGGTTTGATGTACAGAGACAGATGGGAGGGAGGGAGGGGGGAGGAGAGAAAAAGAGAGAGAGAGAGAGAGAGAGAGAGAGAGAGAGAGAGAGAGAGAGAGAGAACACAAAATGTCTGAATTTATGTAGGGAAGAGTTTCTGAGGGAAGGGCAGCTGGGCTGGAAAGTTCAGGGTTGGGGCCCAGGAGGGGACTGAGGGATGCTGGGAGAACCTGGAGGGCAGGTCTGTTTTGATATGTAAGTTATGCACCTCAATTCCTTGTCCTGGAGTCCCAAACACAGTTTAGCTCAGGTTTCTAGAGCTGGAGTGAAGTATGTGGGAGGATGTGTGTAGGGTACCTGTAAATGCTGCATCGTATTATGAGAGACTTGAGCATCCTCATATTTGGAGCCTTGGAACCAATCCCCTCTGAATTTTGAGGGATACACATTTTATGTATAAATGTAACAAACCACTAGAGCACTACAGATTAATTTGACATACAGGATGTGGGTTTAAAGGAGCTGGGCCCACACCAGTGCAAAGAGTATGATCCCATTGTCTAGCTCAAGAGTTGATGAAACTGAACAGAGGTGATAGCAATCAAATTAGGGGTTTCAGGGGTCCAGAGAGGAAGGGACCAAGCAAAGACTTGGCTCAGGTTGATGGTCTTAAGGGAAACATTCATCAAGCTGGTCCTATTAAAAAACAAAAAACAAACAAACAAAAACCCAAAAAACTAGGAAAAGCATATTTTAAAAGACCCTGTTGGGGAATGTTTTCTTGCATTGTGTATTCAGATGCTGATTTCTGCTTCCAGAGATCTGGTTGCAGTCTGGACTTTGGTATTGTCATTATTATGAAATAGGAATCCTGACTCAGTATTTTGTAAAACATTATATTCCAGCATCTCCTGATTGGTTAAAATAAAGGGCTGAACAGCCTACAGCTGGGCAGGAAAGGAAAAGGTGGGACCTCCATGCTCAGAGAGAGGGAGACAGTCTCAGGTGGGGAACCAGTGAGTTGGCATCATTGCGAAGCATACGAAGAAGGAAGTGCCAAAGCAAGACCAAGATGGCAGGTATCAGGCCACGTGGCTGGAAAGCAGTCTGAGAAGTAGTCTAAGGCCAGCTTTGTTGGGTTAGAATAGCTCAGAATCTGCCCGGCTATAGTGTCTAAAGCTTACTAGTAAATATAAGGTCTCCATGTCGGCATTCAGAACAAGGGTGGGTGTAGAAAAGCTTTGTACTTTACAGACCCCAAAACAAGGGTCAGAAAATATGTCTCTAGTACTGCTGTGGCCGGTGTGGGCCTTGCCAAAGCCCTAGTGGCCAATTTTCTTATGGGAACTCTGCAGAGCTGGAGGCAGGCACAGCTTGTGACCTCTGCTCGGCTTCCCTGGTGGCTTCCACCCTCAGGCTTGCTCCCTTTGGATCCTGGGGTTTTGAATGACCCAGAAACCCTCTCTGCCCTAAAGTTTTCCTAAGCCAACCTTGACGTCCTGCCAAGGCCTCCGAAATTGTCCCAGTCCACCTGGCACCTAACCAGGACACCTGCTTTCCTCAGCTCTGTACCCTCTGAAACTTTCTCTTTTTCCTGGGGATCCCTGTTGCCTTTAGACCTTTTTGCCTTCATTGCCAACGTTTGGTCCTGGTCACTACCCTCCCTCCCACAGGCCTGTATTGGCCTCTCTGTTCGGACTCCTGTCAAACCCTGAACAGTCCTTGTGATGGCTAGGTTTGCCAACATAGCCTAGAATCACCTGGAAAGAGTCTCAGGGAGAGACTTATTTAGAGCAGGTAGGCCCATAGGCATGTCTGTGGAAAATGCTCTTGATTGCTTTAATATGGGAAGACCTGGTCTGAAAGCACCATTCTCTGGCTTTGGAACCTGGATTGTATAAAGCAGAGAAAGGTAGCTATGTGCATTCATTTCTCTCTGCCCATGACTGTGGATGTGGTGTGGCCAGCTGCTTCCAGCTCCTGCACCTTGACCTCCCTCCCCGCCTCCCCGCCATGACAGACTGTAACCTGGCATTGTAAATCACGTGAAGCCTGCTCTCCGTCAGGCTTTTTGTTTTATTTGTTTATTTTGTTTTTACCACAGCAACAGAAATCACGGGTCCTTCACACCGAAGCCAGGAGAGTCTTGCTAAACTGACCCTGTTACTCTTCTCTGGAGGTGGTGTCTCCTCCTCCATAGTCACCTGTCAAGGTCCTCTCCATCAGCCTTCAATTGCTGTGAAGGGACACCATGACTACAGCAACCCTTAGAAAGGAAAACATTTAGCTGGGGGTGACTTCCAGTTTCAGAGGTTCAGTCCGTTATCGTCATGGCAGGAAGCACGGTGGTGCGCAGGCAGACATGGTGCTGGAGAAGGAGCTGAGAGTTCTACATCCTGATCCACAGGCAGCAGGAGAGACAGTGAGCCACTGAGCCTGGGCCTGAGCTTCAGAGACCTCAAAGCCCGTTCCCTAGTGACACACTTCCTAAAGCCACACCTACTCCAGTAAGGGCCACTCCCCCTAATAGTGCCATTCCCTACGAACCTATAGGGGTTCTTATTCAAATCACCAGAGCCAGCAAGTAATGACCCATTGGCCTCCTACAAGTAG
>NW_022196897.1:143505802-143531286 GCF_008632895.1 Mastomys coucha
ATGATAGCGCAAAGCCAAGGCAGCCTTACTTCCTGTGCCCAGTGACTTCAATAGAGCCGGAGCCTGAGCACAGTGTTTTAGATAAAAGCCATCACCAATAGTGACTGAAGGAAGACTTTATTTTGACTTATGGTTCCTGGGGGCAGGTGGGAGTTAGGGGTGGGGTGGAAGGTGGAGCTAAAGTCCATAATGGTAGGAAGGCATGGCAGTAGGAACAGGAAGCCAATGGGTCACATCTCAACCACACACAGGAAATAGAGCAAACTGGAAGGGGGGGGCTAGGGTATAAACTGGCAGCATCTACTCTCAGTGACTCCTCCAACAAGGCTCCCACATCCTAACCGATCTAAAGCCTTCCCAAACAGTGCCAAGTGTCTAAACACACACACCTATGGAGATAGTTCTCACTCAGACCACCATAGCAGGGCAATTTGGGATGTCATAATAGGAGAATGTAGTAAATGGTAGGTGGGCGGGTGGGTGTGTAATGCACATTATTTTGTGGGTGGGTGTGTAATGTGCATTGTATTGTGGGTAGGTGTGTAATGTGCATTATATTGTGAGTGGGTGTATAATGTACATTAATTTGGTAGATCGTCACCCGCTATGAAGCTGGCACTGGAAGTTGGGTTCCCTATCACCCTCCATTCAGATGCAAGTCTCTTTCTGTTAAGTGTCTTCCAAGAATCTGAGTCTGGAGATGGTCAGACCGGTCTAATTCTGGACAGAACAGTGGAACAGCCCCAGTGAAAATACTGTGTTCTTGAGAACAGCCGGAAAAGTAGCTGTTTCCAACAGATGTTACTATGTTTGTCCCAGGATGAAGAAAACTCAGCCAGAGAGAGGAGTTACAACTGGAACTCCAGGTGATTCCCATTGCTTTCTGCTAGGTGTTTTGATGTCCAGCCCGACTTGCTATTTCTTTCCTCCCTTCCTTCCTCTCTCCCTCCCTCCTCCCTCCCTCCTCCCTCCCTCCTCCCTCTTTTCTTCTTTCTTTCTTTCTTTCTTCCTTTTCTTCCTTCCTTCCTTCCTTCCTTCCTTCCTTCCTTCCTTCCTTCCTTTCTTTCTCTCTCTCTCTCTCCTTTTTCTTTTTGCTGTATTCTTGACAAACTCATTCAAAACTGAAGGCGCGGCTAGGGAAGATCCTTCTCCACACCACACAGAACATAAAGACTAAGTTCTGCCCTTTCCTTTTTATCATTGTTTGATTTTTTTTTCTCTGAGTTGTTTATTTTGACACTGCTTGGAATTCACTGTATAGATAGCCCAGGTTAGCCTCGAAGTCACTAGCCTCTTGCCTCAGCCTCCTGAGTGCTAGTGAATGTTACCACACTCAGTTTTCTCTGTTTCTTATTGATCCCCAAACCTCTTAGCTGGTAACCAGAGTCCTAGAATTCAGTTAGAGCTGGATTTCGGGTTTGGGGATCAATGGCTAACCATCAGGATGCGTATGGTACTGATATGAGACCAGTGTGTAAAATCAGGCTGTCTGCTTTCCCGTTCCAACCCTGTACTGCACAATTCTGGTTTCTGAAAGTCAGCACAACCTTTTTTTTTTTTTTTTAAAAACCAAGAATTAGATCCAGGAAACTGGACCTATAGTGGAACAATAATCGTAAAGGCACCAAAGAAACTATGTGACATCAAATGATTTAAAATGTAGCCAGAAATTTTAGCGAGGTGATTAAAGAAATATATAAGTTCTGGAAAACAGACAGGGCCATTAGAGTGCTATAGCTTTCTTCCATTGCATGCTTACCATGTGCAATGTGCATTTTCAAACAACTATTAACATGTCTGTGACTTATTTTCCCCGTCTATAGAATAGGGAAGGAAATATTAGCCTGCAGCTGACTCAGCCCATGGCGGGGACTCAGCGAAGTCATACTCCAATGTGCTCAGAACAGTGCTTGTCACTTCTTCTCACTAAGGACTAAGGGTCCTGGGATTGGCCGCACTGTAGATGGCCCTGTTTTAAGTGTGCTTTCTGTTGCTGTCCCTGAATTCTGGAGACTCCAAACTTATAAAAGAAGGAGGTTTATATGGCCCATGAATCTGGAGGCTGGGAAGGCCCAGGGCATGATTGCTGGCATCTGTTGGCAAGTGGGAAGAGCCTTGCTCCTGGATCATAATGAAGCCAGTACTAGGGGAATGGAGTTAGTCAGAGTTTCCCTTCCTCTTCTTAGCCAGAGACACCATCATGAGGGCCTTCCTCTTGTAGCCTCATTTGAGTTTAATGACTTCCCCAAAGCCTGGCCCCATGGATTCACCAGATAACTTTTGAGTGTGGAGGTTAGATCTTGTCCACAAGTGGCCTTTAGAGATGTATATTCAAATGGCGTAGCCCTTCCCGGGACTGCCCTCTGCTTTCACCTGGAGAGGCTTTAAAACTCAGTTCTTAGGACTCTCTCACTTGGGAAAGCAAGAAGAAAATATTTTAGCCAGGTCTGTGGTGACACCTAGCGGTACGGTGCAGAACTGCCTAACTTTTTAAAACCTCAAAGGTGGTAGCTAACTTTCAGCGCAATTTTGTTAACATGTAGACTTATTTTTACTTGTTTTATACAAAATGAAACGGGTCCAAGAAGGTGGAGAGCATTGGCTGAGGGTGCCTAGCTACAGGTGGTGGCTAGATTTGAATCTAGGGCATGTGGATCTGAAGCCTAAATCCTAGACTTTAGCTCCTCTATGCCAGACCCTTCTGAGAACATGAAAATTCATACCCCTGGCCTCACACAGAACACAAAGATCTAATCTTTGGAAAGAGTGGAGAAGTGGAGGAGCAATGAGATAAGGACTGAGGATCAGTTGTGGAATGTGAGTTGGCAAAGATTGTGTTGAAGAGGCTGGCACCATGTCCTGTCTGGAATCCTGGACTGTATAAATGAGGAAAAGGGGCTTGTACCCCCTAACCCCCGCATCCTGATGGTGAGTGTGATGTGACCTGACACTTCACGTTACTGTGCCCATCTGTAGGCAAAGACAAGCCCTTTCTCCTCCTCTTGTGTTTGTTAGAGCATTTTGTTTTATTCTTTTTAAAAAATTCTTCTCTCATACTTTACATCCCAACCACAGCTTCCCTTCCCTCTATTCCTGCAAGCATCTCCAACACTCCCCTCTTCTTCTTCTTCTTCTTCTTCTTCTTCTTCTTCTTCTTCTTCTTCTTCTTCTTTTTAAAGATTTATTTATTTATGAGTACACCATTGCTGTCTTCAGACACATCAGAAGAGAGCATCAGACCCCATTACAGATGGTTGTGAGCCACCATGCGGTTGCTGGGAATTGAACTCAGGACCTCTGGAAGAGCAGTTGGTGCTCTTAACTGCTGAGCCACCTCTCCAGCCCTACCTCCCCTCTTCTGCCTTTCTTCCTCCATTCCCCTTCAGAAAACACCAGGCCTCCCAGAGATATGACCCAAACAAGACATAACAAGTTACAATTAAGACTAAACACATATTGAGAGTGGAAGAGGCAGCCTAGCACGAGGAAAAGAACCCCAAGAGTAAGGCAGATGAGTCAGAGACACCCGATTCTCACTGTTAGGAGTCCCACAAGAAAACCAAGCTATACAGCCATAACACATATGCAGAGGACCTAGTTCAGAGTCATCCAGGCTCCATGATTGTCACTTCAATCTCTGTGAGCCCTCATGAGCTTAATTGATTTGGTAGGCCATGTTCTTATGGTGTCCTCGGCCCCTACAATTCTGCCTCCCTCCTTCCAAGGGGTTTCTTGAGCTCTGCTTAATGGTTGGCTGTGGGTCTCTGCACCTGCTCCCATCAGTTGCTGGGTGAAGCCTCTATGATGATAGTTAGCTAGGCACTAATTTACGAGTATAGCGGGGTATCATTACTAATCACTTAATTGACTCCCTCCCCCCCAGTTGTGTTAGCTTCTATCCTAAGTCTCTGGTCTATTCAGCCTCTGGTTTCTGGCCATCCAGGCTTCCTCGCTGGACCACTCGTTGGCCACTCCTACAAGCTCTGTACCACCATTATCCAAGCACATTTCTCAGGAAGGACAAATTTGTAGGTTGAAGGTTTTTTAGCTCGGTTGGTGTTTCTGCCCCACCACTAGAAGCTTTGCCTGGTTACAGAAGATGGCTGGTTCAGGCTCCATATCCCCTATTACCAGGAGTCTTCCTAGGGTTACCTTCATAGATTCCAGGGATTTTCCACTGCACTGGGTTTCCACATTGACCCCCAAATGTCCCCAATTTCAGTAGTCTCTCCCAGGACTCTCTCCCTCCATCCTTCCTGTTGCATGTAGTTTTAGAACACTACCACCGTTACCCAGGATTGGACTGCGCTCTAGCCCCTCCTGGCTTCCTCTTTGTCCTACCGGGTTTGGCTCTGGGATCAGCCATCATCAGCCTTTACCCAGCTTCCCTTTACTCCTGGAGAGGTCCTACTACAAACCCACCCCCGAGACCTTTGAATCCATGGATAAAAGACACTCATACACAGCTTGTTACTTTAAAACTTGCCTTCTGGGCATAGATATTTCCTGCCTGGAAAAGCATGCCCTTATCAATTTATTATCCTTTCTCTCCTCCTGCCCTAAACTTAGTAGCTTGTTCCACCTAGTTCCTGCTAAACATCTTTGACCTCATGTAGCACAGGTCACAGGCCCTAGCTCTCCCCAAGGCCTTACATGATTGTCAAGTTCTTCTTCCAAGCATGGCAGAAAAGCTCTTTGGCCTTCCTTGCGTCTGTCTTTTCCTTCTAGTACCCAGAAGTCCCATCTGTACCCTCTGCCTAACAATTGGCCCCTGGCCTTCTTTATTGACAAATCAAGAACCAATTGGGGAATGGGATTTTAACATCAGGACCTCCCTCTACACTTTCCTACCTGATGTCTCCTGTTCCCATCCCTGCCTGTCCCCACTCCACTCACAAAATCTGTTCTATTCCCCATTCCCAGGAAGATACATGTGTCCCCCTTAAGCCCTCCTTGTTACTGAGTCCCTCTAGGTCTGTGGATTATAGCATATTTATCTTTTACTTAACAGCTACTATCCTCTTATTAGTGAGCACTGTGATCCACTGTCCACTCTCTTCCCTCTGGGACATCAGATACCCCTGTGCTTACCAGTCTGAAGAGGGCAAAGTGGAGCTGTGGACAAATAGGTTCCACTGGGCTCCCATTCAGCTGAGAATGTCCGGAGTGTTATAGCTCTTAGAAGAAGCGCAAGGAAGTAGCTGTGTTCCTGGGTCTCTTGTCAGCTACTGTGACAGCGGCAGGGTGGTATGAGCCTGCCTGGCCAAGCAGATCCAAGATCCAGAAGTTGAATGCTTTGGGAGAGAGAACTCTTCCCCAAGATTTCAGTAAAGACAGCCACTTTCAGATGATCCTTGGTGAAATAACTTGTGTGCTTTATTCCATGTGGACAGGGACTATATAAACAGGGAGGAGTAGGGTGGGATTTAGGTGGTAGGTGGTTCCTATTGGATGAGTTTGAGATGTTAGTGATGCTCTATTTGCATGGGGAAGGACTCCAGGTGTTACATTATGTGTCTGACTGTGCATGATCCTGTTAGATTCCAGTGTGGGTCCCCCACTCATGAAGAAACAGGAGGGAGATCACTGCAAATTACATGAGGTTTTTATTGCCAGTATACTGGGGTCGTCTTGCATTCAGAGCAAAGGCGACCCCCAGGAACAAACGCACACACACTTTTTATACCTTTCAGTACATAGGTTTACAGCATGAGTTGGTTATCTCTCATTGGTGGAGCCCGCTGTCTTTTGTTCTCATTGACCTTTATGCCCTAGGTGATGGGGAGATACTGATTGCATGTAGGAGGGGTAGGGGGGAGATCCACCCTCCCGGGGACGTTTCCTGGAACCGGGCATTACAACCCACAATTAGGGCATCTCCTGGGGACTGATGTTTGCTCGGTAAACTCTTCTGAAGCTCTGTCTTTAGGCTTAATGGACATTCCTTGCTCCTTGGTATTTTTACGAGGTGTCCCTATTTGCTCAATTCTTACAGTCCTCTCAGGGGGTGTTGTGGTTACCTGTTCCAGAGTATGTACAGAATCATGTAGAAAGTCACTCAACTCTTGCTGATCTCAAATCTCTGAGATTCCCAGGTCTTGATCTCATTCAAACTTACCAGTTCTTCTGTCTGATGGTACAGCCTACATGTCCTACAGGTACATGCCATAGTTGTCTTTCTAAGTATGGGTTACCACACTCAGAATGATTTTTTTCTAGTTTTATCCATTTACTTGCATGTTGGTCCTCATCCCCCTGAGCAAAAGGAGTTTGACTATCCTTATCCCATGCCACCCACCAGGGTGGGTGCTCAATTGTTTGGAAGCACTAAGACTAAGGCTCCAGGGGTGGGAAAGCACAGTCTGAGATGTGGAAAGAGCCAGAGCTGGTTCAGGGGTCCCTGGGCCTGTGACAAGGCTGGGTGCCACACCCACTTGTCTACTCCAGTAAAGTATGCAGTATCAGGGTTGAAAGCCTGATCATGGACAAGAGGCATTATGACTTCAAAGGGAGTTTGTGTCTCCTGGGTGTTCAGTTGTTGGCATCTCCTAACTCAGACGTGTTCCAAGTTAGTCTTTCTAATCGTCAACATGCCTTCTTATTCAGGCATAAAGGTACCCCAAGAAATGATTCGTAAATGGCTAAAACTTAAGATTGGGTGTTGTTCCCTGGCCAGCACAGCGTTCCAATATATCCTAATTTATTACCAAGCTGTTGTTAGCTTGGAATTTTTCACAAGGAAGCTGCTTTATCAGACAGGGTGTCCTCAGAGTTAACAACAGAGGTCAGGCACTATTGCTTACTGTAAACATAGTTAGAATTCTCAGGGCAGTCCCACAGAAGACAGAACTGTTTTACATACCAGAGAGTAATTGAAGGGCTCCCCTCACTTAAGGGCAGTTTCAGAAACTGCTAGATTGGGACTTCCTGGTGCTTTCCTCCAGCAGACCCAGAGAATTAGCTTGGGACTGCCAAGATAGTCTCAGCGGGAAGGGCACCACTGTTCTTCCGCTTTGCACCTGGATGCCTGATCTTACTGACCTTGATGTGGCCCTCACCTGTCTACGTGACTTTTGTCATTCACCCTGTTTTCTGTATACCATATAAGCCCGGTTTTCACTTTGTGCAAAAGGACATACATTCAGATTCAAGACAGAGCATTCGAGCTTTGAGCCTCATGCAGTCCACAGCCCCCCCTCCAGCCCAGACCACTTGGGCCCAGGGGTGCAGCTCCTGTCCAGAAGAGGTGGCTGCTTTAGACCCAGTGTGTTTCAGATGGCCTCAGAGGTACCTCAACTGCTGAGTTGCCAGATTTTTCATTTCTTTTTTGCAATGACTGTAAAAGTAAGTCTATGCCATTTTTAAGAAATATATTCAGATCCTGCACTTCCATGTGTCGTCTCTGCCATTATTTCTTCGCCTGTGCCTTGTTGACCTGACTAGGATCCTGTTTGCCCACGGGTTGAGGGAGGCTCAGATTGGCCAGCCTGCTGCAGCTGGGGACATGGGGTCCAAGTCTCAGGCTTTTGGACATCCCGAAGAGCAGAGAATGGAGTCAGGGGCCTGAGGGCTGGGAACAGCATTTAGCCCAGGGAGAGGGGCAAAGGGGAACTCTGGCTTTGCCCCATGGGTGATTTTCCTTAGCTTGGAAGAGGCAGGCTTGATGGTGGCTAAGGCTGGGATGCAGAGAGACCTTCTATGGGAGAATTAAGCTATGGCTCTATAGTTAAATGCCTTCTCTATGGCTCCCCACAGGGATCTTGATGAAAGTGACAGCCTGTAGTTCTAAACAGTTTATTGGTTGTTCGTGGCAGAAAATGGATACATAATGTACCATACTCACTTCTTAGATATACCTGAGGTTGAATACCTTTTTCAGGGAAGAGTGTGTGGGGAGGGAAGCTTATTGGCTAAGCCCTCTGGCCCTCTAGGTACCTTATTAGCATGGAGAGCTCTGTTTTGGGCCTGCATGACCATAGGTCATATTACTTTATGTGAGGAATGTGGCATGTGCTCCAGGCCAGGAGTCTGGCAGTGAGCTGAGAGTCTCCTAAGCCTCAGGTGTGTGCCCACCGAGTCTCCGGGTCTCAACCTGCTCTTCCTTACCAAACTTCCTGGCACGGTTTTACCATCTAACACTTGCAAATTTCATGATGTCAGGGTTTTTTTTTTTTTTTTTTTTAACAGCTGGGTAATAATACTCCATTGTGTAAAAGTATCAAATTTTCTTTATCCATATTTTGGTTGAGGGATATCTAGGTTGTTTCTAGTTTCTGGTACTATGAATAAAGCTGCTATGAATATCGTTGGACAAGTGTCCTTGTGGTAGGGTGGAATGTCCTTTGGGTACATGCCCAAGACTATAGTGTATATGGGTAGAGCTGTGTCTTGAGATAGATCTACTCCCAATTTTCTAAGGAACCGTCACTGATTTCTAAAGTGGCTATACAAGTTTGCATTCCCACCAGCAATGGAGGAGTGTTAGGGTCTGTGAATTTCTAGAGAATGATACCCCAAACTCAAATAACATGTAAAAGCAGGGAATATTTATTCTGCAGAAATCCAGCATGCAGGGGTCTCCCATTTGTCAAAATGATGATCCAGAGGTGAGCTCGAAGGCTCAATTTATAGCTGATTAGGGAATTCCAGAGAGGGGACAGGGAGGTGATCTTTATTCTGATTGGTTGACTCTATCCCTAGGGGTGCTGGTATCTCTGGGATTGGCTCTGGGATTGGGAAGTCTCTGAGGACTTTCTTGAACCATCACTGGGGGTCCTGGAAACTGTTGCTAACTCGTTCTATTTTTGCCTCAGGCCAGATGATGAGGCAGTTCCTGATTGGCTGTTCATGGGCTGTGGTTTTCCAGGAAATGACTTACCCAGTTCTGGGAAGCAGAAACTTAGGCCTAGTCTCCTGAACTGCTGATTTGGAGCCTGTCATTGCGTCAGCCTGGCGCAGCCCTCTCACTCCTCCTTGAGTTAATGGTCTATCTTGAATCCTTGAAATGTATCCATGGGTTGATACTGTTGTTTGAGAGTCATCAACTGAACAGCAAAAATCCATTCCTTAACAAACCTAACTAAAGCATTGATTAGGCAGCCAAGACCAGTATCAGTAGGATAAGAGGACCAGCCAGGGTGGAGACAGGGTGGTCAGCCAAGGAGACCAGTTGAAGGGGGATTCATACCAACCCTGAGACTGTTTCCATTCTACTTTTCTGTCATGCAATCTCTTTCTGACTAAGGCCATGGATTCTTTGACCATCCCTGAGTGGTCAGCATAGAAACAGTATTCTTCTCCTAATGCTGCAGAGTCCTTCCCTTGCTGGAAGAACAGCAAGTCTAGGCCTCTTCTGTTTTGTAAGACTACTTTTGCCAGGGAGGAAAGGGAATCCTGAAGGGCCATGATGGATTTTTCTATCTCCTGTAAATCTGGATCTATAGCCATTATAGGGCCTCATAGTTTTTATCCTGAAGTATTAGGGATGAGGCCCCTATGCTAGCAGTTCTAGCCAACCCTATGCCAAGGAGGGACCTCAGTAACACAGTGGAAATGGCCACTCTCTTTACCCAATGGGATAGAGGTGCCAGTTGGTTGAAAATATCCCCCCCTGAGTAGTAAGCTACCCTAGGAACAAGTTGCACCAGGACACAGAAATCTCCAGTCATATTTATAATCAGGCCATAAATTCATGGTGTATGCCCCAAGACACAAGCTCACCGAGCATCCTTTGGGGGCAGCATCTACCCTACAACAGCAGGGACTATGGTATGGCTCCAGAGATGAGAACAGGCTGAGGCTACTTTATTTCCAATACAAAAACCCCAACTGATTATTGATTGTAGTGGTCAGCTTACCTCTGTCTGGTTACTGACATCTACACTGAGTGTCATCTCTTGGTCTGTGAATAGTCTCTAGGGATAGCTATTCCTTCATAGTATGGGGGTGGCCACTTGAGCATAACCACCAGTCCTCAGTTAGATCTGGACGGGAGGAACTGAAGACCTGGAAAGTGGCTTCTATTTGTTGTAAGTGCCCTGACTTAGGCAACAGTGTGGGATCTTGCTGAGGTGAGAGTGGGTGTGAGGACAGGTCAGGGCAAAGGTTTATTTGGCTCTACTAAGACCTTGTGGAGACCCAGTGGAAAGCTTGATCCCGGTTAACTCAATAGCTAGATAGATATTGAACCTCTGGGTCCCAGGCCCCAGCCAGTACCAGTTATAAACTTGTAGACCCCAACTCTTTCCCATTTCCCAGTCCCAGGCCTTTCCCCTTCATTAGTGAGTGAGATGACAATATACCTATTTCTCTGTTTTAGTCTTCTCCCTGGGTTCCCCCATTTTACCATGACAAAATCTTTGGTCACTGGTGAGTGCTCAGTGGATTCACATCCCCAAGAGTTTCAAAACCAACCATCACGAGCACCCCCACATTTGGACCTCTGGGCCTTTGTTGATTGACCAGAGCAAATATAGAACCAGCCCGCATCTGACCAGAGGGTAAATTCCTCGGCCGTAAATCCAGAGAAGTTATCTAGCTATACTTTCAGGTCAGGTCAGTCAGGGCGAGCCTTGATGAAGGACTTTTTCTCCTTTGACATTTATAACTGTCCAGGTGAGGTTGTGGGGTTGATGGGGAGTGGCAGGAGTTGCAGCAGGCAGTGAGTTGCAGGCAAGCAGAATTAGGAGCCTTGAAGTGCAGCTTCAGCAGGTCAACAGGGTGTGGGATGACTTTCTATTGTTCTTGAGGTGGAGTCTCTGGTAGTTTCCTCCAGCAGAAGGTCTCAGTTGCTGGCTTGTCTCTCTCCTAGTAGACTTATGGTTAGGGTGGTATATCCGTGCTCAAATCCTGTCCACCTTAACAGCCCTTGGCATGGTCAGGATCACAGTGTGAGGTCCTTTGCAGTTTCAAGGGTTAATTTTGTCAAGGCCTCCTTCAGGGTCTGATTCATCCTCTTTATGTGCCCTGAACTCTGGGGTCTGTATGCACAATGTAATTTCCAATTGTTACCCTGTAGGGGATGGTCCTGATGCTAAGGTCCTGTTCCCCTATTGGTTCTTGATTGATCAATAAAGATGCCAGAGGCCAGTTGCTGGGTGGAAGGAAAGAGGCAGGACTTCTGGGTCCCCGCAGGTAGGCTACGAGAAGCAGGGGAGGAAGGGAGATTCACCGTGCTTCAGAGGGAGAAGGAGCCATTAGCCATGTGAGGTCTCAGATAGGGTGGCCATCAGCCACTTCCCTGACTGGGCCTGGGGTAGCAGTTGGGATATTAGAAACATAATTAAGGTGAAGGCAGATTTAGAGGGCTGAAGAAGGAAAAGGTAGCTGAGCAACTAAAGTTGAGGAAAGATTTAGGGTGCTGATCTGGGAATGAAAAGAAGGGTGTGAGATAGCTGTGGAAGGCTTAGAGGAGCCTAGCAATTGAGCCAATAAGGCAAGTGTGATGATTTGTATATGCTCAGCCCAGCAAGTGGCACTATTAGAAGGTATGGTCCTGTTGGAGTAAGTGTGTCACTAGGTGTGGGCTATAAGACGCTCATCCTAGATGCATGGATGCCAGTATTCTACTAGCAGCCTTCAGATGAAAATGTACAACTCTTAGCTCTCCCTGCACCATGCCTGCTGGATGCTGCCATGTTCCCTCCTTGATGATAATGGACTGAACCTCTGAACCTGTAAGCCAGCCCCAGTTAAATGTCATCTTTACAAAAGTTGCCTTGGTCATGGTGTCTCTTCACAGAAGTAAAACCCTAACTAAGACAGCAGGTCTGTGTTTTTCATCTGTAGATCCAATATTCTCTGGGCGGAAGCTGGTAGCACGGTCTGCCTGGAGCTTAAAGCAGGGTAGCAAAAGCCACATGCAACAGTACCCAAGACCTGAGCTAAAGACTGAGCTACCTGAGAGATGAATGCTGGTCAGAACCAAGTAGGGTGGGCAGACTGTACCCGGGTATGATGTCTTCCAGAATCCTCTTTACTACTTCATTGGCAGTCTCCTTTGTAAGGTAGGCTTCTACCTATCCTGAAAAGTTATCTATAAAAACAAGTAGATACTTATATCCATATACTTCTGGCTTTTTTTCTGTAGAATCTATTTCTCAATTGACCCCTGGCTGTTGGCCTCTAATCCTGGTTCCTGGGGTCCCCTGATTAAGGCTTGAGGGGTTCACAGCCTGACAAGTAGGACCTGACTGATCAAGGGTCCCAAGTTATATATTTTGTTACTTGCCCCTCATAGCAATTCCTTTTGTTTTCAGTGACCCAGATATGAAGCTTAATGGAGTTGATGGTTGAATGGCTTAGTGAGCTCCTTAGGTAGGATGGTACAACCTTTGGAGGTTAACAACCATCTGTCTTCTCTTCTGTAAATTCCCTCGCACTTGGCCTGATCTTGTCTGCTTTCAGCAGTTTTTTGGGGGATGGCTGGGAGTGTAGGAAGTGACAAGGTTACCAGGATGTGGGTAGTGGAAACCTGGGTGGCCTCTTTTGTGGCTTTATTAGCTAGCCTGTTTCTTCAGGCTATTTCTGATGTCCCTTTCTGATGCCCAGGGCAATGAGTTCTTGTCTTTGAGAGGAAGCCATAACACTTATAGCAAAGCAAGCATTTCTTTTTTATTTTTGATGGTTTTTCTTTCAACAATCAGTGGTTTCTTCTCAGTGTATGGACCTATGTACATAAGCCATAGCAAAGGCATATCTGCCATCAGTGTAAATGTTAGCTGTGGCCCCTTTCACCAGTTTTAAAGCCTGGCTTAGAGCCTTCCGTTCAACTTTCTGGGCTGAAGTTTCTGGTGGCAAAGAAGTTACCCATATGACAGAGTCCAAGTCCACTACTGCCTCCCCCACAAACCTGGTTCTGTTCTGGATGAAGCTGCTCCCATCTGTGAAGTAGATGTGTCCTGCATCTGGCCATGGTATGCCAGTCAAGCCTAGCCTGATGTTCTAGTCATGCCCCAAGATGGTAGAGCAGTCATATAGTACCTCTGAGGACAGGTCACATAGCAAGGTGGCTGGGTTTAAGGCAGATAGATGATGGGTTATATCTTATGCAAAGGGGATTCAAAGGCAGAGCCTGGAAGTATACCAGTCTGCCATTGGATAGTCATTGACTAGGTGGATTCCTGAGGGTCCTCTCAATAGCATGGGCAGGGGATAACAAGCTCCTACCCCATGGTTATCTTGTCAGCATCCTTAACCAGCAGGTTGGTGGCAGCTATAATTCAGAGACAGGCTGTCCATCTCTGGGTCACTGGTTTCAGTTTTTTAGATAAATAGGCCACAGGTCATTTCCATGGGTCCAAAGTTTGGGTGGGCACTCCCTTTACTATCCACTTTCTCTCATCCACATACAGGTGGAATGGTTTGTGAATGTCTGGGAGGGCCAAAGCTGTTGCCTCCAATAAGGATTTTCTTAAGGTCTTAAAAGCCATATCCATCTCAGGGGTCCATTCTATCTTATTTTCTTGGCCCTTGGTGGCTTCATATAATGGCCTTGCTATCTCAGCCTCTCTACCCAGAGGCTATAAAACCTGGTGGCCCCAGAAATTCCCATACTTGCCTTCAGGTTGATAGAACTGGTATGCTAGGGGCTGGAGAGATGGCCATCAGAGCAGCAGTTAAGAGCACTGACTGCTCTTCTGAAGGTCTGAGTTCAAATCCCAGAAACCACATGGTGGCTCACAACCATCCATAATGAGATCTGATGCCCTCTTCTGGTGTGTCTGAAGACAGCTACAGTATATTTAGATAAATAAATCTTAAAAAAAAAAAACTGGTATGCTAAGAATGGTTTGCTTCTGGGCATCTGACAGCATACGCTAGCCCCCCTTAAGTGTGCACCCCAGGTAGGTGACTTCAAATTGACAAAGCTAGGCCTTCTGAGCAGACATTTGGTAGTCCAGTTGACTCAGATCCTGTAGCAGGTCTCTTGTGGCCTCCTGGCATGTCTACAAGTCAGTGGCTGAAATCAGGAGGTCATCCACATACTGGAGTAAGGCTGTTGGGGGTGGGCCCACTGGCACTCACCCAAGTCTTTACAAAGTGCCTCATCAAATATGGTGGGTGAGTTCCTGAATCCTTGAGGCAAATATGTCCAACTTGGTTGTCTGTTGAGCCTCTCTCTAGACCTTGCCATTCAAAGGCAAACAGGCTGGCTTTTGAGTGCCAGAGGCAGCCTAAAGAAGGCATCCTTCAGGTCTAGCATAGTGTATGTAGTGTGCTCAGGAGGGAGGCTGATCAGCAGGGTGTATGGGTTTGGAACTGTGGGGTGGATGTCTTCCACCTGCTTATTTACCTCCCTCAAATCCTGCAGAGGCCAGTAGTTATTGGAATGGGACTTCTTGACTAGAAAGCAAGGAAGGTCTTCCAGAGCCCGTTGATGTGCAGAGTGATCCAAGTTCTGGCCTCTTTGAGCATTGGATATTGGTTGATTTTAGCTAGGGTGGTCCTAGCTTTTAATTGGACTAGAACCAGGGCCCAATGATGGACAAATCCTACTGGATTCTTTTCTGCTCAGACCTCAGGGACTTCTGCCAGAAACCTCTGGAGTAAGGGCTCATAGGTGGGGCTGGTTGAGGGAACAATGTGTATTCTTTGTCTAGGACTAAGGTCAAAACACGGATGGCACCACTCTTATTCAGCACTTCCAGTCTCTCTGGACCAACATGGATTTGGGCTCCCATTTTGGTGAGGATATCTCTCTTCCACAGAGGGTATGGGCATCCTGTTATGACCATAAATAATTTACCCATCCCACTCTCAAGTCCACCTTTCTTCAGGTAGTCCATGCATAGGGCCTGGTGCTGGCTGTCCCATGTTTCTCAATTTGACAATGACTCCAGCAGTTTCAAAACAGATTGTTATGCCCCTGTGGCCACAAGAAAGGCTTTCCCTCCACCTTTAGGGTTACCCAGGGCTCATGAAGGGGGGTTGAGACCTGATACCCTCAGTTATCTAAATTCCAGAGCCTTTGGGCCCTCTCTCTGATTTTTTAGGGCACTCATGCTTTCACTGGCCTTTCCCCTTGCAATAGGCACATTGGTCCCTGTCTAATAGAGGATGGGTTTTTTCTTCAGTGGGGGCTGGCTTACCTCTACCCCTTCCGAGAGCTAAGTTTTTCAGCTCTCTCATCAGAATGGTTGCAGCTTGTGGCGGCATGACACATCCCTCTCGACCAGCAAAAAAGACGCGACTTTTTGAGCTCTCCTTCCAGCAGCTTTATTCAGGATCCTTGAAAGACTTCTGACCCCGGGGGGCAGGGGGAGGGAAGCCCATGCAGGCTTAAGTACTCTTGCCCAACCAACCCCTGGGAGCCACATAGGTAAAGCAGATAGGCCACTCTTATGCGAAAGCAGGTGCGACTGGCAAGCACAGCCAATTAAGGACTTTCTTGTCACTGAGAGCACTTGCTGTCAAGCTAGCGGAAGGCGGGAGCTGGTGCCATTTTTAAGGCACGGCACATCGCAGCTCTCCATAGTTCCCCCTTTTTTGTTTTACGAAACAGGCAAGAGTAGAGGTCTGATCTCTGGTGAATAAAGTGGGGACATTGTACAGGCTCTTTGCCAGGTGTCACCCACCCAGTCCAAGCCAGACCCATCCAATACCATTTTTCCAGAGGCAGGAATGAATGGGAGAATTGGGGAAAGGACGGTATCAACCTGCATCAATCAGACATGCTCTTCTTGAGACCACTAGCAGCAAACAGTGTATCCCAAGTGCAATGCTTCGCCTTACAGCCTGAACGTGATGGACGATCACTGATACATGACTGTTAGCCATGCCTGGGGAAACTATCCTGCCTCAATGGCTGTAAAACCTTGCACAATCATAGCTGCATTATGCTTTTTGAGTGAACCTGATCTTGCAAATACACCACAGGCCCGCAAAGGAGATCAGCAACAAGAGACTCACCATGGCCCCCATTCCCACCCATTACTAAAAAAGCAGGGAAACACTCTAGCATTATGGCGTATCGGCATAGGTCTCGGGAACACCGACAGGATCCCCCATCTCAATTCGACAGGATCCCCCATCTCAATTCTGGCTGCACCGGAATCCACTTCAGGCTGATGACCACCAGCAGCACCAGTAGACCCCTCATGATGACACTTCCTTACGAGCCTCTCCGGGACCCACAAGGATTCTTGACGATCCTTGGGAAAAAAAAAACAGAACCTCTCACCCATGCCAACACTGGATCAGGGCCATGCCACGATCCAGTAAGCACATCCTTCCATTTTACATAACCCTTCAAGGATCCTCTTTGACGTTGGTGACGATCAGCCACGGAAAGGCCATCCACATCCAAATTTAAAAAATTAAGGGTAAAAAGGGCTAGGGATACTCTTTCTTTGGGGGTGCGGCCTTGGCCTATTCCCACCCCCTTTTGTCTTTGTAAACATTCTTTCAAGGTGCAATGAGCACGCTCCACAATTCCTTGTCCTTGAGGATTATAGGGTAATCCAAGATTAAGTTGTACCTCCATCTGTTTACAGAAGGAAGCAAAAGTCTGAGCCGTGTAGGCTGGTCCATTATCTGTTTTCAGCTGCTGTGGCTTTCCCCACGCAGCCCGGGCTTCTAGGAAATGCCCTATGACATTGCGAGTCTTTTCTCCACTCAAGGGTATAGCATGAAGGACACCTGAACAGGTATCCACAGATACATGGACATATTTTAAAGTTCCAAACTCTGAAATGTGTGTTATATCCATTTGCCAGATCTTAAGTGGCATCAGCCCTCTAGGGTTCACTCCCACACTGGGTGGGTTATGATGAATCACACACTGGGGACAATCCAGGACCACCATCTGCTCTAGACAAATGGAATTTCTTTTGCAAGGTTCTTGCATTCACATGAAAGGTTTAATGGAATTGTCTGGCTTGATCTAAGGACAAGCTCAGGAAAATACATTCCATCCTTGTCCATTGGTCAACCATATCATTACCTTCACTCAATGGTCCAGGCCAGCCTGTATGCGCTCTAATATGTTGAATATAAAAACACCTTTTCCTTTGCCGAATTAAATCTTGTAACTCTTGTAATAAGACGCATGCAGTACTACTAATCGTAATAGGGCCTACTATCTCTAAAATTTTCACTGCATTAACCACATATGCTGAATCTGAAATCAAATTAAATGCAAATTGACATCTTTTAACACTTCTACTACAATTTTCAATTCCACAATTTGGGGAAAGCCTGGTTGAAACTGACATAACACAGGCTCCTGCTTTTCTACCATATAGGCCCCACAGCCTGTCTTTGAACCATCACTGAAAACATTTGGCGCCCCTTTAAGGGGATACACAGAGGTAATTTTTGGAAAAATCACAGGATGTTCCTTAAAAAATGACAGCAAGGGGTGCTTTGGATAGTGATTATCAATCATTCCATCAAAACCACATTGTAAAATAGCCCAATCATCTATAGTGCCACACAAAACCTTAATCTGATGACTAGAGTAGGGCACTATAATCATGGCAGGAGCAACTCCAAAAAACTGCAAACATTGCTGTATACCATTTAAGGCTAGAGCAGCAACCGCAGTGGGGTAATGCTCTATGGATTTGGCTGGGGAAACTTTTGGATATATCCACAATAATGGTCCATCCTGCCATAATAAACCTGTAGATTGGCCATAGGTGGAAAATACACATAATATAATGGGTTGACCTTCTTGCCATCTCTGCAAAGAGACACTCTGTAATTTTTCTTCAACCTTCTGTAAGGCTTGCCTAGCTTCATCTGTTAATTGTCTAGGGGAATCCAATGCCAAATCACCTACTAACATATTATAAAGAGGTTTTAATTCATAATTTGGCAACTTCAAATAACAGCGGACCCAATTAATATCTCCTAATAATTTCTGAAAATCATTCAGGGTATTTAATTTGTCTTTTCTCAATTGTATTTTTTGAGGAATAATTTGTTCACTTCCAATCTTAGCACCTAAATAATTAACCACGCCATCTTTCTGAACCTTTTCAGGGGCAATAAACAACTTTCTTTTCTCTAACAATTTAACTAAATCACTATAAGCCTTATCCAACATCTCTTCAGACCTAGCAGCTCGCAGAATGTCGTCCATATAATGGGCACACCTTAATGCAGGATATTTTCATCTCAAAGGAGCAATGGCTCCACTGACATAGAGCTGACACATAGTAGGGCTATTAGCCATGCCTTGTGGTAAAACTACCCATTCAAATCTCTGATCAGGTTCTTCATGATTACATGAAGGGACAGTAAAGGCAAATCTTTTACTATCCTTTGCACACAAAGGAATGGAGAAAAAGCAATCCTTTATGTCTATTTTTATTACAGGCCAGGAGGCTGGCAAAGATGATAAAAGTGGTAGCCCTCGCTGCACTGGGCCCATGATCGGCATTTGTTGATTAATAACATGCAGAAATCTCCACTTCCCCGATTTCTTTTTGATAACAAAAATAGGTGTATTCCAGGGAGAAACAGATGGTTTTATATGCTTTAAGGACATCTGTTCAGCCACCAACTCTTTGGCAGCACTTAACTTTTCAGAGGAAAGTGGCCACTGAGGAACCCACATTGGCTCCTCCGTCTTCCAAGTTATGGGGATGCCTTCCTCAGCGGCCCCTAGGAAAAACCCAGGCCCTGTCTCTTTTGTCTCTGTTGAGTGGGTATAGGACTTCTATGCCCTTGCAGATACTTCCCTATTCCAAAACCTGGAACATGACCCATATCTTGCATCATGTGCTGGGCGGAGTCAGAATACTCATTGCTCAAATTAAACCCCATATCTTTCAAAAGATCCCTTCCCCAAAGACAAATAGGAAGTTCCAACACATAGGGTTGCATAACTCCAGAATATCCCTCCTGATCTTGCCATTTCAACTGCCTTGCACTCATATCTGGAGCCTTTGCATAGCCCAGACCTTGCAAAGTTTGTGAAGAAGCTTGCACAGGCCAACCTGAAGGCCAATCTTTCTTAGCTATTATACTCCTGTCTGCTCCTGTATCCAAAAGACCTAGGATCCTTTTCCCATCTATTTTCAACTCTAGCACAGGACGCTGGTCTAGATCCAGGGACAGAAAGGTTAAATCCATTCCCGTGGATCCAAAACCTCCTTTTCCTCTTTCTCGGTCTTTTGCAGCATAGTGGTCATGCAGACTTGGCAAAATGACTAATTGGGCTATTCTATCTCCAGGAGAAATAGCAGTTATCCCACGTGGAGAAGCTACCATGATCTTGACCACTCCTGTATAATCTGGATCTATGACCCCAAGATGTATAATAAGTCCTTTCAAAGACGATGATGATCTTCCTAACAGTAAGCCAACTGTGCCAGGCTCAAGGGGTCCTTTAAAGTCTGTCTCAATTAACTGAACCCCTATTCAGGGTGTTAATATGAGTCTGGTGGTGGAGCGGAGGTCCAATCCTGCTGAGCCCACAGTGGCTCTTCGCGGTACCTCGGATTATGGAGGGTTGGCCATCTCTCTTGACTCTGTTCTCTGTCCTGATTCTCTACTGCCCCATATATTTGCGGGCCCTGGGGTCGTGGGCCCCGCTGTCCGTTTTTTGGACGGGCTCCACCATAGCCTTGAATAAGGGGTTGCCTGTTAATGTCCTTAACGGAGCGACATTCATTGGCCCAATGGTTCCCTTTCTTACATTTGGGGCATAGTCCAGGCTGTCTAGGGTGCTGGTTGTTTCCTGTTCTCTCTGTATTTCTTCTTTCAGGACATTGCCTTTTGAGGTGTCCCATCTTTCCATATTTGAAGCAAGCGCCAGAACTTCCTCCTTTATTCTGAGTCAGCTGAACTACTGCGGCTGCAAGGCCAGCATTAGTTAAGGGTCCTCCTAACTCCCTGCAGACTTTCATCCATACTTCAAGCCCCTTGTTCTTATAAGGGGTGATGGCTGCTCTACACTCCTTTGTGTATTGTTCATACACTAACTGTTTTATATGGGGCATAGCGGCATCAGGATCCCCAAAAATCTTACCTGCAGCCTCCACTAACCTCGCTACAAAGTCAGAGAACGGCTCCATGGGGCCCTGCAAAATCTTAGTAAGGTTGCCATTTACTTCTCCTTTATTGGGTAAAGACTTCCATGCCTTGATGGCGATCTGATTGACTTGTTCAAAAACCTGCACAGGATACCCTGTCTGCTGATTGGAAAACCTTCCTTGTCCTAGCAACATGTCCCTATCCCAAGGATTACCATTCCTCTGATTGGTAGCAGTCTGTTCTGTAGCATACTCAATGAGGAACACTTTCCAGTCTAAATATTGTCCTGGGGTCAGGCAAGCTCGAGCTAACCCACTCCAATCGCTAGGTGTCATACAATGTCTATTTAATGTTTCTACTTGGGCCAAGGTGAATGAGGCAGTTATGCCATACGTTCTAACCGATTCAGCCAAGGATTTGATGACCTTAAAATCAAGAGACTCCTCATAGCGATTATCCTGAGCGTCCTGGAATACTGGGCAAGCAAGCTGTAGCTCCAATCTCACTGTTCTCCACACCTCTGGACAGAATGAACGTCCCAAGCCTCCAATGGGGGCGCTCGGGTCATTATATGACAGAGGAGTGGAAGGCGCTCCCCCTGGCGGCCCCGCAGTTGTTTCTGGGTCTTTATCTACTTCCCTCTTCTTTCTTTCCTTTAGAGAATGTCTCTCTACCCTTTCAATCAGAGCCTGAAGTTCTTCATCAGTATCCGACCAGTCTATGTCAGAATCCTCCCTCCCGCTCAACTTAACCGAGCATTCCTCTTTTAGCATTTCTAAGGCAGTCTGTCTCTCCTCCACTGCCTTACAGCACCTCTGATCCTCCAGACAGCTCCTAACAAGTCTCCACACGGATCTTACCCATGATTTAAGCTCTCCCTGGCCCCAGGCAAAATCTAGGTCCTTCCCTAGTTTATCCCAACACTCAACAGTCAAGTTTCCCAAAAATGCAAACCAGGGTGCAATGGTATCACACTCGCTCAAAAACCTTTCCAGGGTGCTCTTCCTGATCTTTAGGTTTTTAGAGAACAGCAGCTCTTGTAGAGCCAGGAAAATTGGGTACGAATTTGACGCGCCCATGATTACTTTCACTTTCCCTCTAGTCTGTTCTTGCACGAAACTTTAGTTACTTTCACTTTCCCTCTAGTTTGCTCTAGTGCAAAACTTTAGTTACTTTCACTTTCCCTCTAGTCAGCTCTAACGTGAAACTTTAGTTACTTTCAGTTCGCTACTGCTGCGAACCTCTCCGCTCAATACCTGAGACTTTATCGCCACTAAATTTCGTGGACTTTAATGGTCCCACCTTACCTTGGGAACTTTCCAGCGCTACCCTGACTGCTAGAAATTCTGAGCTTTTTCGGGTGAAGGAGGAGTGAGTTCCCCATCTGGACCACCACTTGACACGTCCCTCTCGACCAGCAAAAAAGACTCGACTCTTTGAGCTCTCCTTCCAGCAGCTTTATTCAGGATCCTTGAAAGACTTCTGACCCAGGGGAAAAGCCCGCACAAGCTTAAGTACTCCTGCCCAACCAACCCCTGGGAACCACGTAGGTAAAGCAGATAGGTAAAGCAGATAGGTCACTCTTATACGAAAGCAGGTGCGACTGGCAAACACAGCCAATTAAGGACTTTCTTGTCACTGAGAGCACTCGCTGTCAGGCTAGCGGAAGGCAGGAGCCGGCGCCATTTTTAAGGCATGGCACATCGCAGCTCTCCATAGCAGCAAGCAGCACTTTCATCAGTCCTCTGGTCTGTTGATCCTCATAGGTCTGGATTCAGCCAGTTGCTTACCTGCAAAGCCATCAAGGCGCTAAAGTTTCCAACGAATGTCTGGGGCATCTTGGTTAATAAAAGCCATGTTTATAGCTGATTGGTTTTTCTCTGGCTTCTGGGTCAAAAAAGTGTAGGTCTGGAAAGCCTTGAAGAGCCTCTTTAAGCATTCCCTAGGGCTTTTAGTTTTTCCCTGCATCACCTGGCTTACTGTGATGGTTTGTATGTGCTTGGCCCAGGGAGTGGCACTATTAGGAGGTGTGGTCTTGCTGGAGAAGGTGTGTCACTGTGAACATGGATGGGCTTTAATACTTTCATTCTAGCTTACTGAAAGCTAATCTTCTTCTAGTGGCTTTCAGATGAAGATGTAGAACATTTACTTACCCTGTGAATGGTGGGTAGATGAAATGTTCCCTCTTCAGGCCATCCTGCTTTATAGGTGGGCCATTCATTCCTGCAAAAGATGGTTGGTTTGCTGGGGCAAACAAGCAGACTCGAATCTTCTATAGCTCAGTAGGAGCCCTGTGCCTGTGCTATCTCAGGAATGAAGGAAAAACTTGCACAAGAGGACAAAAAGCACAAAAAGACCCCTGCATGCTAGATTTCTGCAGAGTAAATGCTCTTTGTTTTTGCATTTGAGCCTGGGGTATCAGTCTTCAGTGAATCATAAACCCTAATGTTTAGTGGCATGTCTGGGACTTGCTGGAGAGCTCTGATCCAAATAATTGAATGTTTTTCTGATCTGTTGTCTCTCATCTTGTCCATCTCTGTTTCTGTTTCATGTTTAATCTGGAGGCTAAGAGGGACAAAGCCGATGAGTATTTTGTCACCCAGCCAGGGGCTACAGAGGACACTCCCGACCTCCTACCAGGAATGGGAGAACTTAATAGTTCTCATCTGATTTTTTGAACCAGCTGTGGGTCTTTAGGCCTCCAGTGCACAGGGAGGAATACCATCAGAAACAGCCTTTTTGTTTTGCTTTTGTTTTCCCAGAAATGTCCTTTTGTGTCTGTATGTCTGTATGTATTCTTTTTGTGCTTTTCATCTCAGCCTACTTGTTTTTTAAGATTTAGTTATTTTATTTGTATGAGTACACTGTTGATGTCTTCAGACATACCAGAAGAAGGCATCAGATCCCATTACAAATGGTTGTGAGGCACCATGTGGTTGCTGGGAATTGAACTCAGGACCTCTGGAAGAGCAGTCAGTGTTCTTAACCGCTGAGCCATCTCTCCAGCCTGCTTCTCTTAGCCTTTTTGTACTTTCTTAGACAAAAGTACTTTATAAGCCAGGCAGTGGTGGCACATGCCTTTAATCCCAGCACTTGGGAGGCAGAGGCAGGTGGATTTCTGAGTTTCAGGCCAGCCTGGTCTACAGAGTGAGTTCCAGAACACTCAGGGCTATACGGAGAAACCCTGTCTCGAAAGTACAAAGCAGTGTGTCATTCTATAAGCTCAGTATAAGTTCAGAGCAACAGTTTTATATGGCCTTACTTTAGGCTTCATCCTTGGACCTGACCTAGAATGAATGTTTTTCCTTGATCACAAATCTGTCCCAAGCCTATTTCTCTTCTTAGTGTAATTGTGAAAGTTTATTGTGTTCCTTGCTATGTAGCCTTTACCTACTATTCTGGGAGGAGGAGCATATTCTATTCTTGATTCTAACTTTATTACATCTTTCTGGCAAAACAACTAAAACCATCTCCTTAAACTTTGTTTCTAAAATTATTTGAATCAATATCAGGAATTCTATAAAGTCATTAATTCATCTAAACAACATTAATTCATGAAAGTTCATCTTCATGTTGATCTATACGAAATGTGCCCAATAGGATGGGCTATCACCTAGAAAGTAACCACACTATATAGGCAGTAAGGGTCTCCTGGTGTCCACTCACACCAAGCCACATAAATGAGGAGTATGACAATGACAAACATGAGAAAGCACATCAGCAGCAAGAAGCAATCCTGAGGTGAAGTTTCTGGGACTGAGCCTCACCAGAGTGTACCCATCACAGCTGAGGAAGACAGGGAGCTGTCTCCAGGAAGCTCACTTGCTCACTGCAGCGCATCCTGCATGTTGTCTACCACAGTACCATGAAGTTTTTATTACTATACCTCTGTAGTAGAGCTTGAAGTCAAGAATGGTGATATCTCCAGAAGTTCTTTTTTTGTACAGGATTGTTTTAGCTATCCTGGGTTTTTTTGTTTTTCTATATGAAGTTGAGTCTTGTCATTTCCAGGTCTCTGAGAATTGTGTTGGAATTTTTTTGGGAGATTGTATAGGTGATCACTTTTACTATATTAATTCTACTCATCCATGAGCATGGGAGATCTTTCCATCTTCTGATATCTTCTTCAATTTCTTTCTTCAAAGACTTGAAGTTTTTGTCATACAGGTCTTTCACTTGCTTGGTTAGAGTTATCTCAAGATATTTTATATTATTTGTGGCTATTGTCAAGAGTGTTGTTTCCTTTATTTTTTTTCCTCAGCCCATTTTTCATTTTTATATAGGAGGGCTACTGATTTATTTTTTATTTTTTATTTTTTTTATTTCTCCCTTTTCATTTCTGATTTTGTTAATTTGGATATTCTTTTTTTTTTAATTCATTTGGATAAGAGTTTGTCTATCCTGATTTTCTAAAAGGACCAACTCTTTATTTCACTGATTCTTTGTATTGTTCTCATAGTTTCTATGTTATTGATTTTTATCTATTTGATAAAATAGTTTATTTAGTTTGATTAGTTCTTGCTGTCTACTCCTTGGGTATGTTTACATTTTGTTCTAGAGCTTTCAGGTGTGCTATTAAGTTGCTAGTATGAAATCTCTTCAATTTATTTCTTTTTTTAAAAAAGATTTATTTATTATATGTAAGTACACTGTAGCTGTCTTCAGATGCACCAGAAGAAGGCGTCAGATCTCATTATGGGTGGTTGTGAGCCACCATGTGGTTGCTGGGATTTGAACTCTGGACCTTCAGAAGAGCAGTCGGTGCTCTTAACCCACTGAACCATCTTGCCAGCTCCCTCCCCAAAGCCCGGACAGTAACGCAGCAATGCAGCGCTGCCCACTGTTGAACGGAACCGGCTACATTCAGAAGCTCCACCTCCATTGAGCAAGAAGGAAGTTACTGATTGGACTGTGACACTGACGTAGTTTGGGGGAAGGGTTTTGCCCCAGGTATTTTACCTGTTGCAGGAACAAAGGAATGATTATTAAGTTCAAGATGACTGAGTGACCAGACCTCGTGTTGTCTAATGTTTTACTTTTCCCACGTGGGTAAGGTACAGTATGGCTAGCCTACCTCTTCTTATCTCCTTCAATCTCTTCCTATCCATTTCTTACTCCTATTACCAGAGGAACTCTTTATTTCTTTCATGTTGGCTCTGGATGCCAACAGCCAGCCCCTCTTCAATTTCTTTATATAGGCACTTAGTGCTATGAACTTTCTTTTTAGCATCACTTTCATTGTGTCCCACAAATTTGGGTATGTTGTGCATTCATTTTCATTGAGTTATATGAAGTCTTTAATTTCTTATTTCTTCATTGAACCAGTCGTCATTTAGTAGAACAACTCAGTCGCTTCTGTTGTTGAAATACAGCTACAATTGAGCTGGGCAGTGGTGGTGCATGCCTTTAATCCCAGCACTTAGGAGGCAGAGGCAAGTGGATTTCTAAGTTCGAGGCCAGCCTGGACTACAGAGTGAGTTCCAGGACAGCCAGGGCTACAT
>NW_022196897.1:143531296-143544201 GCF_008632895.1 Mastomys coucha
AAAAAAAGAAAAAGAAAAGAAATACAGGTTATCTGATGGGATGCAGGGAGTGATGTGCTCGAGTATGTGGTCAGTTTTGGAGCTAGTGCACTGGTGAGTAGGAGGCATATTCTTTTGTGTTTGGGTGAAATGTTCTGTAGTTATGTTAGGTATATTTCACTCAAAATATCTTTTAGCTCCAATATTTCTCTGTGTAATTTTTGTCTGGATGACCTGTCCATTGGTGAGAGTGGGGTATTGAAGTCTCCCTGTATCAATGAGTGAGGTTCACTGTGTGATTTAAGCTTTAGTTATGTTTCTTTTTTTTGTTTGTTTGTTTGTTTTGTTTTTTGAGACAGGGTTTCTCTGTATAGCCCTGGCTGTCCTGGAACTCACTCTGTAGACCAGGCTGGCTTCGAACTCAGAAATCCGCCTGCCTCTGCCTCCCAAGTGCTGGGATCAAAGGCATGCGCCACCACCGCCCGGCTAGTTATGTTTCTTTTACAGACAATGGTAGCTTTGTGTTCATGTCATAGATGTTAAGGATCTTGGTGGATTTTTCCTTTGATGAGTTTGAAGTATCCTTTGTCATCTCTTTTGGTTAATTTTCATTTGAAGACTATTTTGTTGGATATTAGACATTGTTAGATATTTTGTTAAATATTGTACAATGACTATACCAGTTTGACTCTTAGGTCCATTTGCTTGGAAAACCTTTTTCTAATCCTTTATTCTGAGGTAATGTCTACCTTTGATGTTAAAGTGTGTTTCCTGTATACAGCAGAAGGATAGATCCTGTTTTCACATCCATCCTATTAGTTCATGTCTTTTTATTGGGAATTTGATACCATTGATATTGAGGTATCAATAGCTAATGAGTATTAATTCCTGTTACTTTATTGTAATAGTAGTTGTTGTTTGGTTGTGTGTGTTCTTCTTTGAATTTTACTGGTGTGATATTATTTATTGCTTGTGTTTTTGTGGGTATAGTTGACCTTCTTGGGTTGGATTTTTCCTTCTACTATCTTCTGTAGGGTTGGATTTATATATCTATTGTTTATCATGGACTATCTTGTTTTCTTCATCTGTGGTGATTGAAAGTTTTCCTGGGTATACCAATCTGGACTGGCATCCGTGGTCTGTTTTAGAGTCTGCAAGACATCTGTCCAGGCACTTCTGGATTTTAGAGTCTCCATTGAGAAGTCAGGTGTAATCTCATATGTCTGCCTTAATATGTTACTCACTATTTTTCCCTTGCAGCTTTTAATATTCTTTCTTCATTCTGTTTGTTTAGTGTTTTGATTATTATGTGGTATGGGGACTTTCTTTTCTGGTTCAATCTATTTGATGTTCTTTAAACTTCTTGTACCTTTATAAGCATCTCCTTTTTTAGGTTAGGAATTTTTTTCTATGATCTTGTTGAAAATGTTTTCTGGGTCTTTAAGGTCAGATCCTTCACATTCCTCTATACCTATTGTTCTTAGGCTTGGTCTTTTCATAGTGTACAAGATTTCCTGGATGTTTAGTGTCAGGAACTTTTTAGATTTAACATTTTTTTGACTGATGTATATATTTCTTCTATTGTTATCTTCAGTGCCTGAGATTCTCTCTTCCATCTCTTGTATTCTGATGGTGATGCTTGCATTTGTAGTTCACTTATCTATACTTTTAATTTCTAGGATTTCCTCAGTTTGTGTTTTCTTTATTGCTTCTATTTTTAGTTTCAGGTCTTAATAGTTTTATTCATTCCTTAAACTTTTTTTTTTGTCCTTAAGAGATTGTTTATTTCCTTCAATTTTTTTGTCTTTCTCTTGATTTCTTTAAGGGGTTTATTAATTTCTTCTTTAAGAACCTCTATTATCTTCATAAAGTTGGTCTTAAGGTCTTTTTCTCATGCCCCAGCTGTGTTGGAATATTCAGGGCTTTCTGTAGTACAGACACCTGGCCTCTGGAGGCGATTGTGTTGTCTTGGCTGTTGTTGATTGTGTTCTTATGCTGGTGTCTAGACATCTGGATTTGGGCAATTGTAGGTCTAGGTGCCATTTTCTGAGTTTGACTTTGTTGGCTGTGTTTTTCCTTGGTTTCAGTTTCCTGTCTGGTCTTTTGTGTGGCCCCTGGGAATCACCACCTAAGTTGGTGGCTGGTGTGGACTCTGGTTAGGCAATGAGTTTCCACCTGGGTTCACCTGTCTGTCCTATCTGGCATGGTTTATACTTGAGCAGATGTCTGCCCTTGTTTTATCCTTTTAAAAAATATACTACTTGTGTGTGCATGTGTAGAGTGTGTGAAAAAAGCATGTGTGTGAGTGTGCAAGTCTGTGCACACACTCAGACTAGGAGGGGGCATTAGTTGTCCTCTCTCCCTCTCCCTCTAGTCTACTGACCCTAGGATCTCCCCAGTGGGTGGGAATGAATGGGTGTTCTATGTGTGTAAGGAAGGAGGTCTGGAAAGAAGAGAGATGAAAGACTGTTCTCTAGTGGACTCTTTTGTCATTGCTATCCCTTCAAACTCTCCACTACAATCCAGGCTGGCCTCAAGCTAGCTGTGTAGCTGAAGATGACCTTGAACTTCTGATTTTCCTGTCCCCACCCCCTGAGGAAAGGAACCACAGGCATGTGCCATCACAAGAGAAGTGAGATGTTCCTATCATTCTTTACAACTCCAGACCCATGCTGACTGCCTATCTTGTTCCTTACTGTGGTATCTGTTGGTCTCTCGAAGTTAACAATGCCAAAGGATCCTCACCAGCTGCCCCACCTATCCATCTGCACTCCCTCCCTGGTGTCCTAGGCTCATTCAGTCTCTATGTTTGCATAGGTTAACTACCTTTAATTACCCTTGGTGCCTTCCCTTCCCCCAATCTCATCAATATCTGAATCAAAGTGCACAGTGGCTCAAAAGCCAGAGGAAGCCATCAGCCCACCAGATCTACTGGTGACATGGAGGCAAAGAGCCAGTGCAGATACCTCTACATTCCCAGTGGCAACACACCAAGATCTAGCAGCTAGTGTAGTTTGTTAAAAATGAGATCATTAGGGGGCTGGAGAGATGGCTCAGTGGGTAAGAGTACTGACTGTTCTTCTGAAAGTCCTGAGTTCAAATCCCAGCAACCACATGGTGGCCCACAACCACCTATAATGAGATCGTCGCCCTCTTCTGGTGTGTCAGAAGACAGCTACAGTGTACTTATGTACAATAATAAAGAAATCTTTTTTAAAAAAATGAGATCATTAAAATCTTCAGTGTCCCTCACTTCCAGAGTTCAATCCTGAGTCTTATAAGATAGCCTACGAGCTGGCTTCCAGCCACCACCACCCTATCTCCTGACCATACTCCACCACCTAGTTCTGTTACTTCATGGATCCCAGACACACTTCTTCTTCTTCTTTTTCTTTTCTTTTCTTTTCTTTTCTTTTTCTTTTTCTTTTTTCTTTTCTTTCTTTTTTTTTTTTTTTTTTTTTTTTTTTTTTTTTTTTTTTTTTTTTTTTTTTTTTTTTTTTTTTTGTTGTTGTTTTTGAGACAGGGTTTCTCTGTGTAGCTCTGGCTGTGTCCTGGAACTCGCTCTGTAGACCAGGCTGGCCTCAAACTCAGAAATCCGCCTGCCTCTGCCTCCCAAGTACTGAGATTAAAGGCGTGTGCCACTGCTGCCTGGCCCAGACACACTTCTTATGGTAATGTGCATGGGCTGTTCCATCTGTGGGAACACTCTTCCCACAGACACTGCTTTGGCCCCTCCTACACAGTCTGTGGATTTTGCTCAAGTATGATCTGTTGAATAAAGCCAACCTTGACCCTCCTTTCTAGCTTCCCCTGACATCTATACCTTTTCCCTTGCTCCATTTCAGGCTGGTAACATTTTATGTAATTAATTTATTTAGTATACTGTTAGTCACCTATCCCCACACAGGATAAGTGGGATGACAGATGGGACTGCTGTTATCATACAGAGCCACACCTAAATGTCCCTCAGAAGGTTGTAGGGGTGGTGCTGATGCTAAGGTCCTACTACCCAATTGGTTCTTGATCTGTCAGTAAAGAAGCCATGGGCCAATTACTAGGCAGAAGGAATAAGTGGACTTCTGGGTCCCTGGAGGAAAAGAGACAGATTAAAGGGAGGAGAGTTCATCATGCTTTGGAGAAAGAAGAACCAAGCAGCCATGTGAGGTTTCAGGAGGAGTGGGGGCCTGTGGCCACTCTTACAGGTCAGGGATGTTTAGCAGAGACTAAATGTATCTTAGCAACTAAAGTTTAGAGTAGGTGGGAGGTATGGAGATAAGAATGTTGTTAAGGGCGAGCTTTTCCAGGTAGGAGATAGTAGCACCTAGAAATTGTGCCAAGAAGGTGAGTTGAAAATGAACAACCCGTGTGTCTGTCTTTTATCCATGGATTCAAGGGAAGCTGGGTGGGGGCTGGTAGTGTGGCCCATTCCTGGAGCTTAGGCAGGGTAGCAAAAGCTACATGCAACAGAAGGCCTTCTCTCTTTCAGCCCCTTCATACTCATGGCACACACTCGAAACCAAACTGGATCCTGCCCCATCCTGGGCTTAGCTATCCTCTTCCTGCCTGGTGTATAGCAGAAGAGACGACCCTCAGACCACTGTTCTTAACTCCCTGCAGTCCCCAGTGGTATCTCCCTATTTCTCACCTGAAAGGACACAGACTGGGACACCTATCATGGACTGTTTTGTGCCTCCCCTGAGCGGCTTGCAGGCAGTGCTCCGGCACCCCAGCAACAAGGCAGACACACAGCCTGGCAGCATCTCTCCATCTCACTGGGTTTTTACCTGGATCCTCCCAATGCCTGAGGCACAAGGAGCATCTTCTCATGAACTCAACTATTGTTTGGTAATTTCTCCATGAAATGTCTGTCTTTTGTCCATTTCCAAAGAAAAGGTTACATTAATAACCTCCAAATGTAGTTATTTAAAATGTATATTGAGAAAAATATATGTATTTTCAGTATTGCCGTAGACAAGCATCTACATAAGACTGTTAAATTGATTGTTGTTTTATATCAAACAACTTTTATAATACTCATTTTTATTGTTATAATATTTTACAAATTTTAAAGAATATGACAAAAAAAGATATTGTAGGTATTGAAGGGGGGGCAATAAAACTTAAAAAAAAAAACCCTCCAAATGTGTGAGTAAATAAATCATTACGATTGGAAGTAATTTTTTTTTTTAAAAAATCTGCTTATAAAGCTGCTGCAGAAGATGAAACACTCAACCAGTGAGTCAATCAAAAGGCATCCAAGAGTTTAGTGAGCAAAAGCATGTTCCATGAGAGCCTGACAACCTGAGTTCAATTTCCAGGACCCATAGGTGGAAAAAGAGAGCATGACTGCTTCATGTGTGCTGTAGCATGGAAGTGACCCACACTGGGCAGAGATCTATACTAAAAAATACAAAATAACAGCCAAGAAAAGTTAAACATCTAATCAGTGGTTCTCATCCTGTGGGTCAAGCTCCCACAGGGGTCACAGATCAGACATAGTTACATTACGATTCATAACAGTAGCAAGATTACAGTCATGAGGCAGCAACAAATAATTCTACAGTTGGGGTCACCACAACATGAGGAACTGTATTAAAGGGTCCCCGCATTAGGAAGGTTGAGAACCACTGATCTAAACGAATGAGGGGGTTTACAATATTTGTGGGTTGAATGACTTAACACTCGGAAATTGTTTCTCCCCAAACGATCTTCAAGTTAAGCACCATCTCAGGCAAGATTTTAGAAGACTTCCCTATAGAAATTGACAATATAATTACATAATTATATGGAATGGACAGGGATGTACAATACAGGTCAATGCAAGAGATCATTCCTTCTCACCACAGGGTCAGTTTCCATTACACAGATTTATTGTGACTTAAAACACACACACACACACACACACACACACACACACACACACACCATGCAGTGGTGGTGCACGCCTTTAATCCCAGCACCACTTAGGAGGCAGAGGCAGGTGGATTTCTGAGTTTGAGGCCAGCCTGGACTACAGAGTGGGTTCCAGGACAGCCAAGTCTACACAGAGTAACCCTGTCTTGAAAAAACAAAATGAAACAAAAAAAGAAAAGAAAAAAAGAAATCCGCACACGTACAAACACGTACATACATACATATTCGGCCAGGTGTAGAGAAGCATGCCTTTGATCTCAGGAGTCAGAGGCAGGCAGCCTGTTCTACACGGGGAGACCCTGTCTACAAACAAAGAGTACTGTATTTATTTATTCATCTTGAGACAAACTCTCTATAGTATGTAGCTTCTTCCTTGGGAAAGATGTTCCCCTACTCTCAGCACTGCTTGGCTGCCTGTAATTGTAGCTTTGAGGCTGCATAAGCCCCATTTCCTCTGCCCGCATGAGCATGTCTATTGGCATCGTCCTTGTTCAGGCCATGTGTTGGCAGCACCCGTTAGGAAGACCTTATGGCCGCAGCTTTGACATTTCTAGGAGACACAATGTCACAGTCAAAAACCTTTGTTCTTCTGACTCTTAAAATCTTAATGGTCTTCATCTGCTGCGAAGAGAAACTTCCTTGATAAGAAGAGGTTGTTGGGAACTAGTTCTAATGCTTTGTCTTAATTTGGTTCCCAAACCTGCCCTTCCAGGCCTGCCCCCAGCTGGCTTCGATTGGTGATAAAGAATTGCCATACAGCCAATGGCTGAGCAGGGAGACGGAGGCGCGATTATAGATTGTGCAGGCAAGAGACCCAGAGAGAGGGGAGAGGAGAAGGTTCAGATTTAAGAACTGCAGGAGAGAAACCATCCAACAATATAGGTGGAAAGGGAATGCGGTCCTGTGTGTGTGTGTGTGTGTGTGTGTGTGTGTGTGTGTGTGTGTGTGTAGGGGGGGGTCCTCAGAAAATAACAGGGTAGCAGAGATAAAATTTAGATTTAGAAAGTGTTAAGCTGGGAATACTGGAGGAAAGTGTATGCTAGCCTTGGGGAGGTTTAAAAGTGCCCAGCCATTGAGCAAGTCAAGGCATATCAAAATTAGCAGAGGTGTGTGTGCCTTTCATTGGTGAATCCCGGGGTGCTTTTGGTTGGGTGCAGCACTCGTCCTGCTGGGAGCCAAAGCGGCTTAACTAATTTGCTGCTACAAGACGTGAGGACTGTGCTTATTTTATGGAAATTAGGGATTTATGTTGGTTTAGTAAAGTAGTGGTTATAGGTGATAGGTTTTCTTCAAAATCCATGACTTCACCAGCCTTGGGTAATTGGCTAGGTTTCCAGGACAGACATGATTCTCCTCTTGTCGAGGAGGTCTTAACGTCTAATTACAGAGCTGTTGGTTACTGCCACGCATGCATGCCATTGCTGCAGCCTTATGGTCATTGTGCCATACTGTTTGTGTGGTTCATGGGTGCTAGAGCTGGGTAGGACTGTCGGTTGCTTCCTTTCTTTGGAAGCTTGCATGATGCCTTCTGGTACCACGAAAGCTAGTCCTCCGGCAGGATTTATTGTTACATTGCATTTGTTATTCATTTATTTATTATTTGCCTTGAGACAGGTTCTCTATACATAGTCCTGGCTGCTCTAGAACTCACTACACAGACCAGGCTGCCCTCAGACTCAGAGATCTGCCTGCCTCTGCCTCCTGAGTGCTCTGATGAAAGGTGTCCGCTACCACGTTCTGCAGCGTGAAATACTCTTTAAAAAAAGCTACCTCTGGCAAGGCACTGGCAGACAGGCTAGCCGGTTCTCAGCCCATCAGACTGACTCAAGAGCTCGGAAATCTCTCCACTTGGCTCTCTGAGTTCCCGTGGCAGGCCGCCACCACGCACACCCCATGCTTCCAAATTCCTGTGGCTGGCTGGGGTGCCCTGCCACCACACCTTTCTCTGGAACCCAGCTGAGTCGCCCGCCACACGAAGGAAAACAACACCACTGTTTAGAATCAACAGGCAACATAATTGCTGGGCGCAGAAACTAGCATCCTAATTTTGTAAGCCATTTAAGTTATAAATCCTCCGGTGGTGCATCCCGGCGGTTCTGCCACCTAAACTAGGGGGTCTCTCTCTACCTACATTGCGTCCTCCAGGTTCTCTCCAGTCCAGAAGGAAATATCTTTCTCCTGCCTCTCTCTTCCTCTCCCTGATCCAGAAATCCCGCCTACTCCTTGTCCAGTGATTGGCCCTTGAAATCTTTGTTCATTAGGGGAGGGTTCTGCCGCAACACTCTGCTATTGTTACCTTTAAGAACCATCTTCTAGGGCCACAGCTGTAGCTTAGAGGTAGTCAGCCTATCTGGTACCCAAGAGGCTCTTGGCTTAGTCTTCCATACTACCAATCAACAAAAACAACCTCTGAGCTGGGGAGATGGCTGAGTGAGATGCCTCACAAGTGTAAGGGGCTGATTTTGAGTCTCCATGGCAGCGCATGCTGGGATCCTGTTGCTCCTCCAGTGAGATGGGAGGCAGAGATAGGAGAATGTCCAGAAGCTCACAGGCAGCTAACCTGGGGTACACATCAACTAGCAAGGTGAAAGGTGAGTCCCAAGAGCTGGGGTTATCCTCTGAGTTCCACATACTATAGCACAGGCATCTACATGTATACCTACACACATCACACACACACAAATCACACACGGTCACTCACATACACTCTCATATACACACATACTCTCACACGTACACTCATACACTCAAATTCTCTCACACACATACTGTGTCACACACACTCTCACACATTCACACCCACCCACACATACTCTCTCACTCTAACACACTTACTTAGACACACACACTCACACACTCTCCACACACATAAACTCACACTCTGACACATACATACTCATACACACTTGCACACTCATTCACACATACACACACATTCATACACATATGGTCACACTCACTCTGACACACACTCTACACAGTCATACATGTTCACATACACTCATATACATTCTCTCTCCTTCTCATATGTGTACATACACATGCACACACACGCACATGCACACACACACACACACACACATTCAGTGATGGTGGCTCATGTCTACAGGTCCAGCAGTTAGAAGGCTGAGGTGGGATGACCCAATGCCTGCTTGAGCTTCAGAGTGAGACCCAATCACAAACAACAAACAAATGAAACCCAACTTTGTTGAGGCATATTTTACATAAAATGAAATGAAACTAAATGAAAAAGAAAATAAAGTGCAGACACACTCAGAGAGACTGGGGTTACAGGCATGAACCACCACACCTGGCCAACTGCATTCTTTTAACATCTTTGTCTAGCTTTATCTGCAGGTGACCTGGAGAGGTGGGCTGGGCCGTGTTCCTTTCTGGATTTTCTGAAGAAGCAACAATTTTGTTACAAGTTATTTCAAATGGATAGAAAGTTAGCCTTAGTCATACAGACTTTTTTTTTTAAGACACAAAAAAGAAACAAACAAAAAGACTCCATTTGCCCCATTTAAATTTATTTAAATAATTTTTGTGTGTTGGGCAGTAGTTGTACCTCGGAGCAGGCCCTTGTCCCTTATTTTGAGTTTTGATGTCTCAATTTGCCCCATTTTATACTGTCAATCTCTTAACGAGCTATTGTAGCTATCCTTTGTACTAAACACATAGTGGCTTTTGCTCCGTGCTTACAGTATCAGCGTAGTCTAAATATCTCTGTATTTACTTTCGTTTGTTTGTTTGTTTGTTTTTCCGAGACAGGGTTTCTCTGTGTAGCCCTGGCTGTCCTGGAACTCACTCTGTAGACCAGGCTAGCCTCGAACTCAGAAATCCACCTGCCTATGCCTCCCAAGTGCTGGGATCAAAGGCGTGAGCCACCACTGCCCGGCTCTGTATTCACTCTTACAAGTAAGATTTATCCTTTCAGATGCTCTGATTGCCTTACTAACATCTCTTTCTCTTGGTGGTTATGACTTCTCTCAGCTTTTGGAGGTATTTTTCTCTTTCCTTCGTTTCTGGCAGACCATTTGGCCAGGCCTGGCACTGTCAGTTGAGCCTTCCCCTGAGCCCATGCTATACACCATCCCCCCCTTCCTAGCCCCAGAATGTTTCTGTTGAGAAATCTGCTGATGGGCAAATTGCAAGCACAGTTTGAATTATTCATTTCTGTTTTCTTCTTGCGGTGGAATCCTTTATCTCTACGAGTTTGACTCCTTCAGCCTTGGGGTCCATTTCTGTTGAAACAGACCAGTGAGTGACTTTTAACCTCTGTAGAGCTGGAGGATCCTTGGCCTCTCCCAGACAGGAATGCTTCCTCTTTAGTGAGGACCCGCTCCTTCCCGGGGGGGGGGGGGCGAATGGCCTTTGTTTCTTCCCACTCCCCCTCTAACAGCAGGGCTTTGAGAGCTGGGGACCAGAGTTTCCTGTCTCTCCTCCAGGAGCATCTAGCTTTTGCACTGTAGAAGCAGACTGAGGATTCATGACCTGGTGCATAGGGAGCCGGCCCCAGCGGCCCTGGGAGAGAGTATGCAGAGGATTGTGGTCTTCACAGGCCTACGGCCTTTAGAGACATGGTCAAATTCTAGCCACTCTTTTTTTTTTTTTTTTTTAATTTTGCTTTTTACATTTGTTAGCCAGATACTATCCATCAGGATATCTTATGAGCAACAAAAACTTGATTTCCACCCTTCTCTGGAGCTTGGGAAGTCCAAGGTGTGGTAGCTAGCAGTGCAGCGGAGGAGGGCTTCTGGCTGTAGGTGCCACCTGTCCTGGTTTTATTCTGCTTCTGCGACAAAGCCAATGATCAGAAGCAACTTAGGGGAGAGCAGGATTTTTCTGTCTTACCCTTCCCGGTTCCAGCCTGTCTTAGCTAGGGCTTCTATCACTGATGAAACACCATGACCCAAAAACAAGTTGGGAGGAAAGAGTTATTCGGCTTACACTCGCACAGCACTGTTCATCACTGAAGGAAGTCAGGACAGGAACTCCAACAACACAGGATACTGGAGGCAGGAGTTGATGCAGAGGCCATGGAAGGGTGCTGCTTACTGGCTTGCTTGCTCAATCTGCTCTCTCACTCTCTCTCTCTCTCTCTCTCTCTCTCCTTTCTTTCTATTGTTTGTTTTTCAAGACAGGGTTTCTCTGTGTAGGCCTGGCTGTCCTGGAACTCACTCTGTACACCAGCTAGCCTCGAGCTCAGAGATCCTCCTGCCCCTGCCTCCCAAGTGCTGGGATTAAAGGCGTGTGCCACTACTACCTGGCATTAGCCTGCTTTCTTATAGAACCCAAGACCACCATCCCAGGGATGGCACCACCCACAATGGGCTGGGCCCTCCCTCATCAATCACTAATTAAGAAAATGCCTCATAGCCCGGCAGTGATGGCATATGCTTTTAATCCCAGTACTTCGGAGGCAGAGGCAGATGGATCTATCTTTGTTTGAGGCCAGCCTAGTCTACAGAGTGAGTTTCAGGACAGCCAGGAAAAAAAAAAAAAAAACAGATGGTATGGAAGCAATTTCGCTATTGAGATGTCCTTCCTTTCAGATCACTCTAGTGTATGTGTCAAGTTGATATAAGACTAGGCCATACACAGTCCATCACTGAGGAAAGGCAGGGCAGGAACTCTTTTTGTTTGTTTGTTTTGTTTTGTTTTGTTTTTTCAAGACAGGGTTTCTCTGTGTAGCCCTGGCTGTCCTGGAACTCACTCTGTAGACCAGGCTGGCCTCAAACTCAGAAATCCGCCTGTCTCTGCCTCCCAAGTGCTGGGATTAAAGGCGTGTGCCACTACTGCCTGGCTAGGGCAGGAACTCTTAAGCAGGAACTTGAAGCAGAAGCTATGGAGGAGCCCTGCTTGCTGGATTTTGTGGCAGGTTTATGCTCAGTTAGCTTTCTTATACAGCTCAGGGATGGTGCCTGCCTGCTCAGGGATGGTGCCTGCCTGCTCAGGGATGGTGCCAGCCACAGTGGACTGGACCTTCCTAGTTAATTAACAAGCAAAACAGTTCCTCACAGACGTGCCCACAGACTAGTTTGATCTGGAAGTCCCTCAATGGCAACGTCCTAGGTAAGTGTAGTCTACGCCAAGTTGGCAGTTAAAGCTGACAGGATAGTGCCTTTTAGCCAAGGCCTCACGCAGTAGGAGCAAGCTAGCTCTTTGGTATCTTTGCTATAATGTTACATGAAGGCTTTGATGGCCTTCCAAAGGCCCCACTTTGCAACATTGTTACGTTGGTGGTTCAGTGACCTGATCCCTTCAGGACAGATGCCTCCTCAGTGGTGGTCTCTTCCGTGGGATAAGGCCTTCCTCCTTCCTCCAAGACCACACCACATATGTGTCTGCATTTCTTCAGAAGCAGTGGGGGCCTATGACATTCTTGTCTTCCTTCCAAGAATGGCTTGTTTTTGTGCTATAGGATAGAAGATTCTGGAAAGTAACTGGGTTCAAGCCATTTATGGGAGAACAGCTCCCTGGGCGGCCTTGGATGAAGCCAGTCTGATGTCTTTCCTGCTGTACTTGCCAAGAATAACAAGAATGTCTAGTGGGCAGAACATCCTGAGATAAGAGCAGACTGAAACTGTCTGTACTCTGTCATGCCCCATCCGCACCCGCGCGAGCCTAGGGCAGGTGGGCTGAGGTTTGAGTCTCTCCAGATGCAGTGTTAAGTGGGACCAGCATGTGAGATGCTGTCTGCCTCAGTCAGCTGAGCCTTGGAAGACCCACTCGTCTAGTTGTGACCCCTGGGCTTTTGCTGACCCCTGCTGACTGGAGGTCTCCGATCATTTTGTGTGATCCAATATGGTGTGTATGTGTGTTTGTGTGTACGATGAGTGTATATGTGTATGTACATGTGAGAATATACATGTATGTGGCAAAATATGCGTATGTATATGTATGTGTGTGAAAAAGCAGAGTGTGTGTTGAGTGTGTTTAAGAGTGTGAATGTGTGTGTGTGTGTGTGTGTGTGTGAGAGAGAGAGAGAGAGAGAGAGAGAGAGAGAGAGA
>NW_022196897.1:143544236-143548054 GCF_008632895.1 Mastomys coucha
GGGGGGGGGGGGTTACCAAGTTACTCCACAGAGTGCAGGTTCCCACTGGGTAACTTGTCTCTAGAGCAGCTTGAACAGACCTTGCAGTGGGTCCTGGATGTTTCTTTGAGCAGGTAGTGGTCCTTCAGAATCTGACCTGCCTGGTGGCCATGTGACCTCAGTTCTCTGATGGATTCAAGAAAAGTCACAAGTTACAATTCTGCCAAAGAAGCTGTCCTCTTCCTGGCAGGGAGGGGGCATGCTCCGCCACAGCTGCCCATTTTCTAGGGAAATGGAAGCTCGTGGGAATCAATGTCTTTGAGATTGAGGAACTTTGATTTGTTTCTAACAAAACGACCATATGGAGCCTCGAATGGCAACAATACCGTTTACAATGTTTCCAAAGAGAGAGAGGCTCGTACACCTGCAGAATGTGTACTTAGAAAATTACAAAATTATGAAGAACAGAGTTGGGGAAGTTTTAAGTGGCTGACTGTGCTCCTGGATCAGAATTAACATAGGGAAATGGCAATTCTCCCCAAATGATCTACATTTTTAGTGCAATTCCCATAAAAATCCCAGAAAAGCTTTCCATAGGCATAGAAAAACCTATTTTAAAGTCTATGTAGAAAGGCACAAGCCCCAGATCATAAAGCCCAGGAAAACAAAGTCGGGGAATCACTTGAATTCATAGTTATGGAAGCTTAGACAGTGCTGTGCTGGCAGAGGGGTAGACATGGAATGGCCAGGCATCCTGCTCAGCCTGGTGTGTGAGGCTCTGGGTTCCATCCTTAACAACACCCCCATGCAGGAGAGGAATAGGACTAGAGAACCCCAAAGCAGTGGCATGCGGTGGGACTCACCAGCAGTCCCAGCAATCAGGAAGCAGAAACAGGGGTATGGGGAGTTCAGGATCAACTTCAGCTTCAATCTGGGCTCATGAGACTGTCTTAACTCCCTCTCCCAATGTCTGGGTAGGCATGTGCAACAGTGGTTCTCAGTCTGTAGGTCTTGACCCCTTTGGGATAAAATAATCAGATATTTGCATTATGATTCACAACAGTTGCAAAATTATAGTTATGAAGTAGCAACAAAAGAACTATGGTTAGGGGGAGGGTGGTTGCCACAGCACGAGGAACTGTATTCAATGCTGCAGAGGAAGGTTGAGAACTGCTGATGCAGACGCCTGAGGTTGGTTGATTTTGTGAATTATCTCCCATTGCTCTTTTACCTTCTTCAGTGAGGCAGGGTCTCTCCCTGAGCCCTAGGAGTTTGCGGGAATGGCATGTGCACTCCCTCATGTGCTGGCTACTTTTAAGTCAACTTGACACAAACTGGAGTCTTGTTGGAAGAGAGAACTTCAAACGATAAAATAACCCCACTAGACTGGCCTGTGGGCCAGTCTGTGATGTTTTTCTTGATTGATCAATCATTAATCATGAGGGCCCAGCTTCCTGGGGCAGTGTCACCCCTGGCCTGGTGGTTCTGAGTGCTGTAAGAAAACAGCCTGAGCAAGCCATGAGTGAAGTACCCAGTAAAAAATATTCCTCATTGCCTCTGCTTCAGCCCTGCCTCCAGGTTCCTACCCTGGCTTCCTTGGAGTTATAAGCTGAAATAAACCCTTTCCTCTCCAAGCTGCTTTTTGGTCATGGTGCTTTATCACAGCAATAGAAACCCTAACTAAGCACATATACTCACAAATGAAAACATTTTCTCTCTCTCTCTCTCTCTCCCTCTCTCTCTCTCTCTTTCTCTCTCTCTCTCTCTTCCTCTCCTTCCCTCTCCCTCTCTCACTTGCAGATGGTAAGCTATGACAGAAAGGTTTGTCTTAGCTCATGCCTCTGGCCCAAGGAGGAAAGGCTAGCTCTGCAGATGGCTTTGTTGATAGAGTCCTGGTGTGGCGCAGGTAAGATACAGGAAGCAGGTGGCAGAACCGGTCCCACTGGCTCTTACAGCAAAGCCCACTCTCCAGAGAGACCATTAACTCCTGCATCCTCCGATTCCACAAATAAGTCTATCTACACAGTGAGGGTGGAAGCCCAGCCACCTCTTGATGGTCCCACTTCTTCTTTTTTATTTTCCTAAAGAAATCTTTAAAAAAAAAAAAAAAAGCCAGGCAGTGGTGTTGCACACCTTTAATCCCAGCACTTGGGAGGCAGAGGCAGGTGGATTTCTGAGTTCGAGGCCAGCCTGGTCTACAGAGCAAGGTCCAGGACAGCCAGGGATACACAGAGAAACCCTGTCTCGAAAAACCAAAAGTTTGCTGGGCAGTGGTGTCGCACGCCTTTAATCCCAGCACTTGGAAGGCAGAGGCAGGCAGATTTCTAAGTTTGAGGCCAGCCTGGTCTACAGAATGAGGTCCAGGATAGCCAGAGCTATACAGAGAAACCCTGTCATGAAACAAACAAACAAACAAAAAAGATTTATTTATTTAATTGTTTTATGTTTATGAGTACACTGTAGCTATCTTCAGACACACCAGAAGAGGGCATCAGATCCCATTACATATGGTTTTGAGCTACCATGTGGTTGCTGGGAATTGAACTCAGGACTTCTGGAAGAGCAGTCAGTACTCTTAACCACTGAGCTCCTTCAGTCTGGTCCCATCTCTTAACAGAGTACCACGAGGATTAAATTCAATGTGAGTTTCTGGACAAGGCACAGGGGTGTGTGGTTTTATTTCTTTCCCATGTTTGTAGCAATTGATGGGTTATTGACTAGCCATGCTTATCTGTGCAATTGCTTATCCCCCTGCCCCCTGTGTGTGTGTGTGTGTGTGTGTGTGTGTGTGTGTGTAAGCTTGAAGTTGACATCAGGTGCCTCTCTTTCTTAGTCTCCTCTCTATTGAGGCAGACTCTCTAGCTGAACCCAGAACTTGCTAATTCCACCTAGTCTACCTAGCCAGCTTGCTCCAGGGATTGCCCTGCCTCTGCCTCCAAGTATTGCAGGAATTCCATCTTAGCTAGCCGGCTTTTAGTTTCTTTCTCTTTTGACCATAATCCCATGGAGGTCAGTGCTAGGGCTGGGCCTGCTCTGCCCATAAGAACTCTCAGCAAGCTCAAGGCACTGTCTACACAGTGGAAAGCTACCAATTCTAATGTCAAATCTAAGGGCTTGCGCTTGGGATACTGGATCCTGGTATTCTTCTTTCTCCCCTGCCGGGGGAAGTCCCTGAGGGAGAGAGCACCCAGAAGAGGCCTGAAACCACAGCCTGAGTGAGGGCTGGTGAGATCCTGAGAAGGGTAGTGCCCCTGTCTCCTTGCTTCTTCCTGGGGAAGCCTGGCCCCATCTCCACCTTCCTACCCCAGGGGAACTCAGTACACAAAGTCCTATCTGCATTTCTACCAACAGTAGCATTTTACTTTGTAAATACCATCTGCCCAAGTCAAGGGGAGCTGGTTTGTGCATTTTTAGAGTGGTCTGGACCTCTGGAGAAGTGGGTGTTTATGTGTCTGTGACTCTCTCCACAAGGACCGAGACTGGAACTTGCGCCTCCTGTCAAGTCGGGTCTCAGGCAGGTGCAGAGCCTGGCTGCGTGTTCAATTCTCTCCAGCAGGGGGCACCCACGCTCTGCGGAGAGGCTGCCTTGGACAGAGAGGCCCCGCTCAGACTGGCTGAGGCTATTATCCCCTCTGCTCAGAAAAATAAAGTGAGATTGTGGAAGGAGACTACTTAATCTTTTAAATCCCAGTTCTATAACACCAAACCTCTCTTTAGACTTCATGGGTGCGCGCGGGGGGCAGGGGTAGTGTTTTTCCCCAACTGGGCTGCCTAGAGCCACTCATAAGTAAGGACTTGGCCTTAATGACCTCTGTCCCTTCAGAAATCTGAAGCTGCTG
>NW_022196897.1:143548242-143553733 GCF_008632895.1 Mastomys coucha
GGATGGGGGAGGGAAGGGTGTGTGAGCCACCATAAAGGCAAGGCTGACGTTCCAAACCCTCCACCCCTCCCCACATGCACAATTCTTCCCCCTTCTGTAACACAGGCATCCTGGGAAACAGATACCCCCTGTTCCCTTCCTGCCTCTCCATTACATCCTTTCTCAGCCCAGAGGTGTCAGAGGTGGCTGGGTACATCCCTAGGACTCAATGTTCACTGTTCTTGCCCACTCCCGGATTTCATGTATCTGGGCATCGAGACAGTGATCTGAGGCTAAGGTCAGATCTCTCAGGATGTGCTGGGCAATCAAGTGCTGTCCCCTATTCTTCCAGCCCCCACTGAGGGCCAGGCCTTCTGCTGCTTGCTAGGAACAAGGCAGGAAATAGGGACACCAGGCTTTGTCTTAGGAACTGCCTTCGGGGGATGGGAGAGATGGCCTAGCTAGTAAGCATCAGTTACAGATGGTAGTGATAGAAGCCGCACCGGGAACTAGGCAAGGCCGTGCACATCTGCAATTCCAGCGTGTGGGAGGCTAGGACTGAAAAATAACAAGTTTGAGGCTAGCCTCGGTTATATATATAAAAAAATCCTGTCTTAAAATTTAATCGATTGGGGGGCGGGGGGCTGAAGAGATGGCTCAGCAGTTAAGAACACTGACTGCTCTTCCAGGCGTCCTGAGTTCAATTTCCAGCAACCACATGGTGGCTCACAACCACCTATAATGGGATCTGATGCCCTCTTCTGGTGTGTCTGTAGACAGCGACAGTATACTTGTGTATACATACACACACACACATATACATATATATATGTGTGTGTGTGTGTGTATGTGTGTGTATGTATATGTATGTGTGTATGTATGTATGTATATGTGTATGTATAATCTTTTTTTTTTTTTTTTTTTTTTTTTTTTTTTTTTGGTTTTTCGAGACAGGGTTTCTCTGTGTAGCCCTGGCTGTCCTGGAACTCACTCTGTAGACCAGGCTGGCCTCGAACTCAAAAATCCACCTGCCTCTGCCTCCCAAGTGCTGGGATTAAAGGTGTGCACCACCACTGCCCAGCTTCATTTTTTAAAAAGAATAAGCTTCTTTTAAAAACTAATTAGGGCTGGTGAGATGGCTCAGCGGGTAAGAGCATTGACTGTTCTTCCAGACGTCCTGAGTTCAAATCCCACCAATCACATGGTGGCTCACAACACCCGTAATGAGATCCGACGCCCTCTTCTGGTGAGTTGGAAAACAGCTACACTGTACCTATTCAGCCGGGCAGTGGTGGCACACGCCTTTAATCCCAGCACTTGGGAGGCAGAGGCAGGCGGATTTCTGAGTTCGAGGCCAGCCTGGTCTACAGAGTGAGTTCCAGGATAGCCAGGACAACACAGAGAAACTCTGTCTCAAAAAACCAAAAACAAAACAACAACAACAAAAACCAACAACAACATCCCCCCCAAAAAAACCCTAATTGATTCATTGATTGATTAAATGAAGAAAGGCTAACAAAGCAGCATTGTAAGCCATGAGCTAGAAGATGCTGCCTAGCCACTCACTGCCTAGCCACGCTGGGCAGGCAGGAGTGACACAGAAATGGAAAGATCAGAGTCGTTTTCATGAAAGCTTTTGTGGCTGTTGGGTGGGGTCTGTCAGGAGCCCAAGTCTCCAGGAAACTGATGGCATAATTCAGGGGGTCTCTGGGTGGATGTTACAGCAGGGTTGAGAGGGAGGAGAGAGGAAGGGGTGCTGGCTGATGTACAGAGGCACCAGGTGGGAGGGGGCTTGCATGAACTGTAGGCAGAAGACAGCCCAGAACAGGATCTTGGGCTGAGGGTCAGGGTGGGTGGTGGGAGTCGGGGGTGGGTGGGTGAGTTGAAGTTCTCCAGGCAAGTATCCGGCTCCAGATCTCAACCTGGCCTCAGATCACCCTAGCTGCATGGCAGACGCCATCCTTGAGTCCAGATGAGGCTGAGAAGTTCTCAGCTGCACCAACTCTTGGACACCCTGCACCAGAGCACTCTGGTGACCTCTGACTTCCTTTTCCAGACCCAGGTGAGGGCTGAAGCAGTTGCGGGGAATGCCAGGACAACCAAGAATCTTTTTCTTTCTTCCTTCCTTCCTTCTTTCCTTCCTTCCTTCCTTCCTTTCTTTCTTTCTTTCTTTTCTCCCCTCCCACTTGAATCTTTTTCTTTTGACCTCATTTTTTAAATTATCCTCCATACAGAGAACAACACGATTCTTTTGCACCTGGGAAAGTGGCTGCGGAAAGTCTGCAGCCAATGACCTAGCCCACATGGGTTTCACATGGCCAAGGCACCCCTTGCCTGGGCAGGGTGGAGAGGCTTGTGGGGCATTCTCTTTCCTTGAGCTTTGTGGGACTCTTCCTTCAGGTCCTATCTCCTTGAGTGCAAATGAGCCTGGCTGAGCCCTCTCCTTCCATGCTGGGATGGTCCATATCTGAACTCACTAATCATCTTGCAAGGCAGGCCTGCTGGCCCCACCTATAAATGGAGCATTGGGCTTCAGACGGTATATGCGACCTGCCCAAAGTCATAGAGCAAGCTCTTAAACGTCCACTGGTATGCACTGTGGTGGCTGCAGAAGATGTTGCTTGGCTACTCAAATCTCCCGTACAGCAGACCACCTCTAAATAGTAGGAAACCATGGCCTCTCTAGAAGATCATACACATGTCTTTAAAAGAACTAGACAACAGCAAGTTGGGGCACAGGCATGAGATTGGGGTTACATTTGAAACACTACGACAGGATCCTGAGATCCCCCTTGGCTGATGGGACCCTCCCTTTCCTGAAGTCAGCTCTCTCTCTCTCTCTCCCTGGAAATACCTAGGAAATGTCAATGGGGGCCCCCCTCCTCCCTTGAGTCACATAGCAGCTCAAATATATTATACATATTAAAAGAATATATTCTCTGGCAGCCCTGAAGGGGATAATGAAACCTATATATATATATCTATATATTTATACACAATGGATTGGCTGGGAATGCTCCAAATATCCCTCCAGCTGTGGCAATCCTTTGATATATGGCGCAGGACTGATGCCTCCCCACCAGCGCCTGGTGGGAGACATTAAAGATTTAAAAAAAAAAAAAAAAAGAAAGGAAGGAAGGAAGGAAGCAGAAGAAGGAGAAGAAAAAGAACACAGCTGCCTTCGCCTGTGGCTGTACAGCAGGAAGCTGTGTTTAAATATTAAAACCACCCATCACCCAGCCCAGCTGTCCACCCCCTCCAGTGGCCTGGGACTGCGTTGGAGCCTCCTGTAGCTCTGAGAAGGTTGAAGCTGAGTCCAGACTGCTGAGCTCAGCCCTGTAATGGACTGGGGGTGAGAGAGTCGGGGTGCGGTGGGGTTCCAAGTCAGACCTCAGCCTTCAGGTGTGTCTGGGTTTGTCTGGGGAAGGGGCCTGATGTGGGAGTGAGGGAGGGTGCGGACACTTTGAGGATCTTCCTGAGTGGTGCTTTGGTGTGGGAGGACCTTGCCCTTACAGCCTGAGAGAGTTGGACTGGATCTAGGTATTTCAGAGGGTCTCTGACATTACCTGCCACTTTGGGGCAGCTCTGAGGAGTGGGGGATCCTCTGAAATAGGCAGAGAAATCTTTTATGTCACTGCTGACTCTTCAGGGTCCCTGGCAGGGTCTGACTTCTCCTGTCCCCAGTGTCCCCAGTGAGAGGCACTTTGTAGATGTCTGTTTATGATCAGGGACACAGGAAGGCTCAATCTGTTCAACAAGGTGACTAGAGGAGTTCAGAAGTGAGCTTTGGGAAGGGTCTTGCTAGAGACAAGCTCTGGACACTGGAAGAATTCAAACAGGCCAAGTCAATGAGAGTGCCAGAGAGAAGCTCAACATCTGATGGGAGCGCTGACGTCCCTTCCAGCCTCACACTTCTGTGATTTTAATTTCTGGTGATTATAGTGAACTTCTGCAACAGCTGAGGGAGAGGGAAAGAGCAAGAAGTTTGGGGCCCTTCATGCTTGTGGGAAGTGTTGGCACATGGCCTTGTTTCCTCTTGGGGTGCCTCTAGGGGTGAGTTCATTCCAGGGTTAAAAGACTCAGTCTACATCATCAGTTTGGACACACACCAAATGTTTTGTCCCCTCACTTGGAAGGGCAGAGATTAGTTCCTGCTCCAAAGGCAAGGTAGGCAGGCCTGGCACACCCAGCCAAGCACGAGCCCTGTGCGGACTCAGGCACAGATCCTTCACAAGGGGGTTGTCAGTGCAGTGTGAACGATGTGAGAAAGGACATTTGCTTACACAGTCTTTCTTCAGATTGGGATGCTTGATTTAGGATTGCAAAATCTAAAATTCCCAAAACCAGACACTCTTGAGCCCCGGTGATGAGTCAAGAAACCTTTCTGGCTGGTGTGGTGGCACCTGCTTTTCTCTAATCTCAGCTTTCCAGAGGCAGAGGCTGAAGCAGGTGGAGTTTGAGGACAGGTTGGTCTACATAGTGAGTTCCAGGTTAGCCAGAGCTACATAGTGAGACCCTGCCTCAATAAACCAAAATAAGACAGACAGACAGACTTGGGGTTGATCTAGGGTCTCCTGCATGGTAGTCAAGTACTGTACACCAGCTGGGGTTTTTCTCCCAACTTTTTATTTTGAGACACAGTCTCCCCACATTGCCCAGGCTGACCTTGAATTTCAGTTCCCCTGCTTCAGCCTCCCAAGCAAGCTGGAATTACAAGCTTGTGCCACCAAGTTGAGAAAAGCAAGTAGTTTTTGAAATGATGGTCCAGTTAGGAGTTTCTCTGGGGCTGTGAGCATTAGAGCGCGATGCTCAGCCGTGTCTGGAAAGCCTGTTGCTTCTGGAGTGCTACCCAGAGGGAAGCCTGTGACAGGACCTATGAAGAAAGAATGTTGCTTTTTTAACTTAGAAAAAGACAAAATGCTTGCCACACCCATGATGCACTGGAGCTCAGGGAGGCACTTGGGAAAGGGGTGCATCCATCCACTCATTAAAAGCCTTCCCCCCTCAAAAATGTCACCAGTAGCATCCTCTGGTTTGGGGGAATAGATACCCCAGGGGCTGGTGTTAAGGGCGAGCAGCTTAGAAACTGGATCCCAGAGCCCCTTTCATTTTCCCATTTCCCTTCTTGACGTAGCAAAGCCAGTTCCAAGCTGGACATGGTAGCAGACAACTTTCATCTGAGACCTTCAGAGGCCAAGGCACAAGGATTGTTACAAGCCTGAGGACAGCCTGAGCTATAGGATAAGACCCGTTGGAGGACAAAATGCAAATCCTGGTACACTGACAGACCCAGAAGAGTCAAGAGGTTGTAGCAATGGGGCCAGTTGTTCAAGCAGAAAAAGGCCAGTGTTGATCTAAGCTGACATGTGGGTCATATTGGAAGCTCTGCTGCTTCTGGGAGAGGAAGGCACAGAGTGGCAGGCTAGGCCAGGAAGTGGAGTGGCAGAATGATCAGGAAGGGTGGTGTAGCCTGCGCAGTCGTCTCGCCAGCAAGAAGACACACGGACACTAG
>NW_022196897.1:143560595-143563359 GCF_008632895.1 Mastomys coucha
ACAGTGTAGTCTGGAGGGGCCAGATCTGGGGCATTTCACTCTGGGGGTTAGTATCTGTCCCAATAAACCCTGGAGAATTGCAAATGGGAATTCCAGAATGGCCAAGTGACTTCTCTGGGTCACCCAGAGAAGAGTAAGTAAGGCTTGACTCCACATCTCCTGTCTAGGTGTGTGCATGTGTGTGTGTGTGCATGTGCATACGTGTATATGTGTTTGTGTGTGTGTGCATATTTCTGTTTCTGGGTGTGTATATAATCACACTAGGTCCTGGCTTGCTCATTGTATTAGTGTATATAAGTGTTCCGCTGACCTACTCTGTGCTGGGCATGGTGGAGGTCACAGAAGGACCTAGAGAAGGCCCTGGCCTCAGGATCCTCACTTCCTGGAGGGAGAGCTTGCTCTCACCTGATGTAGCTTGTTCCCACAATACTTCCCTCTGCTCCCCGAATGTCACGCTGGGAGGGGGACGGTGGCTGGGGTCAGGGAGGCCACAGGAGCTGAGTAGGAGTCATTTAACAGGCACAGAGGATGCTGGAAGGGACCTGTGATCCGGCCGTGGGTCAGCATGTGCCATGGCCCAGGGTCTGGAAAAGTGGGGCCTTGGGAGGCTCCGTGAGAAGAAGGAGAGGAGGCCAGAGAGGAGAGCTGAGGTCAGCAGTGGCTTTGCCCACGAACCTGGGGTGATGTGAAGACGCTTTTAGCAGGGACCATCTTTCCTGCAGGGTGAGATGTGGACGGGAGGTTTGAGGAGCAGCAGAGCCCCAGGAGAGGCTGCATATATGCAGAGGTGAAGGAAGTGTGTGGCTGAGTTAACCCTGTAGCTTGGATGGCGTGTGGCCTGAAGCCAAGGCTCCTCTTCGAGCCACACATTAGCCAATTTCTAGCCATAGCCAAGGCGTGTGACTGATTAATTCTCATCAAGGCAGGGGGTGGAACTGGCGGTGTCTAGCCGAAGGACAATCCCAGCCCAGAGCTGCCTCCTCAAGCAGGAGAGAGGAGTCCTGGCTGCCTAGTCATGGACTCTGGACTGTGGCATGAAATCCCAATGGGATACTTTAGCCCTGGATGAGGGTGATTCAACTCATAGTTGAAAGCTTCAGGGACCCTGACAGGTCCCCAGCATGCCTTCAAAACCTGAAGCCACATAGACCCAGCCTGCCTTTAAAACCCTAAGCCACATAGGCTCTTGCCACCAGCATTCCCAGATCTTCCATTCTGCAGAATTTCAGGGGTTGGGGGGGGGGCAAGAAACAGCTTTGCCACCTGCCTGTCACACCTTTGGGTATGCAAATCTTCCCCATACCCCTTTAAAACATGTCCAGTTACTTCAGGAAGTACTCTAGCTCCCTATTGATGGACAATTAAGATGAGGCCTAACCTGTAAATTGGCTAGGACTCTGAGGGGCCAGTGATTAGAGGAAGATCGTAGTGATGTCAACCCAAGTCACTGTACTCTGGCCAAGGGGCCCTCTTAGAAGCCAGAAGCAGCTCAGAATTTCTAGGGAGAGAGGAAATCAGGTAAACTGAGGAACCAAGCAGGCCACAGTAAACCCACTATTAATAAACACCTTAGTCTATGGTGAGCTTCTGATAGCCATGAGTGTTAACCCGTAGTTCAGTTACTGCTTACCAAACATCTCCACTAACTGTTAACACCAGGAAAACTACCACCTCCTTGCGGATCACCTTAGCTGGCAGCACAACAGCGCACTGTTTACAGATAACCCTCCATCCACAGCATCATCTAAGCTGACAGCCCTCAGGCTGGCAGAAGGCAGGGGCCAAGGGCCCAGCATCAGTTAGGACCCGCCAGGCAGTACGGAGCCTGGGGAGAAAGGCAGCTGGCCTCCTGCATCCTGCATCCTGCATCCTGCATCCTACCTGGCTGGGTAGCCAGAGTCCCCAGGTCTTCCCCAGCTGTTGTACTGATCTCCCTTCCAGCCCTAGGCACCGGACCCTACCCCACTAGCTGCAGTAGCTCAGCTCAGAATCCCTGCTCGGAAGTGCACGGAAGTTGAAAACAGGCAGGGCGAGAAAGGCATTTTGCCGGGCTTTCCGCCCCTGCCTTCCCCAGTAGCCTCGTTTTCCCTTTGTGTCAGAGATGAAAGTCCGGGCAGAAGTGTGTGGGAGCCAAGAGTGACTGGCAGCCCTCTCCCCTCCCTCCTCCGCTCTTTCGCCCATCCCTCCCTCCCCTCACGCCCTGCCCGGCTCACCTCTGTCTTTGGTTCTCTCTACTGCTTGCTGCCTGCCTGGCTGGCTGAGTCTTCTGGCTTCTCTCCTGCTTTACCTTGCAGTCCACTCGCTCTCTTTTCTGGATTCTTCCCCTGGCCTGCCATCTTTTTCCAACCTCTTTCTTCACCTTATCTCAATGTGTCCTTTTTCACCCTTCTCTTTCCCTTTTTTGTATCTCCCAACACCTTCCAGATCTCGGTCCAAGTACCTCTTCCTCCAGGAAGCCCTCCTTGGCCCCCAGCCTAGTTGTCCCTGTGTCCTCTTCCCTCCAGGAGATGTGTTCTTGCTTTGGGTGCCTTTGCTTGCTTGGTAGAGATGAATACCTACTGTAGCCTGGGTTCCTGGCTTATAGTAGGTACTTAGTAGATGGCTGTCTTTCTTGCCGACTTGTCCCAGCTCCCTGGCTGCCCCCAGTCAGAGGCTCCTCGGCTTGATGCTCATTCCTAGTCCCAATTCCTGGTGGTCCAGTGTGGTGGCCCTGCTGTGTTCTTGAAAGAACTCAAATCCGAAACCAGAGACTTAGCTCGCTGGG
>NW_022196897.1:143574625-143592159 GCF_008632895.1 Mastomys coucha
AGGTTTCCAAATCCTCGGTTCGTGGAACCCCACGCAGGTAGGAGCTGCGGGACGGCATCCTACAGTCCAGGCTGGGCCTTGGCTCTCAGCCTCCTGTTCTCACTGCTCTCTGAGTGGAGGGCTGGTGCCAGCATGAGGTTCTAAGTGATGGGTGCCAGGCCAAGGAGGCACCCATCAGCCCTTTGTGGAAGAAGTGACAGTGCCAAAGAGAAAGGGACTTGACATTCCAATCCAGCAACTGGGCCAGTATGCCTTGTGACCCCAGGAAAGTCACGTCATCTTTCTCCATCTGTGGAGTGACAAAGAGCAAGACAGATGATGGATGACTGTGAGCTTTGACTGCTAAAAGGGTTCTTGGTGGCAGTGATGTCCCATATTTGTCTCTAAGAGTCCAAGAGGTCAATCTGCAGCCCACAGAGAGCCAAGACTGGGGGCCTCGAAGTAGTAGGGCTCTTTAGTGAGTGGAGCCAGGGGAAAGGAAGTCAATTCGTGTTATTGAGCACCTAGTGTCTAGGCACCAGGCAAGGTTCTTCTAGCCCTGGCTTCCCAAAGGGTCCCACCACAGTGAATGTCCTATAGCTAGCATTGAGCACCTGTGTGTAGGCAATGGGGACATCAGGGTGGGGCAGCCCTCAGAACTGCCCTACTATGTATAGGCATCAGGGATGCCAGGATTGGGCAGCAACCATCAGAACCACCCTGGCCAACCCAAGGCATCTTGATTTGCCTTATAGAGGAATTACCCACCTAGCCCCTCACCAGAGGTCATCCCTGCTGGAAAATGAAGACTCAGAGCCCAGATCCTCCTGACTGGGTCCCCGTTCCCTGGGGACCTTGGCTCCACCTCCCTCCTCTCTTCCCAAGTCTGTCTTGCTGTCCGTGTTCTCAATGACCTTGAAGACCATCCCGCAATGTAAGTCCATGGAGGAGAACTGGGGACAGACGGCAAAGGCACCTGGCTTCGTGTCCCCTCCTGGGCTATCTTGCAGAGGCTGCAGTACTCCCGCCTTCAGTCCAGAGGTGGTTCTTATTATTGCTTCCAAATGACTTTTGCATCCATTTATTTGCTGCATTTTGATTTTGCATTCAATTTCCGGTCCATTCATGTGTCGGAGCTACCTGGGGGATGCGAAATTGAGGCAGCCGAGAGAGTGCAGTTTGGCTATGCCTGACAGCTCCCGCTCCTGAGAGTGCTTGACAGGCCTCAGCAGGAGGCTAGGTACCAGGACTGCTGCCCCTTCCTGGCTCCAGGGAGATTAAATCAGATGAGCCCTTTACTCTGAGCTGGGCCCCACCCCCACCCCACTGACCCAGTCCAGGTGTCTGAGGTGGTGAGACGGTGGGGGCAGAGATCTAGCCAGAAATGGAGAGGTCAGGCATGTGGGACCCTGGATTTCAAGACTTGCCATCTAGCTTGAATGTGCAGGATATGCCCGGGGAGACCATGGTTCAAGTCCTAAATTGACCTTCCCGACCTCTCTCTAGTTGTCATCTATGGACTTTTCAAGCATGTGGCCTGACCTGGCCAAACCCTTTCATGGCTTCCAGTCTCAAGCCCTCCCTAGTGCCCCTCCTCCTGACCAGACCAGGTCTAAAGCAGCCTCCTCCCTCCTACCTAAGCCCCAGTATCTCCCTCAGGCTCCTCTTTCCCCTTTCTCTAGGAGACATCATGTTAAGAAGGTCCTATACCTTGTTTAACCCTCGGTCACTAAGGAGGGAAAGCTCAGAGAAAGTAAGCAAATTTCCCATAGCCACACAGCAGGATCCTTACCAGGCAATCTAACTTTAGAACCCATGCCTCTGACCTTAGAGTATCAGAACCCAGCTGGGACCACCTCCTTCTAGTCCCACCCCCATGCCCCCACCACACACCTCACCTCACCTACCCTCACCCCTGCCCCCCTACACACATACTCTCCACCCTACCATGCCAACCACTTTGGTTTCCTGCAGAGGGTCCTGACCTCCCAGGAGTCCTGCATCTATGGCTACATCAGTACACTCCCACTTTATTTATTTATTAAAACTTTTAAGTTTTAATCCCATCAGCTCTGAGGAAGGTGGCTCTGTGTTTAGCACCAGGAGTAAATGCAAATCAAGAATTAGTCTCTGCTCAGACACCTCTTGGGCAAGAACAGAGGATGGGCTGTGAGTTCCTGCATGCCTGTGTGCATGTGTGCATGCATATGTATGTGTGTGTGATATGTTTGTGTGCATGCATTTACATGTGTGTATGTGCCTACATGTGTGCATGCCTCTGTATATGTGATGTGTTTGTGTGTGTATGCATATGTGTGTGCATGTACTGTGTGCATGCCTCTGTGTGCATGTGCATGTGCTTGTGTACATGTGTGTGTGCATGTGTGGATGTGTTTGTTTACCTGTGTGTGTGTGTTCATGTGTGTGTGTGTGTTCATGTGTGTGCATGTGTACATGTGGGTGCTGCACCACTCCATTCCCTATCCCATCCTTGGGGTTCCGGGGAGACGGGGGTGTTATCTGGGGAAAGGGCCTAACAGAAGCCATGAATCACAGCTGAGAAGAGAAATGAAAATGACTTTTTCTCCTCCATGGTTTGTTTAATGGGGTGGACATAAAATGGTTGGTGAGACATGGCAGTGCAAGGCCGGGGTCCTGGGGAGCCAGACATAGTTGCTTGGGCAGTGGGGAGCATGGATTTCCATCATAATCAGCCCCATTTCCTACCGCAGGTACTGTCCTCAGCTGCAGGCAGGGTGAGGATGGCTCGGGCTGGATGCGCTGGGGAGCAGGAGGAGGAAGGGTATGGATGAGGCCCTTCCCGGGTCAGTGTACACTCAGATTCAGCTGCCTGGGATCGTGAGTCCTGAAATGACAGTATTTCTCAGAAATTCTTTCCAGTAGCCACTCTCTAGGACCTGGAACATCAGCAAGTGGCTCCCGGAGCTCAGAGCCGACTGTTCTTTTTTAAACTGTCCTTGTACTTTGGGGAGTTTGCTGTCCTAAAGTGGTCTTCCTAGAAGCCCAGACTCCTCTCTGGGTGTGACTCAGGCATACAGAAGCATAACTCTCTATATTCTTAAAGACAGGGCACAGTTTCGATTCTGAGGCCCTGCAGGGTGGAGAGAACACAGGCAGCTCTGTCTTCTGTTACAGGTTTGGACAACACCGTATAGAACTGCAACTGGCCATGGCTGGCCGCCAGTTGTCATCTGCCCCTGTGATTTACTGCTCCGCTTGGCTCCCTGTGGTGGATCACCACGGTACACTGCTGTCCATGAGGCCACTCCAGTCTGTCGAGTGTTCCCATGCCATACAGGCCCCAAGGGTTACAGCCATGTGGAATCAGACCTATAAATCTAGACTTCTCTGAGGTCTAGTTTGGAGTAGTCTAGGCCATTTCTGCTTTCAGGTCCTCTAGCCTATGAGGGTGTGAGTCTCATCATTCCTGAAGATTGGTAGGTTCCTGGAACAAAGAGCACGTAGCTGCTTCGTCGTCCTCCTCCTCCTCCTCCTCTTGACAGAGTCTCAGGTAGCTCAGGCTAACCTAGAACTCACTATTAGCTAGGAATGAATACGGAATTCTGATCCTTCTGCCTCCACCTCCCAAATGCTGAGACCGTGGGTGCACATCAGCATACCAGTTTATGTGGTACTGGGGATCAAAGCCAGAGCTTGGTGCATGCTAAGCCTGCACTCTGCTAACTGAGTTACATTCCCAGCCCCAAGCCTTTGTCTTTAAGGGCTCTGGGTTTCTATCCAGCTCCTCTTCTGAAACCCAGCGGAGGAGACTGTGTAACCTGGCCACTCCTGCTAGAGCAAACATTATGTAATGCCTCCCATAAAAAATAATTTCATTCCTCTACAGTGGGGTGAGCTCAGGGTTAGCTCTGATTGCAGCAGGGGCAGGTGAACTTTGTGGCCAAGGAGTATCCTGAGAGGAGGAGACACGAGGGAAAAGTAGAATTCAGGCCATACCAATCCAATATATTTTTGGCTAAAGGTCAGGGTGGAGGGTGAAGACCCTGACAAATACCAAGTTGGGGGGAGGTCCTTGCTAGCTTACCTGGATTTTCCTAGGACAAGCACAGATGGGGCCAGGAGAAAGTTCCAGAGTCTCCATCAAGCGAGGAGCCTTACTCACAGCACACAGACAGCCCCCTCCCCATTCTGCCCTCACCTTTGAGATGTAGTTCTGTCAGCATGAAGCTGAAGATGCTAACTGGAAACTGGGGATGGATGGGCTGAAGAAGCCAAACAGATTCCCGTTTCTCAAATACCACAGAATAGGGGGCCTTCAAGTGTCGGAATCAGGCTCGGCACCCTTAAAGGCCTGACTTGAGCTGGGTAAGCAGAGTAGCAAGTCAGAGAAAGGATCATTAGTGAGAAGCCATGAACTCGAGTCACATCCATGGCTGCAGGACTGTCTGGAAGCTCCAACAAGCAAAGGGATTAAAGAAGGAAATCATGGAAGGACCTGACAGTTGGACTCCATTGACAGAAATAGAAAAACCCAACTACTGTGCTTGATGGCACACACCTTTCCTAGCACTCAGGAGGCAGAGGCAAACACTTATCTATGGATCCATGGCTAGCCCAGTTCACATGCGGGATTCCAGGCCAGCCAGGGCCACATAATGAGGCTCTGTCTAAACACAAAAAACGAAAACCCACTGAGAGTGTGAGGTGTCACAGATGCAGTTATAAAATATAACAGCATCTGTCTTGTCTTCCGAGACTATTTCAGTTCTTGGGAGCAGATGGGGAGAGGAGAGGACTTGGGTTTGGCGAGTAGTCTGTAGAAGGCTTACAATGACATCTGTAACATTTTAGTTCCTTAAAAAAGATAGTAAGTAACAAAAGATAATCACTGGACACAAGGTGGATACCTTCCGGCTTTGTTGGGTGGGTTGCTATGGTATTGGCTAAGGGTGGGTGGTATGCACCGGGCTTCTTCCCTTTGGCTGCAGTTCAAGTTCACTGGGGCTTGGTGCTATTGTCTATGTATTTTGCTGCTGGGGAGGCTCCTACTGTGTAAAGACAGAAGGAAGCAGGTCCAGGTCCGGAAGAGCTCTTGCATACTGCTGGTAGGAAAAAAAATCAATACAATTGTGCTGGGAAACAATTGGGCAGGTTGGTATTGGGGCAGTCTGCACTCCCATGTCCCTGTCCGTCCCAAGAGCCTGCCTGGTGGCATGCATACATGCTGCAGCACACAGGACCAGAATTCACATACCAGTTCCACCCAAGCAGTGAAAACCCAGAGCCAACTGAAGAGTGTGCAAAACATTGACATGCTGACACAATAAAAAAATTTTAAAATTAATAAAAGGCAAGAGCTGAAGCAGGTCAGGCGTAATTTCAATTTAAGTTAAAACTGGGTAGTGCAGAGATTGGTCTTCATCATATTAATTTTTAGGTACTGTTTCCTTGACTAGAAACTAGAGAGAATGGTTTTTCCGTGTAGACCTGGCTGGCCTGGAACTCCTCTGTAGACCAGGCTGGCCTGGAACTCAAAGATTCCCCTGCCTCTGCCTCTCAAGTGCTGAGACTAAAGGTATGCACCATCACTGCCTGGTCTTGAACTCTAGTTTTAAAAGTGCTAAATTGTAACTTTGTGAGCTTGGGAGGCATGCAACCTTTGGTGTGGGTAGAGGCAGGTGATCCAGTTGTCCCATCCAGCTCTCACTCAACTTTTGACACTGTTGCTTGCAGTAGGCGGCCCTCAGTGGAAGATGAGGCTATTCCCAGGAGTCAGGTGGGATACAGAGGAAACCCTTATCTGCAGGCACTGCCTGTTGGAATGGCCCACAGGGAGCACAATATTGGGTTAGTTGTCTGTGGAGGGATCAGGGTAAGCTATGGCCAGGCCTCTTGCTGGGAGAGGTTCAGGAGGGCATGGATCCCAGAGCAAAGGGAGGGACATATGTCCACCCTAACAGGGAGAAGCTGACAGACTCAGGAGAGCCACATTTTCTTCAACCTCTCCTCCAGAGACCTACTTGACTTCCCAATTCCTTCATGTTAACGATCCAAGCCCCAGTTCCAATCCCTAGCTTGGTGGGACATTGGTATTACCCCTTTAACTGGTGCAGTGTGCTTCAGATCCATGCATTCCTGAACATGTGGGCCTCTGTTCCCGCATGTGCCTTAGCCTAGGGGTCAGCAGCTAAGGACTTGTACACCCCTCCAAGGCAAATTTAATCCTGCAATGGCCTCCTCTCTCAATTCCTCTACCTCAGAGTGAATCAGCAACTCAGAAGGAAGAGTCTGAAATGGGCTAACTCTCTTACCCCATAGTGACTGACGAGTGTGTCATAGGTGTGTGCACATATGTGTGCCAAAATCACACAGGAAGACCTGTGTGTGTGCACGCAACACTGATTTATTCTTACACTTGATATTAGCCAAAAGGCTGAGAAGCAATTAATCTTTCTATGTATGTATGTATGTATATACATATGTATGTATCTGTGTGTTTTGTGTGTGTGTGTGTATGTGTGTATGTGTGTATATACATGCATGTACCTGTGCCTTTGCCCATGCATGCACCAATGCATGTCATGGCATGCCTGTGGAGGTCAGAGAAAAACTTGCATGTTCTTATGTGGGTGGGTTCCAGGGACCAAACTCAGGTCTCCAGGCTTGACAGTAAGCAACTTTACCTACTGAGCTATCTTGCTCACTGTTATTTTGTTTGTATGTTTATCAATCTTTGGATTAGGTAATACATGGACATAACAAAAAAAAATAGAAAAAAAAAAAAAAGAAAACTGCACCCAATGCCAAAGCTATACAAGGACTCCTGCCTGGCAGAGGAAGTCTTATCCAGATTGGTTCCTTCATAAAAACAATGAGGGCAGTGGAAAATTTTCTGATTGTTTAGATGAAACACTGAAAATTAAATAGAGCCAAATGAAGCAAACCTGATAAGGTTTGGATGCCCATGTCCTCTTCCACTTCCTTCCATATGCCCTCTGCCCAGCTGGCAGTGCCATTCTGTGACTCAGCAGAGTCTAAACAAGTACTTCTGTGAGCCCTGCGGGCCCCTACCACAAAGCAGTCAAACCTGACCAGGGGTCACGGCCAGGAGTCACAGCCCTCTGAAATATAGATAACAACTATATTGCCGCTTGGGACTGTCATATGAAGTTTTAAGGAGTGTTGTAAGAATGGGCCCTAATTTGTACTGTAAAAATCTTGTAAAAAAAAAAAAAGGCCTCATTTTACTTATTAGTGTGTGTGTGTGTGTGTGTGTGTAAAAGACATAAACTATTATAGTCCATTTTCAGCATGAGATGCATTTGGAGTTCAGCAGGGTGCACTATGCCCATCTCCCCAGCTGGCTGCTGCACCTGCTTGTCTAGGTGCTGCCAGTTCATCTTAGGGTTAAAAAGTTACAGCTTGCTGGGTGTGGTAGCATATGCCTTTAATCTCAGTACTCAGGAGCCAGAGGCAGGTGGATCTCTATGAGTTTGAGACTAGCCTGGTCTACAGAGCAAGTCCCAAACAGCCTGGACTGTTAACACAGGGAAACTCTGTCTTTAAAGAAAGAGAGAAAAGGGGGAAAAGGAGGGAGAGATGGAGGGAGAGAGAGAAAGAGAGAAAGAGAAAGAGAGAGAGAGAGAGAGAGAGAGAGAGAGAGAGAGAACTTACAAGTAGTCTGCTGTGTGACTAAGCACTAAGCCCAGGTATCAGAAGAGGAGGGAATCTTAAGCCCTAGGATATGTATTAAAGCTTTACATCCTAAACAAATAGGATGGACACTTGCCGGGGAAAGGGGGGTCAATGCTGGAAGACTGTGCCTTCTTAAAGAACTAAGTCAATGAGAACTGAAGAGGACAGAGAAATGTGATTAGGGATGCAAAACCTACTGTTCTATGCTAAATCAGCCACTTTTGCTTTTTGTCCAGAATGATGCCCAGCTTTTAAAGAACCAAAAATAAATCTGCTTCACTTCTGCTATTCTGAGTCTCCAGCATTCTTATTATGAAATGAGGAAGATTGTTTCTTACAGTTTGGGGGCTCGCCTGGGATTTATGTTCGTTGCTTCTTACAAGTTGGGGGCTTATCTGGGATTTATGTATTTGAGACAAGAACCTCTCTGTCTCTGGAGAGTGGAAGATGAGTCTGTCCCACATTTGGGCACCCACTCTGCCAGATCTTGGTCTTTTCCCAGTACTTCAGATAAGACCCTGGAGAAGTTTTGAGCGAAGTGAAAACTGATGCAGGGCATTTGACAGCTCACCAGGAAAAAAGAGACACCCTGTGACAACCAGACAGACCTCATTTGTAAACCAAGGTAGGAAGGTTGGCAAGGAGCCCAGAACCCCTTGGTGACTGGGTATTGTGGAAGGTTAGAGTGTGAATGGAGGACACAGACCCCTTTACTACAAAATGAGATGCTCTGCTTGTTGGTTCTTCATCCACTGGACACAACCTGGAGTCATCTGTCTTCATCAGATTGGTCTGTAGGTAAGTCTGTGGGTTGTTTTCATTATTAATGATTGAAGGGGATGGTGTCATCCCTGGGTGGTCCTGGGTTGTATTAAAAAAAGAAGAAGCAAACTGAGAGAGCTATGGGGAAGAAGCCATTAAGTATCTTCCTCCATGGTTTCTATTCTGTTCCTGCCTCCAGGTTCCTGCCTTGCTTGAGTCTCTGCCTTGGCTTTTCTCACACACCAGTGATGATATCAGAGAAGGGGGATGTTTGTATTATGCTTACACTGGTATTGTATTATTATCACACACCAGTGATGTTGCACATTTATTCCCAGTCATACAGTTCTGATGGGACAATTACCGAGGTCCTTCAAGGATTAACCACCCTTGCCAAATAATTAGCAGGAAATTCAGGAACTGATGGTCCATGTATAGACTGGCTAGAAGGGTAGCTTATGAAATGGAAAGGGTTGATGGCTGCAGTGGGAAGACTGTCTGTAGTAGGATGGATGCTGCATTATTCCTGATGTAAGGAAGCTAATGGAAAACACACTGAGAGAGCAATTGATAAATAAATGCCTGTAACACATCAGTATAACCTCATGCTTCTAAATACTAGATCAGACCATTGGTCCTGTGATAGAGGCTAAAAGTATCACATTAATTTTAAAAAGTTAAAATGATTCTGAAAATAAGCCTGTATGTGTAAGATTTTATTATTGTTTTTGTTGTTGTTGTGGATTGTATTGAATCTGTAGATTGCCTTCGGTAAGATGGCCATTTTTACTATATTAATCCTGCTAATCCATGAGCATGGGAGATCTGTTGTTGTTGTTTTGTTTTGTTTTGTTTTCAAGACAGGGTTTCTCTGTATAGCCCTGGCTGTCCTGGAATTCACTCTGTAGACCAGGCTGGCCTCAAACTCAGAGATCCACCTGCCTCTGCCTCCCAAGTGCTGGGATTAAAGGCGTGCACCACCACTGCCCGGCATGTAAGATTTTAAAGAGAGAGAATTATAAGAAATAAATGGGGACTGAAGAGATGGTTCAGTAGTTAAGAGCACTAGCTATTCATCCAGGTTCAATTCCCAGCTACGCACATGGCAGCTCACAACTGTCTGTAGATCCAATTCCAGAGGCTCTGACATCCTCATACATACATACATGCAGGCAAAACACCAAATGCACATGAAATGAAAATAAATACATTGAAAAAAAAGAGAGAAATAAATCATATGGTCCATTACAGTATAAGGTGGATTTAAAGCTTGTGGTGGTTGGAATGAGAATGGCTCCCATAAACTCATGTATTTGAATGTTTGATCCTTGGTTGGTGGACCTATTTGGGAAGGATTAGGAGGTGTGGCCTTGTTGGAGAAGGTATGTCACTGGGAATGGGCATTCAGGTTGCAGAAGCCCACACTAGTCCCAGTTAGCAACCTCTCTCCCTCTCTCCATCTCCCTCTCCCAACTCCCTGCCTTGTGGTTGTTGTCAGGAGATATGAGCTCTCAGCTATTACTCCAGGCCCATGCTGCTTGCCTGACCCCATGAAACTTTAAACCCAATATTCTTTCTTTTATTAATCTGTCTTGGTCATGATGTTTTACATGGCAATAAAAAAGTAACAAAAACAGAGCTCATCAGAAGATCACAGCTAAGCAGGGGACACCAGACCCTTGCCCTCCCCAGCTGGCCACTGTGCCTGCTTGTCTGGGCACTCCTCTCAATTCACCTCAGGGTTGAAAAGTTACATGTCACCTGCTACATGACTGAGCCCAGGTATCAGAAGTGCAGGGACTCTCCAGCCTCAAGTATCACTATATTAAGCTTTGCATCGTGAATTAATAGTGGAGATATTGTGGAGGGGCAATACTAGACTATCGTACCTTCATAAAGAAATCAGCCAACAAGAACTAAAGGGGACAGAGAAAGGTGATATGAACCCACTGTTCTGGGCCAAATCAGCATGACAGCCATTTTTGCCTCTTGCCTAGCATTGGATTTTGCAGAACCCCCAAAATAAATTGGCTTTGTTTTTAAGTCTTCAGAATTCTTATTATGGAGTAAGAGTTAGTCTAGGCCTTCAGGCTTCTGTAGCAAGCTCTAACCTGCTGAGACAGCTCTTCTGAGAGTTCTGAACAGTGACAGTATACACCAGAAGCCTAGTGAGGTAAGGACCCCTCACGATTGGACCTGACAGTCCTTGCTTAAAGCCTCACTTCTAAGGTTTGTCTTTGTTGGACCTGAGTGAGAGCACACTGTGTACCTATCCCAGAGACGTTTGTTGAAAACATTAGCAATGATTCAATGTGGCAGCTGCCGTGGACTGAACCCTCTACAACCATGAGCCAAAGTGAACCTTTCCTCCCCTCTATTGCCTCCATCGGGTACCCTGCCACAGCAATAACAAACTGAATAAGTTAGAAGGAAAAAAGAAAAGGCATGCCTGATGCATTGGGGAAACAGGGCCAGATGCAGCAGTGCACATCTGCAACCCCAGAATGCCCAAGAAAATGGTAAGCAGAGACTGGAGTCTCTCCAGGAAGTTCTCAGGCTTTCTAGGCAGGAGTAGTGCCGCTGCAGAAGAGAGAGATTGTGCCTTAGCAGGTGGAAGGAGAGAACGACCTCTGGAAGTTCTCCCTTGAGTTCCACGTGTGTGCCTGGCATGCAAACACCTGCTCCCCACCACACACACATACTCATGCACGCAATCAGTCAATCAGTCAATAAATCGGAGAAGAGGAGAGTGATGACTTACTAAAAAAAATATCAAATAAGAACGTATTTTAGTTTCTTAAAAAGTACACATCCTGCAGCTGAAAAATGCTGTAACTGCAATGACAATGTCTTTTGATAATGACGGAAGGGCCATGCAGATGACCAGGATAGAATCAAGAGGGAGAGCACTCCAGGTCAGTTGGAACTAGCAGGTGTCGGTGAGGAACTCTCTGCAGCAGCAGCAGCTTCCCAGGTACCCACGCAGGACAGGTGCTAGGTTAGCTCTGAAAGAAAAATCATGAACGTCCAAGGATGTAAATCCTACAGAGTGTGTCACGTAACCTAACAGAAGTCAGAAATCACAATGGAAGAGAGTTCAGAGATCCATAGCCTTGGATTCTAAACAGCACACTATCAACTAGTGAGCCACAGAAAAATAAAACGATGAAACAGCATCTTTTTGTTTACTTTTGAGACAGTCTTATGTAGCCCAGGCTAGCCTTGAACTCACAATGTAGCTGATGATGACCCTCGACTCTCGATCTGCATGCCTCCACTTCCTGAGAGCTGGGATCACAGGTGTGTGGCACCATACCCTGGCATCAAGCTTTGTGCTAGGCGAGCTCTAGCAACTGAGCCGCAGCCTTCACCTCTCCAGCAATCATAGATACATGACAAGGCAAGCACAACAAACCAAGCCCTATGCCCCTGCTCTACGTACTTCTACAAAAAAAAAAAAAAGAGGCTGGAGGCTGTAGACACCTCAACACTTAGGAGGGCGTGCATGCCTCTCTCTCAGAGAGCCCAATCTTAGTTAAGGCCAGCCAAGACCCCGTTTAGTTCCCAGCACCCACATTGCTAACAAGGGTGCCTTGTGTCTCACTTACGGGGATGTAAAATAGGTCAGCCTCTTGCAGAACGATCCACGGGGCTTCTGAAAGCTGGGCAGAGAGTTCCTGCATGACCCAGGGTCTTGGGTCCACACCCAAGGCAGATAGCAGCAGTTTCCTGCGGTGTCCAGAGACGTTCACAGCAGAGCTGTTCACAGTAAGCCAAAGGAACCTGCTGTCACTTCCTCTTTCTCGTCGTTAATCCTAGTCGTTATTTTTTGGTTGTTTCAGCTAGAGGTTTGTCAAGCTTGTTAATCTTTCAAAAGAAGCAACTTTTTGCCCTGTGGGTTCTGTGTAGCATTCTTTAGTCTCCATCTCATCAACTCCTGCCCCAGTTTGTTGACTATTATATATCTCAGCACCAACCTATAAATGGTCCTCTCTGAGCTGCCTTAGCTGTAGTCCTCTCTGAGCTGCCTTAGCTGTAGTCCTCTCTGAGCTGCCTTAGCTGTATCCTAAAGGGTCTGGAAAGCAACAGGCTAGACTAAAACTTACAGAGATCCTCCTGCCTCCGCTTCCCAAGTGCTGGGATTCAAGTTGTGTGCCACCAAGCCTGGCCTGATTCTAAGAAGGTTTTACATTTCCGATTTCTTCCAAGGCCTACTGAGGTCATTGGAAAGTGTTCAGTCTCTATGTATCTGGCTAGTTCCTGTGGCATCTCTTGCTACTGATTTCTAGCTTCATCCCACTATGATGTGATAAGATATAATATGTTGCTTTGTTCTGTGGGATGAATGTGAAGTGTGTCCCACAGCGTCTGGGGCGGGTGTCCTGCAGAGGGCACCATGGTAACTCACACATATTTCTCATCCCTGTTTTTCCTCTGATATTCCTGTGTCTCATCTAAACTACCCTCCTAGAGGCTCCCTTTGAAAGAGTCCAAACCGAGACCCATGCTCTGCCTGTGCATCTGTGAATGTGGGTGATGTGAGTGTTCAGCTTCAGGAGTATGTGGGAACTAAACCATGAATGCCTGCACATTTGCACTTCTCATGTTGAGAACCTGCATGTGTACACACATGTGCTCTTGTGTAAGCTGCTAGTCTCTGGAGGACAGGTATTGGCTGCATGCTGCATGTCAGAGGCTGAGCTTATGTTATACCATATTAACATATGGGCATAGGTGGCTCTCGGGTCTGCTTAAGGCAGGCCTGCGCAGGAACTTGCACCACTGAGGTCAGAGAACCTTACAGAGGCCCTCCACGGCTCTCTGATGATTAAAAGTCTCCTGTCAGGTGGTGCCTGGGAGGATGGGCAGGGTGTACAGTGTAGTGACAACCTGTGGCCCGCCCCCTTTTCCTCCTTGATGCCTCTGTGGAGACAGTCTCAGATGAGACTATTCCCTGAAGGGAGGCAGCCTGAGCAGCTGTCAGCATTCCTAGGATGGCGAACGGCTGTGGTACCTGTCAGCAGCCACTGCATAGCTGTCTTGGTGACAGGTGCCATGAGCAGGAGGAGAAATCAGCTCTTCTTAGGCTCTGGGTTCTTAAGCCACTGCTGCCTATTGATCTGCCTACATGGAAGGGTGAGCGGGACCCTGTGCATTTGAGAGCAGGGCTTAACCCCTGGTTTGTTTCACTAGATTTAATTCTGGTCTTATTGTCTACAGGACCTGTGTCTGTTCCTTGCTGGAGACCTACAGACTGCTTGGCTTGCTTGGGTTCTCTGGTCCTGAAACCCGAAGGTATTGGCACTCCCTCGTCCACTCACTGGCTCACTGTTTCCAGGGCCTGGGTCCAGTCTTCAGGCTTCCTGCCCTACTTCACCCAGGAGGCCAGTTCCCTCCCTCCCCACAGGGCTTCTCATGTACATTAGTTCCCATGAAGGAGAATTCGACCCTTTTCCTCTCAACTCAGATGTCTGTAGCCTGAAGAGGGAGATCAGGTGGGCTTTAAGTCCCTCACCCAAGGGTCAGAGTTGGACAGTACAGGACCTGGATCCCAGAAAGGGGACTCTGTCGTTGTTAAAATTAGATTCCAGCTGGTGATTGGAAGTGAAGCTTAAAAAGCAGAGCCCAGAGTGGGTCTGCCTCCCAAGATAAAGGGCCAGCTACCACGGAACAGATTGCCAGAGTGCTGGCATCCCAGAAAGAGAGCGTAAAAATCAGGACATGGTGCCAGTCCAGCCCGAGCTGGATCAGACTCCTCCTTCTCACCGAATGGCTATTCCCAAATAAACCAGAGCTTCTGGACCTGGGTTCAAAACCCGAGCCTCCATTTATTATGCTGTGTGATGAAGCATGTCACCTCACCTCTCTGAACCTCAGTACCCATCATTGTTACATGAGAACCACAGTGATCACTTAAAGGGGGAATACTCTTGGAGAGAGCGTAGACAGCATGGGGACACAGCAAGCAGCAGTTTCCACTGTGGGGGAAAGAAAGCCATCACTATGCCCACTGGGGCTGCCTGACACACACTTGGGAAGCAGAAGCAGGGCCTAGTTCCCTGGGCTGGCGGCTGAGGACTCTTGTTGGTCCCTGGTTACTACGCATTAATCTCTGTAAAGGGCCCTGGCACAGAGTCTGGCGCACAGCGAGTGTTACACATCTGGAATGATGCTCATCCTGAGGCAACATCTGGGCATTCATTGTGTCAGGTTTCATGTCGGCTACCCAGAGCCTCGGGAAATGGGAAAGCTGGGCACATCTGGTCACTGAGAATCTAGAACCCAATCTAGGGTGGCAGAGGGGAGACACTGACTTGGGCCAAGTCCAAATATCACAAGACAAGGTCAGGTGGAGACAGGGAGAGAGGTTTCAGAATGGCAGGCTGATGCCAGGGAATGTGGTGAAGGCAAGCTGATCTGTGGGCATTGCCTGTGCCCGGGCACTCTGTCTTGTTTACATAGTCTCATTTAAAGCTCAAAGCAGCAGTTATAGGGGCTTCTTGTAGGGCAGGTGGACTGTGCCACCAGACAGAAGAACTGGTAAGGCTGAGTGACCCAAACTCAGTGAAATTCAGAATTGAGAATGGTAGGAGTGGGGCCACCTCCATGCCTAACTCTACCTGCACTGAGAGGACCATGGCAATCAGCCACATAGGGAAAACACCTGGAGTCTTTCCTCATGCAAATAGAGCATCTCAAACTGAGCCAATGGGAAGCATCTACCCCTGGATCCCACCCTACTCCCTGGTGTTTATAAAGTCCCTGTCCACATGGAATAAAGTGCACAAGTTACTTCATGGAGAAGCATCTGAGGGTGACTGTTTTACCGACCTGTAACACTTTGGGGAAGAGTTTTCTCTCCAAGAGCATTCATCGCTGGACCTTGAACCCACCTAGCAGGCTGGGCTCATGCCCCTGCTTCCTCTGCCCTTACCCCCTCCTGCCACCTGCAGCAGCCTTACCCCAACCGCTGGCATTGACGCTGCCTGCCACAGCAGCAGGCAAGACCTGGAACCTCAGGTACCTGACCTGCGTAGGCTTCCCTTCTGAGACCTGTAACACTTTGGCTGTCTCTGGCTGGACCAAACAGTTCTGCAGAGGATGACAATTACTAGTCCCATTTTATGAATGCAGAAACTGAGCCCAGAGAGATCGTGTCATGGCTAACCTTCATTGTCAACTTGATAGGATTTAGAGTCACCGTGGCAACACATCTGCAGGAATGACTCTCAGGGATTTTCTAGCCTGTCTTAACAGAGGTGAGGAGACCCACCCTTAATACAGACCGCACCATTCTATGGCCTAGGGGCCTAGATTAAGTGAAAAAGACAAAGCAAACTGAGAACCAGCATGCATCCCTCAGTTCTTCCTGCAGATGCAATGTGACCTGCCACCTCATTCCCACAGCAAGCCTTCCCTGCCATTACAGGGTGGGGATGGAAAGAGGGAAGCCTGACCAGGAGATGGCGCCAGTGTTGCTGACTTTAAATGATGAGCGAGCCGGACAAAGTGGCCAGCCTTCTGCTGGATTAAGAACAGAATGCTCAGCATGAGAAATAGCCAGGACTAGGGCCATTAGCCTTATCAAAAAGCGGATTGCTCTTAGCAAAGTATTTAATATGGTTTCCTGCTATTAGGGCCCAAACCTGGACTAGCAAGATATTAATTCTGCAGATAATCATTGAGAGGGGAGGACCATATTTTAATATATGGCAACAGGCAAGCTATTGTCATTTTTCCTTTCTATCTTGATTGCCGGCTACCCAATTAGAGCTGGCTCTCGATGCCCCTTCCTGGAGGGAGGGAGATAAGGCTTAATGTCCCTGAACAAGATCTATCGGCTGTGACGAGAGACCCATAAATATTAATAAATCTATAATTAGTCCTGTGGAAAGGGGTATCCATCCATGAGGTGGTTCCACCCATCGATGACAAGAAACCACTTTTGCTGGGAAAGCAAGACTTTTCTCTCCCCAAATGCCAGGCTCTTTGTTCCAGAAGGAAGCAGCCCTTAGATGGTCCAGACCCTGGTATGTGTCTACTTTGAGACAGACCCCAAGACCAGCCAGGATTTCTGCAGGGGTCTCTAGGAGAGGGAGGCTTAGCCGAGGTGGGTATAGGAGAAGGTTGGAGACCCAGGAACATTTTCTCACGTTATTTTAATTTTTAAGACCCTTTTTATTGACTCTTTGTTGTGAAGTTCACCCCAATCCCACTTATCTCCCCATCCCTTCGTATCTACCCTCTGCCCTTGCAACCCAAAAGGAAATTTTAAAAAAAGAAAAAGAAAAAACAACATCCAAAAGCATCTCACAGTAGAAGCTGCGGGATGTCCCACGGTGTGTACCCTTTTATCCAAACATCTTTACTTGCAAGTGTTCATTGCAATGAGTCATTGCTCTGCTTCAAGGCCTGGCTTCTGCTAATCTATCAATACTGGATGCTCACTGGGACTCCTCTCAAATATTCTGTTGTTGCCCTGTGTCCTGGAGAGCATGCAACTTTGGTTCTGTAGGATCAGCCCCTTCATGAGCTCCAGCAGTTCATAGATGGAGTAGATGTTGGGGTGGGCTCTGGATCTGGGCCCGGGTGGTAGCTGAGTCGGTCAGCCCGCCAGCTCTCTCACACACATGTCACCTAAGCCATCTCTCCAGCACTCCTGGGGGCCCGCAGTAGCAGAAGGGTGGTGGTGATGGGGAATCGCTCCTGAATGCATACTACTGCAAGGCTAGCGAGGGGTGGGGACAGCTCTCTCACACAGTTCACACCCTCAAGTCAGCTCACCCACATCCCTGCCTCTGTTCTCCCGACCTGACCCATCGAGGGGCAGGTCAGTCTCTCCCCTGCCCATGCTACCACGCGGCCAGTGAGAGTCGGGACCAACTCTGCTCAGCGGCCCGCATCCCTCATACATCTACATGGCTCTGGGGCGGCAACCCAGACCAGGACTATGCACACGGCCTTCGATGGTAACATGGACCACGGATATTGCGGGGCTATGGACCCAGACGTGGCTCTCGGTGGCACTGTGGGCCAGGACTTCACCGTGGCTACTCCAGGCTGCCCCTCAGCACCCCTCAGATGGCAGCACAGGCTACTCCAGGCTGCCCCTCAGC
>NW_022196897.1:143592708-143596185 GCF_008632895.1 Mastomys coucha
GCACAGGCTACTCCAGGCTGCCCCTCAGCACCCCTCAGATGGCAGCACAGGCTACTCCAGGCTGCCCCCTTAGTCCCTCCTGTCTCCAGTTCTCTTTTCGTTGTGCTCAAACCCTTCTGCTTCTCTTCCTCTCCCATCTCTCTACCACTTATTTGCTCACTGCTGTGGCTCTCATAGTGGATGGGCCTCTGGGTGTCTTCTGCCTCTCAACCCCCATGTGGTGGTAGACAGGCTCCTCCATTATTTTAGTTTTTAACGGAAACTATCTTGAATTATTTCATTTAAAGTCACCTGAAAAAGCATATAAAATCTGAGAGGCCAGTGGACTTGTGAAAGGTCTTAAAGTTACCTACAGAGAGGAATACAGATTGTTGGTTTAAAGATTTGTATACATGCAGCCAGGCGTGTGGAACATGCCTTTAATCCTAGTGCTGGAGAGGCACAGACAGGAGGAGGTTCCCTGGTCTTTAGAGGCAGCTTGGTCTAGACAGTGAGTTCCAGGCCAGTCAGGGCTACACAGTAAGATGCTGGTTTACCACCCTTCCTAAATTGTGTGTATGTATGATGTACATGTGTGTTTGTGTATGTACACTGATGTGTGCATAGGTATGTGTGTGTATGCATGTGTGGAGGCCAGAGACTGACATCTGCTATACCTTCCTATATCACAGCCCATATTATTCTGGAGACAGGGTCTCTCACGGAACCTGGGGCTCACCTACTCAGCTAGACTTGCTGGCTAATTAATGATCTTCAAGTATCTTCCAATCTCACCTCCCCAGTTCTGGGCTCAGCTTTTCTGTGGGTGCTGGGGACCTGAATACAGGTCCTCATGTTTGTGTGGTAGGCACTTTCCCCACTGAGCCATCTCCCCATCACTACTGTGAAATGTTTTTATTATTGTGATTATTGCTTTGTTTGGGATAGGAATGTTGGCCCAAGGCCCACATGTGAGATGCCTAGTGTGTTGGTCAGGGTTCTCTAGAGCAGCAGAACTTGTAGAATGAGTCTCTCTCTCTCTCTCTCTCTCTCTCTCTCTTTCTCTCTCTCTCTGTGTGTGTGTGTGTGTGTGTAGGCAACCTGGTCCCAGTTGAGCAAAAGGTCTGGAACCCCGGAGATCCATTGGGTGGTAATTTTCACCTACATGGGACAGAAGCTGTTCGACCATGCCTCCTGGGCCCCTGGCTCCTGCTGCAGTTACAGCCCCCACAGCTCCCTGCAGGAGAGGTATGTGATATTGGTCATATATAGGCAGCACCAAGCCTTCCCACATGCAAATAAGGTTTCCCCAAGTTCTCAGTCCAAACCAATGAGAAGTACCTGCTGTCGAACCCTGAATCAGCCTCAAAACTGTATGTAAATCCTATCCAGGGAATTAAAGGAGTGCGAGAACTACTCCATCATCTGAGCCTTTTGTTCTAAGAGCTGTTAACACTTGGGAAGAGGTCTACTCTCCCGAAACACTGCCTAAAGCTGTGCTGCACTCCTCCCTGGCTAGTCAGCCTCTCCTCGGCCCAGCCCCACCCGACTCAGTGCAGGGCTGCATAGAGTAACTGAGTGACCTGGAAAGCACAGCAGAGATGGAGCCTGCCCGTGCTTGCTTCCCTTCACCGGAACTCTAACACCAGGCTGGGCCAGAGATCTCCATGAAAGCCTCTGGTACACAGTCCCATATACATATATACATATGCATATGTATACATATACACATACACATATAAGGGGGATTTGTTAAAGTGAAATGATTTTACATGCTGTGTAATCCCGCAACGACTGGTTATGAATGGAAAGGCCAAGCGTCCAGTAGTTGTTTGGTCCACATGGCTGAGTATCTCAGCTGGTCTTTGGTATTCACTGGAATCCCGGAGGAGTTGTCTCTAAGGCCAGTGAAGGGATGGACTTGCCAGTGAAATGATCCAGCAGAAAACACGGTCCAGGTTAGAAGTAGGTTTTCTCAGCTCGAAAGATCTGGATTAAAGATGTGTCATACCTCAAAGATCTGGATTAGAAGCAGATCTTCCCGTTTCCAATTAAACAAAAGTCTCTCACAAGTGTGCATTCCATCTTTGAGTTTTAATTCCAGATGTAGTCAAGTTGACATGCAAAACTAACCATCTCACCTTATCTCCAGCCTTAGGTGCCGTGGGGAAGTACTGGGCCTTTAAGAGCTGGGGCCTGGGTGGGGGCTCAGGGCTCATTGGAGTGCTGATGAAGAGAACTGTGGAGCCAGGCTCTCCCTCTTTTTCCCTGCCTTACCCTGAACTAGATGCTGTCTCCCAAGATGCCTGAAGATAATGAGTCTGTGATTATTGACCACAACCCTTTTAACTAGGAACCGAAGTGACCCTTTCTCTTCATAAATGCTCTCAGGCACCAACTCAGGGACAGGAGCTAATCAAAACTAGCACACATCAAGTGAAATAGCACACACCTCCTCACGCGATCAGCTCCACAGCTTTTGACACCCTGGAGACCATCGCCAGGGAGATGGGCATTGTTTCCACTAGACCAGAAGCTCCTGGGACCTGCTCAGTCCACATCACCATGTCAGCTCCTCTTCTGCCCTCCAGGGTTACAGATGCCACCTGCCTGACTTTGAACCCCATAGACATAGACTCAGAGTGAACTTCCGGCTCTGGCTCCCGTCATTCCTTATTATGTCTTAACACCATGGTGTCCATTTTAGAGCAAATGCTCTTTTTCCTTCTTATCTTGAGAGTAACACTTGTCATGGTAGAAATGACATAGAGCACAAGTGACTAGAAAGGGGTGGACATCACCTTTGCTCCTGTGCCTCATCTTACGCATTTTAAAAGGATTTTAGAGGATTTAGGATTTTAAAAGGCTTATTATTATTAATAAGCGTGTGAGTAAGAATGCACACATGTAAGAGCAGGTTCCCTGGGTACAGGAGAGAGCATCGGATCTCCTGGAGCTGGAGTTACACGCAGTTGGGAGTCATCCAAAAGGGCTTCTGGGAACCAAACTCAGGTCCTCTGCAAGAGCAGTATGTGCCCTTAAATGAGAGCCACCTCTCCAGCCCCCTGCACCTGAGTGGACCAAAGCCTCTGCACATTAAATGGCTGTCCTGGAACTGGTTCTATAGACCAGGCTGGCCTCACATTCAGAGATCCACTTGCCTCTGCTTCCTGAGTGCTGGAATTAAAGACATGCACCACCACCACCTGGTTCACATTAAAATTTTAAATTAGGGCTGGAGAGATGGCTCAGGGGTTAAGAGCACAGACTGTTCTTCCGAAGTCCCTGAGTTCAAATCCCAGCAACCACATGGTGGCTCACAACCACTCGTAAGGAGATCTGATGCCCTCTTCTGGAGTGTCTGAAGACAGCTACAGTGTACTTAATGTAATAAATAAATCGTAAAAAAATAATTTAAAAAATAAAAAAATAGGGCTGGCGAGATGGCTCAGCGGGGAAGAGCACCGACTGCTCTTCGGAAGGTCATGAGTTCAAATC
>NW_022196897.1:143596325-143606919 GCF_008632895.1 Mastomys coucha
GGTGCATCTGAAGACAGCTACAGTGTACTTACATATAATAAATAAATAAATCTTTAAAAAAATAAAAAAAATAAAAAAATAAAAAAATAAAAAATAAAATTTTAAATTAATTAATTAATTACTTTGTAAGTAGGTGGCCAGCTAGGGAAGTTTGGAAAAAGAAACTTGGCTACAATTGACAGAAGCCTGACCTCAACTGGCTTGAGAAGATTTAATCTGTTGGTTCAAGTGTCAGTTCTTTTCACTGTCTGTCTCCGGGGTCGCTATAGCAACCTCAGACTGGATTGCAAGGGCTCCCTGGCCTTGCTTGGATGGCTTCCTATGGCTAGGCTGACAGAGAACTCTGACTGGGCAACCCCTGAGTTGGCCGAGATAGCATGGGTATTTCTGCCCCTTCATCGTCAGAAAATCAAGAGGGAAGGGGCCCCCACAAAACTGGACAAAAGAAGGCCAAGGGGAGCCTGTCCTGACCATGGAGACAACCAGCAAGAATAAAAAAGGAAGGGATGCTGTGTGTATGCTCTGTAGGGAAGGACATATCTCCTGCCCCTCCTTACTCAGCCACGGTCTCATTCCTCTTTATGTGTCCCCACCCTGGTACTTTTTCAAGATCTAAAAGACTTTAGGATCCAGAAAATGAGACATGATATAGAGAAGTCAGAACTCAACAATCTAGTCAAGCAAGCAGTCCGAGAGCTCCTGGGTATCCTGAGCCAGCCTCCTGCGCATTCCCTGGCATCAAGAACCGGACAGAGGCAGTGACGTCGGATGCTGTTTAAATGAATGGCTGGAGCTTTCACCAAGGCAATCCTCGTCCTCTGGATGTCTGTATCTTTGCTGTCGCCTTCTAGGGTATTATTTTGGTTCCCGTTGTGACAGATGTGCCTCTGTTTATGTCACAATTCATTTACTATTGAGTGTCTCGGGTGGCCAGGAGGATAGGAACTCCCTCTCACTCAGAGTGTAGGCTCTAGTGTGTGGGGAAACTGAGGCACTCATATCAATGGAGCAGGGTGTGCACCAGGATTGGATGGGAGACCCTCTGGATCTTTAGCTGGAAAGCATGCAGACTAGTGGGGAGGGGTAGCCTGAGCTCTCAAGCAAACTAGCCAGAGGGAGAGGGAATTCAGTCAGTGCTTCTCCCAGCCCTTATTGGTCTCAGCCAGTGCACGTGGGCAGGCTGCCCCAGCCTGAGCCTCCCTCTCTCTCCAAGCCTCCTCGGCTCTCTCGGCTGGCGCTGTGATTGACACAGTAATTGGTGTGTAGGTTGTGGGCTAATTGAAGTGGACTGTAGATTGTGGTGGGCTGTAGCAGCCCTGGAGGAGGTGTGAACTGTGGTGGTGGGCTGTAGCAGCCCTGGAGGAGGTGGGGATGAGGCCACGGGCTTGGTCCCCTCGCGGGCTGTGGTGGGATAGTGTAGTGGTGCTGACTGCCTCCTCCTCCTTCCATAAGGAAGAATCTCCAGATCTAGGGAGGTCCTTCGGGCTCCCTAATGAGACAGGGTACAGAGGGTAGGCTGAGGGACCACTCCTAAACCAGGTGGAGTCCCCGCTGGTGCTGGAGCTCCTAGAGAGGGAGGGGAAGTAGTGCCCCTATTTGTCCTTGTCACTTACAGGGCCTGGGGGCCTTGGCAAAAAAAATTCTCTATTTGGAGCCTGGTTCAGGTTCCTTGATTTTTTTTTTTTTTTTTTTTTTTTTTTTTTTTTTTTGTTCATTCCTTCCAAGTTCAATGCCGGATTACGGCATGCCTTCTGGGTTTGAGATTGGAGTGTCCTGGGAATAAGATAAAAGTCTGGGTGTCTAGAAGCTAAGGGCCAGAGGGAGACACCCAAATCAGCATATGCTCTCACAAAAGGGTGGGAGCAGCGGGAAGGGCGCTGAGAGCAGTGGGAGCGGGCTGCGCCTGTGTAAGGAGGGCAGGAAGATGGAAGGGAGCTGAGAGCAGTGGGAGCGGGATGCGCCTGTGTAAGGAGGGCAAGAGGACGGACAGGTACCTGCACTCAGGCCTGGCACACTGAGCCAGGGCAGGCGTAGGCAGCTCTAACTCTTCATCACCTCTGCCTTCCCTACCTGGATGATATACAGAAGGCTGCTCCAGCCTTGGCTTTGAGCCACTGCCAGGGGTGATTTAGAAGTCTTCTGCATAGCAAGATATGGTCAGGGCACGAGCAGTAGTCTCTGATGGTGACAGGTATGAGGAGGACAGGGCACGTCCTACAGGGACAGCAGCACAGAATCCCTACTACTTTGCATGTAGCACAGGGCCTGGCCTGGCACACAAGAGGTGGCTTACACCTGTCTTAACTCAAAGGCAATTTGTGGGGAAGGCCAGGCAGGGCAACAGCTCTGCTTCTTAAGAGACTAGTCCCAGAAGCTGTGGCCACGGCGGTGAGTCCAGTTGTCTCTCCTAGCTGGCCATGCATAGAGTTAAGGGGTTTGCAGTCAGCAAAAGGAAGTGATGGGAGTATGGCTTGGATCCAGGGCAGATGTCAACCACCTCAGCTGTTAGCTTGGTCCCCAGATGAATGGATACCAAAGAGACAAATGGAGATGTTAAGAAAACCCAGGCAGGATCCCAGCTGCAAACACAGATCCTGTTATGGTCCACAGTGGGTTGCTGGTGGAAGGAGATCGGAGCTCAAAACAGAAACAAATGAGGGTGCACTGTTGTTCCTCGAAGTCAAACCAGTTTCCCCAGTGATGACTCTGGGTCAGAAACTGCCTTTGCTGGGTGTTTCTCTCTCTCTCTCTCTCTCTCTCTCTCTCTCTCTCTCTCTCTCTCTCTCTCTTTCTCTCACTCATTCTCTCTCTCTCTCATTCTCTCTCTCTCTCTCTCTCTCTCTCTCTCTCTGTGTGTGTGTGTGTGTGTGTGTATTTGTGTGCATTGGTTGTATGTGGAGGTCAGAGGTCAACAGTGGGTGCCTGCCTTCCTTGATTACCTGCCACATCTTATTGTTTGAGACAGATTCTCTCACTGAACTAGAAGCTGGGCAGCCTTTGGGCTCTGGCCATCTATCTGCCTTTCCACCGCTCCCAACCCCAGCCACAGCACTGGGATTTCAGATTTGCCATAACTGCTACCCCTCCCTGCCCATCCTAGCACCTCAGAGCCATTTACAGTCCTTTCCGGATAGTGATCACTAGGTGACAGAGACGGCTCAGTGAGTGAAGTGCATGAGGAAGTCAATTTGGCTCTCTATGTTCACCTGAGATGACAGAGCATGGTGGTAAGTACCTGTGATATCAACGTCAGGAGGCAGGGGCAGGAGAATTTCTATGACTTGTTGGCCAGATATTTTTACCAGTCAGTAAATTTCAGGTTTGGTGGATGAAGAACTATGACTGTTCTTCCAGAGGACCTGGGTTCAATTCCCAGCACCTATGTGGTGGCTTGCAGCCATCTGTAACTCCAGTTCCAGGAGACCTGATGCCCTCCTCTGGCCTCCACAGGCACTGTACACACATACACGCAAATGAGACTCCCATACACATAAAATAAAAACAAATACATCTTAAAGATAAGATGGGAAGGTCTTGAAGAAGACAATTGATGTCCATCTCTGACCTCCACATGTGCAGGTAGAGGTGTACAGACTCAGCCATGCATACACCACACACACACACACACACACACACACACACACACACACACACACACGAGAAAAACTAAAGTTGTGACAGCCACTGTGCTGAGCCTGTGACACACTCTTTCTGGATCCTCAGGCATGGCCGTGGCCCACCCAGTACTGGCTTCCTTTCCTCATTTGTCTTATTCCCGACACTTTTACCAGGCTGAGATCACCTCCTAGAGTCCCAGGAGAGGACACATGTCATTGACAAAGTTCATTCTTGAGAACTGTACAATCCAGTTACCAGGGGAAAGAATGCAGAAAATCGCTTATTTTAAATTAGTTTATAATTTTTGTATTGTGCTGTGTCTTAGGGTTTTACTGCTGTGAACAGACACCATGACCAAGGCAACTCTTATAAAGACAGCATTTAATTGGGGCTGGCTTACAGGTTCAGAGGTTCAGTCTGTTATCATCAAGGAGGAAACATGGCAGCATCCAGGCAGGCATGGTGCAGGAGGAGCTGAGAGTTCTACATCTTCATCTGAAGGCTGCTAGCAGAATACTAGCTTCCAGGCAAGTAGGACTAGGGTATTAAAGCCTAAGCCTACAGTGACACGCCTACTCCAACAAAGCCACACCTCCAAATAGTGCCACTCCCTGGGCCAAGCATATACAAACCATCACAGGCTGCATTCATAACTATCTTTGGTCACAGGAGTAGAGCATATGTGTTGGTTTCAGGAGGTGAGATTCCCCTCTGCCTGGAAGACACACAGGCTGTTCCTGCTCTTGACACTTGGTGAATCTTCCCAGTACCCGGAACACCCACCATCCCTGCTCATCCACTTCACTGAAAAGATCCGGCTTACACGAATTTTTACATTTTGATTTTTTTTTTCAAGACAGGGTTTCTCTGGGTAGCCCTGGCTGTCCTGGAACTCACTCTGTAGACCAGGCTGGCCTCGAACTCAGAAATTCACCTGCCTCTGCCTCCCAAGTGCTGGGATTAAAGGCGTGCGCCACCACCGCCCATGAATTTTATAAGGGGATTTGTCTGACACCCATTCTCACACTCAGAACTGACCATCCCCTGATATTATAGCAAGCAGAGTTTTCTTGTGGCCCCACTACCAGGAAGCTTGGGAAGGACCACACCTTCCTCTCAGAAACTGCAGATCCACCCAGGAGTCAACACAGAACAGGTGCACACACACCCCCCACCCCCACACCCCCACTCCCGTCACTGTGACCCACCAGCTACCCCCTCCTGTTTCCTGTCTCCACTGCTCTGGCCCTCCATTCACCACTTCCTTTCCCAGGGTGACCACTTATATCTTGGCCAGCCTTTTTTACTTTCTGACTACTGCTCCGTCTGCCTCAGGGTCTGGCAATCTCTCGCCAGGCTTGCTTCACTACACTGGCATATTTTCCTATCTGCCTCCCTGGCTGGATGGCAAGTCCTTCGAGGCCTGCACTGTATCTTGTTGATCATCACGTCGCTGTGCTACGCAGCACCTATTACATGGTGCATGCTAGTAAATGTTTGCAGAACAGATGAATTAATTAATCAACCTACACACATATCCCCGGGTCCCCGAATGGAAGGACACAGGAACGGCTACAGATTATACACGATTGTCTATTGGTGTCCCAGAGCCCAGCTCAACTGTCTTAAGCAAGAAAGAGATGGGTTTGGGCTTTTGTTTGTCGGTTTATGAGAATAATTTGGTTGGCTTGAGTAATTTGCAGGCATTTGTGTGCATGTGTGGAGACGCCTCGTTCTTCAGACACCATCCACCTTTTTCTTTGAGTGTTCCTTTTGAGAAGTGGTCTCACTGGCGGCACTACAGCGCACGGGTCATGTTTAGGCTGACTGGCCAGCCCCAGGGACCTTTGCCTGTCTCTGCCTCACCAGTGCTGACTGAGGTACAGGCATCCTCTGTGACGCCTAGCCTTCTTTACCTAGGTTCTGGGGGTTCAAACTCAAGTCTTCATGCTTGAATAAGAAGCATTTTATCAACTGAGCCATCTCCTTAGCTCCTTAGTAAGACAGTGTCTTACTATGTGGGCTAGGCTGACCTTAAACTCATGGTCCTTCTGCTTCAGCCTCCCGAATCCTACAAGGGCAGGCATCACCATGACGGACAAGAAACAGATGTTTATTGGTTTTATCACCTAGCTGCCTAAGCTGACTTCAGGCATGGCTGGATTTAGAAATGCAGTGACATCACCTGCTGACTTTCATGCCTTCTTCTCTCTGTACCTACCAAAGGTAGTGTGATCCAAATATAAAATTTCCATTATCTGGTTAGGAAAAACTGAGGCTCGGAGAATCTGTGACTTGCACAATGTGATCCAGCAAGCTAAGGGTGGTGTTGGCAGTATAGCTCACACCTCTGGCCTCTGTGGGAAAGAGAACAATGGTACTTCTGATACAAAAAGCCCCAAGGAGCAGGGACTTTAGAGTCAGCTCCTGCTGCCTGCCTCCTCCTTGGGCTTCACCCTAGTTTTATTCTGTCCTGTATGAATTTCAAGATTCTTGGGGGACACCAACTAATTTGAAGACTAGCTCCACCATGGGACAGCTGTGACACTGACAGTTCAGTTCTTTTCATGTGAAACACGCCAAGCTGTCTACACGGGCATGATGGGAGGCTACAAGACTCCCCGCTGTCAGCTTGCCTAGTGCCACTCTGTTTTCTCAACCCTATAGCCCCACGTCCTAGAAACCTATGGTTTCAGAACTGGCTGGTGGGTTTTCCTATTAGACCAGGGCCTTTCTAGCACAGAAGAGAAGGTGCCCTCAAAAGACCACCTTAGTCAGACCTTCCCCAACCCGAAAGTCAGATCTTCCAAGAGACAGGGTCTTGGCCAAGGCCATGATGGCAAATCCCTTTCTGGGCCCCTGCAACCGTTACAGTTTAGAGCAACTGTCTGATCAATGAGTCCAGGAGGCTCTTCCTGTCTGCCCTCCCTCTCTGCTTCCAGCTTCTTAGCCCCAAGTGCTCCTAAACTCATATCCTAAGAATACAGAGCTAGAGAGGACCCTGACATGTACCGCATCTCACAGGGTACTCTCCCATTACCCAGATGGCAAACTAAAGCCTAGAGAAGGACACTGCTGACACACTCTCACAGCAGGGCTAGGCAGACCTCACAGCTGCTTCTGGATGCTGTCAGTGAAAACTCAGTTTACACATAACACATGACAGAGTGGCAGAGGCTTGGGTGAGAACACAGGGTTTAAGTCTCCCTCTGGGAGCCACACATTTGCCAAGTGACTCCTGGCCTCGGTGACTCAGCTGTGACATGCAGAGGATTATCTTGCCAGAGAACATGGGGCAGCAGCCAAGGGTCAAGCTCTGTGGACGCTGTGGTCCTTCCATGGTCCCAGAAAGCCTGACCTGCCTTCCTCTGGGGCGGGGCTTCTCCAGGTTTCAGCTGTAATATCTAGTCCTGGATGTCTTTCTTCCTGTTATTTTCTTTCTTAACATCTATTTGTGTGTGTATGCCCAAGTGTGTCAAGCTGCATGTGTAGAGGTCAGAGAACATCACTGTGTGAGTCCTAGGGATCAAACTCAGGTTGCCAGGCTCAAAGCCAAGTACTTCTATCAGATAAGCCATGTTTCCCCCACCATGTGTAAGTGTGTACATGTAATATATATATACATATATATATGTGTGTGTGCGCGCGTGTGTGTACACACGTGCACACACATACACACACATGTTTTTAATACAACTTGCTTTGGAAGCTGGGGAGATGACTCAGTAGTCAGGAAATCCAAGTTTTGTTCTCATCCCTTCACAACTTGCCTGTAGCTGCAGGTTCAGAGGACCTGGAATCCTCTTCTGGCCTCTGAGAACACCTGCATACATGTGGTATACACACACACACACTCTCACACACACAGTCACACACACATTTTTTAAATCTTTAAAAGCAACTTTTTGGCAGCCCGGTATGGTAGAACACTGTCATAATCCTAGCTCTTAGAAGGTCGAGGCACAAAGGAGTTCAAGCCATCTTTAGCCTTCTAGGGAGTCCCGGCCCGGCCCAGGCTTCATACATGAGATCCTGGCTAAAAAGCCAAAACAACTTCCTTTGTTTGGTATTTGAATACTAATGACATTCAAAACGATTCAAATGAAAGTTTGACCCTGGAACACCTAAATCCAGGGTGCACTCCGACCTGTGCCTTGTGCGTTATTTAAGGAACTCCAATATTCTTAATTGCCAGCCCTGTGTCCTAAAGGCCATGGGGAAGGGGGAGGAGCTGTTAATTCAGACCTCCCACTCTCCTGAGAGTGAGGGGCAGGTAAGCAGCGGAGCCAGGCTTTCCCGACTTCTAGACTGTTGCATTCCTGGGTCTTCCCCTCCCCCAACACACACACACTGTCTCAGGCCAGCTCCTGTCCATCAGTGCAAACCATAGTCTTTCCCAGGGATTTCCCCTGGGAGGCAGTGGGAGCCTGACTTCTGCCTCAAGAGGGACAGGGCCATCAGGCCTCCAGCTTGTCCCAGGTGGTAACATAGCTCAGCCAGGGCCCCCATCACTCTACCAGGTACACTTCATCTGCTAAGAAAGAAGTTCAAGGGCTCACCTGGGTCCGTTGCTTAGCAACAGGAGGCTGTAAAGGACATTGCTCTTGACACTTTAACTTACCCCTCTGTGGCAAGCAGAGGATAATGAAGGCCTAGGTAGACAGCAAGACAGAATTCAAACCCAGCAGCGAGCAAGTACAGGAGAGAGTGAGGGCCTGAAGTGAGCACTTCTGGGGTTTGGCTCTGCAAGTCATGTGGCAACTACTGGGTTCTTCGGAAGCTAGTTCAGGAGACCTGGGTATGCTTGCCGGCTCCCAGGACCTGGCTGGGCTTGCTCCCCATTCACAGATTCATACTTGGCAGCACTATACCTGCAATTCCAGAAGCCATCACTAGAAGGCCGGCAGCCAAAGCAAGGGCCGGCCTTTCAGCCCACACTACTCCACAGAGCAAGTCTGTTAAACCTCCACAGCTTTAAACCTGTTAATAACACAGGCTCATCACAGCATGTCTGTGGTTGGGGACATATTTGTGCTGGACAGAGAGAAGATGAAAAGCTATTTGTTCCCCGTGTGGATTGAGCTGCTCCTCTGGACCAGGCTCTGCGGTCACTCATGTATGTGAGGCAGTGGGCAAGGCAGACAATGGCTCCAGCCTTTGGGAAGCCATATTCTGGTCAAGGGAAAGGATGAGCCATTTATAAAACAAACGGCCACACATGCCAGGGCCTAGCTGCCACCTTTTCACTTTATAGACAGACTAAAGTGATAGAATCCAATAGAACTGGGTAGAGTATTCAGTTCTGGTTTTAAAAATGTATTTATGGGCTGGTGAGATGGCTCAGTGGGGAAGAGCACCGACTGCTCTTCGGAAGGTCATGAGTTCAAATCCCAGCAACCACATGGTGGCTCACAACCACCCATAATGAGATCTGACGCCCTTGTCTGGTGCGTCTGAAGACAGCTACAGTGTACTTACATATAATAAATAAATAAATCTTAAAAAAAATAAAAAATAAAAAAATAAAAATGTATTTATCTAATTTTTGAACGTGTATATGTGTATGTGTTCATAGGCATATTCACATCTGGGTGTGTGCATGCACGTGTGAAGGCCTGAAGCTGGATTTCCTGGGTCTTACTCTGTTGCTCCACACTTTTATTTTTGAGGCATGGTCTCACATTTGAACTCAGGTCGGCTAATCTAACCAACCATTTTGTTCTAGGGGGTCCCCTGTCTCTGCCTGAGTCCTGGGATTACAGATGATTGCCATACCCAACTTGGTTTCTTATATGGGTTCTGGGGATCTGAATTCTGGTCCTGGGCTAGCGATGCGAACACCTTGTCCACCGAGTCATCTCCCCAGTCCCCACATTTTATTCTTAACTAGCTTACTGGATTTTAATCCCATCCCCCCAATTTAGCAGAGGTAACTCAGCATTGTCTTGTGATAGCCAATCGTAGGTCAGTGAAGCCATGCGCACACTCAAGGCAGGGAGCTCTGCAGGCTAAATCATCATCATCATCATCATCAACATCATCATCATTATTATTAAGGGTTTGTGGGAGTGGCAACATCGACCTAAGTTGAAGAACATCTGTGGATCACATATTAGAAAATGTCAAGGTCCAAGGAGGAAAATAAAACAGGAAGGGGGCCAGAGACCCACGGGAGAAAAAGGGACTGGGTAGACAGAGGCAGCTGCTTCTAAAAGAAACCTGCTCAGACCCTGAGAGTGGTGATGGAGGTGGGGCCAGTCGTTATAGGAGGCCAGTGAGATAACTGCATCACTAAGGAGGAAAGCGGGAAGATATCAAGGTAGAAGGGTGACAGATGAGAGCCACAGGCAAGAACTCTGCTAAGATGGGAGCCATGAAAATAGGAGTGTCAAATTTCCCAGATAAAATGACAGGTTAAAATTGGATTTCAGATAAAGAATAACAAAAATTTTACTGTGTTTTCCTTTTCTTTTCTTTTTTAGTGCAACTACATCCCTGACATCCCCCAGGACACACTTACAATAAAATAAGGATGTTGTTTACCTGACACTCAAATTCACCCGAGCATCTGGATTCTCTCTGGCAACCCAGTTTGGGTAGTCTTGCAGCAGAGGCTTAGCGTTGCATTTCAAGTGGGGAACCCAGAAAGACAGGAGTGATGGGGAGGCTGGCAGTCCTGCAAGAAGACAAGGATAATGGGGACTTGGGTTCTGCAGTATAATCATCGGTGATTTTGACCAAGGCAACACATTGTTTGGGTTGCTGAGGGGTTGAGGCTGGAGTGAGCTCATGTGAGAAGGGAGGACTTCTCCTTTTCTCCTCATCTCTTCCCCTGTCTTCCTTTTTTTTGAAGAAATCAGTGATGGCAAAGATTCAGGAGGCAGAGCAAGCCCAGCCTGCAGCACTGTGCCTGGAGAGCCAGCAGCAGTGCGCCTGGAGAACCAGCAGCAGTGTGCCTGGAGAGCCAGCAGCAGCA
>NW_022196897.1:143607127-143607279 GCF_008632895.1 Mastomys coucha
AGCAGCAGCAGCAGTGTGCCTGGAGAGCCAGCAGCAGCAGCAGTGTGACTGGAGAGCCAGCAGCAGTGCGCCTGGAGAGCCAGAAGCAGCAGTGTGCCTGGAGAGCCAGCATCAGTGTGACTGGAGAGCCAGCAGCAGTGCGCCTGGAGAGC
>NW_022196897.1:143624366-143634332 GCF_008632895.1 Mastomys coucha
GCCAGCAGCAGCAGCAGTGTGCCTGGAGAGCCAGCAGCAGCAGCAGTGCGCCTGGAGAGCCAGCAGCAGTGTGCCTGGAGAGCCAGAAGCAGCAGTGTGCCTGGAGAGCTAGCAGCAGCAGCAGTGTACCTGGAGAGCCAGCAGCACTGTGCCTGGAGAGCCAGCAGCAGCAGCAGTGTGCCTGGAGAGCCAGCAGCAGCAGCAGTGCTCCTGGAGAGCCAGCAGCAGTGTACCTGGAGAGCCAGCAGCAGTGCGCCTGGAGAGCCAGCAGCAGCAGGACCCAGGAGGCAGCAGCTGAGGATGGCTAGTGCAGAAGGGAGCTAAGCAACCTGATACATATGGGGCCATAGGAGCTGAGCTGCTCTGCCCAGCTAGACGTGTGCTTGATTGGAACTGAAGGTGTTTATGAGCCAGTGGGTATAGGGAAGTGTGTTCTAGGTGTGTGGTATGCATGCGAGTATGTGTATATTTCCTGTCTGCTTAGAAGGCTAGCTTGCAAATAATGTTACACACTAATAAGCATCATCCTACGTACCCAAATCTTGCTGGTTTACTTAAAAAAGAATCGTATGTGTGTGTGTGTCTGTGTGTGTGTGTGTGTGTGTGTGAGAGAGAGAGAGAGAGAGAGAGAGAGAGAGAGAGAGAGAGAGAGAGAGAGAGAGAGAGAGAGAGAGAGAGAGAGAGAGAGAGAGAGAGAGAAAGAGGTGGGGGCTTGGCACACCATGGCACACATGTGAAGATCAAAAGACAACTTTGTGGACTGGAGAGATGGCTCAGCGGTTAAGAACCACTGGACTGCTCTTCCAGTGGTTCTGAGTTCAATTCCCAGCAACCACATGGCGGATCACAATCACCATGGACTCTGATGCCCTCTTCTGGTGTGTCTGAAGACAGCTACAGTGTACTTCTATACATAAAATAAATACTTTTTAAAAAAAGACAACTTTTGTAGCACAAATCTCTTCATACATTTTTACATGGGTTCCTGGGACTGAACTCAGGCTGTCAGTGCCTTTATTTGCTGAGCCTGCTCACTGCCCAAATACGAAAGGGATGTAGGATCTAGTTTTAAGGAGACCCAAGACCTGGGCAGTGTAAATCTCAAGATGAGTTGACAGCAACAGCGAATACTCTATGGAATATATTGAATAAAACAGGGATCTACCAGAAAGGAAGGGAGGGAGGGGAGGGGGAGAGGAGGGGAGGGGAGGAGGAATGAGGGAGAGAGAGAGGGAAGGAAGGGAGGAGGATGGAGGGAGGGGAGGAGGAAGGAAGAACAGACAGCATCGAAGACGAGTGGAATGGAGCTGCTAGGATGAGCTTGCCAGCTTAACATGGAGTGGAGAAGCAAGTGACACAAAGACACATAGAGAACGATGCTCTTTATCTGAAAAACAAAAAACAAAACAAAATAAAACAAAACACAGTGGGGCACATGTCTCAGAGGAGAGGCATACACGGGTGCCTGAAAAGGCAGAGAAGCCACCTGTTGTTGGGCTCACCTCTGTGGAGACGGAGGAAGCCTGACACCTTCAAAGTCATAGTCCTGTTCGGCAGCTTGAGCAGTTGCACGTGCTCAGCTGTGCACGGAATGTGTTTAGGGTAGTTTTGGGCACTAAGCAGTCTGGAGGGCAAGGCACAGAGTAGGAGAAGAGCTGGTAAGCTAGTGCTGTTTGTTTTGAAGCAGTGTACGTAGCCCAGACTAGCCTCAGACCTCAATCTTTTAATTCTTCTGCCTCAGCTCTCCGACTCTTGGGATGCTAGGGGTGTGCCACTAAGCCAGGCTCTAGGTCTGGGTTTATGTCATGGCTTCCTAGTGGATGTAGTCTTTTGGGCCAGGGACTTCCTGTCCAGGTCTGCGAATGGGCAGGCCCTTGTGTCAAGGTCTCTCTCTTTCCTACCCTCTTCTCTATTCTCAAGCTCATCTTTTCTTCCCTCCCCCTCTTCCTTCTTTCCCCCCTCCTACCCTCCTACCCTCCCCCTCTCCCTCCCTTTTTCCTCCTCCTCTTTTTCCCTCCTTCCTTCCTTCCCCATTCTTCTTTTTTTCCTTCCTCCATGTCTCCCTATAAATATTTACTGGATATCTTCTACATGGGAAACTTGATTCAACTCATTAGGCCTAAACTCCCTTGCTGGACTGAAAGTCTTGGGAGAGAAAGAGATAGGCATGAATCAAACCAATTAACTCAGTTTCAAACAACGATAGGAGCTATAAAAGAAATGAACAAGCTTCAGAGAGAGGATGATGGAAGACTCCGATGGAGTTATCAGGGAGGGAATCTCCATAGAGACAGGTGGTGAAGAGAGGGGGCTAGCATGCAGAGGGGCCGAGGTGGGGAGGTATTCAGGGAGCATGCTGTATTGAGGTAATAAAGCAGAAGGTGAGGCTGGGGAGATGGGGATTGTGAGAGTGTGGGCAGGACAATGTGGTTCCACAGCGTGTGACATGGGTTGCCTTCACCCATGCCTTCCTGGGATTCACAGGGCCATAACTGAGGGAACAAGAGGGTAACTGAAAGACAGCAGGAAACAGGGCAGTGGTGGCACACGCCTTTAATCCCAGCACTTGGGAGGCAGAGGCAGGAGGATTTCTGAGTTTGAGCCCAGCCTGATCTATAGAGTGAGTTCCAGGACAGCTGGGCTATACAGAAAAACCCTGTCTCAAAAAAAGAAAAGAAAAGAAAAGAAAAGAAAAGAAAAGAAAAGAAAAGAAAAGAAAAGAAAAGAAAAGAAAAAGAGGGTAGGAGCCTCAGGACCTCTGGCCGGACTGTTCCATGTTCCCTTTCTAGTTCAAGGCCTTGTTATCCTTAGATCCCACCCACCCTGACTGGGATTGGCATTGCCTGACCATGTGATGTACCAGACTGATGCTGCCATAGTATAGGTGTGGTCAGGAGGGGGTGTGTTCAGGAGGGGTTGGGAAGGACTTGCATGGTGCTAGCCTTGGTCCTCAGTGTAGTCCTCATGCGGTCATTTCTAGCTGGGTCTGTGCATAAGGAGGAAGAGGAAGAGGAGGAAAAGGAGGAGGGGGAGGAAGAGGAGGAGGGGGGGAGAAACATGGGGGGAGGAGGGGTAGGGGAAGGAGTAAGGGCCAGGGAAACCACCCAGCTGCACTGCACACTAGCCAGCCAGCCCAGTACTTGTTTAGTTCTGGTTATCCTGGCTGTTCTGTGTGTAGCACCTTGGGCATGGTCACATGGCACCAGGACTCTGGAACTTGATTGGGACAAGAGAATAAAAGAGGGAAGCCAGGATTCTATCTTATTTCACTGGAGGCCTGGCCACAGGCTCCAGGCAAGCCCTTCCCTATAGGGGCCTGGGCTTGTTTTCCATTCCTTTATCAACCTCTGTTCACTCACACCCTCCTCCGGTGCTCGGTGAGCTCAGGTTGTCTCAGTACATGGTTACTCTGCATCACTGCTACAACAAGAAACATGCCAGTTCGAGGAGGACAGATTTGTTTTTCAGTTGCTTTCTCCTTTTTACTTAGTTCGGGATCCTAGCTTATAGAATGGCGCTTCCCACAGGGCCTTCCTACCAGTGATGGCGGGTTTGGATTGTCAGAGTGACACAATTTAGAAACACCTGGGAAGACAGACTCCAGGAGGAATTGCCTAGGTCGGGTTAGTCTGTGGGGATTATTTTGATTATGTTAGCTGAAGTAGGAAAACCTACCCAATGTGGGTGGCACCCATCCCTAGGAAGGGGATTCCAAAGGCTAGAAGAACAGAGACAATAAACTGAACACTAACACACTTCATTCATCCTCTCTTTGTTCTTGGACTGAGGATGTGACCTGTGCTTCAAGTTCCTGTCACCTTGACACCTCCACAATGATGGGCTGTAACCCGGAATTATAAACCAAAGAAGCCCTTTCTCCCTTAAGTTGTCATAGCAACTGGGAAGGAAACTAAGACTCCACCTCAATTAACCTAATTTAGGTAATCCCTCACGGGCATGCCCAGAGACTAGTCTCATCTAAGATAATCCTTCATGGCCATGACCAGAAGTTCTTTTCCTGGTGGACTCGAGGTCCTGTCAAGTTAACAGTTTTAATCATCACAAGACCATGCTTCTCTCTTGCTTAAAACCCCAGCAGCTTCACCCCTTTTCAGAGAAAGTCAAAACTCCCTAGACTGCCATACAAGGTCTGTGAGGGGTTTCTCTTCCCTCATCAGCAGCTCAGCTCCTACCACTACTCTGATGTTTCCAGTTCCAGTGTCCTTACCTCCTGTTCCTTCCATTCCTTTCTCTGTCCTTTGTGTGACTATCCCAGCCTCTATGTCTCTGGTTTGTGGGTGCCTACCTGCATGTTTCTAATGAGCACCCATTGAGCTCTTACTGTATACCAGGCAACATGTTGAACCTCGTGCATGTTTATTTTGAGTTAATCTTCCTCCACGACACTAGGAAGTGCCACCATATCATCTTTATCTCTGCATGGAATGCTCATAAATATGGGCTCAGAGGAGTAAGTCTGCTGGGCCAAAGTTGCACAGGCAGGCACACATTGGGGAGAGAATTAATATATTTGAATGAGGTGTACCTGTTTCCGGAGCCTTCTTTGTGTCTCTTCTGCTTGTACAATTCCTGCTCCTGTGCAGGATCTCTATTTACTCAACTTCCAAACACTATGCCACACTCTGCCTGGAATGTCACCTCCTTGGTGCCCCCTCACCCCATGGCAGCCCTGGAATCTGTACTGATCTCGTGTTGCAGAGGAGAGCCAATGAGGCTCATAGAACAAAGGGATGCTCATTGGGTTCTGCAGGCATTAAATGGTGAGGCCGGCTGGATCCCCAGACCTAGACTTGACTTCTTGGTGGCACTGGCACTGAGTTTACTAGAAGCTTCAGCATCCATCTGGAATGCTGACTGGCTGAGTCCCAGAGACCTGTGGCTCTGGCCTGTCCACCAGTGCCCTTCATGTCACAGGATTGGGGCAGGAGTCAGGCTCTAGCAATCACCCTCTCCTGCTACCTACAGTGGCATTTACTCCCCTCCCGCCCCCAACCCTGCTCTCCCGGCTCAGGCTCGGGCGCAAATAAACAAAGCCAAATGACTTTCACTCTGTCCCTTCCAACTCAGTGATTTTGGAGGAGAATAAATACTGAAGCCACTGGCATGAATAGAAATTAATCTAGAACTGGTCTAACAGCATGGGGATGTTTGTGAAAAAAAGGGGGGGGAACTTCTCAATTTAAAATCTCAACACAAATAGACTCTTCTAAGGTCAGATGAAAGAGAAATGTGTTAGGAAAGCAAAAAGATGTTGGGGGCCAGACACCCCCTTTCTATCTCATCTCCCTCTCTTCTCTCTCTCTCTCTCTCTCTCTCCCCCTTTCCCTCTCTCTTTCTCTCTCTCTCCCTCTCCCTTTCCCTCTCTCTCTTTTTCTCTCTCCCTCTTCCCCCTCTCTCTCCCTCTCCTTCTCCCTCTCCCTCTCCCTCTCCTTCTCTCCCTCTCCCTCTCCCTCTCTCTCCCTCTCCCCCTCTCTTTCTCCCTCTCCCTCTCCCCCTCTCTCTCTCCCTCTCCCACCCTCTCTCCCTCTCTTTCATCTTTCTCTCTCCCTTTCCATCTCCCTTTCTCTCTCTCTCCCTCTCCCTTTCTCTCTCTCCCTCTCCCCTCCCCCTCCTCTCTTCTCTCCTTCTCCCCCCTCCCTGCTCTCATTTCTTCTGCCTCCCTTACCCTGTTTACCTTCCAGTCTTTCTCCTTCCCTTTCTCTCTCATCTCCCTCTCTTCTCTCTTCCTCTCCCTCTTCCCCCCTCTCTCTCCCTCTCCCCCTCTCTCTCCCTCTCCCTCTCTCCCTCTCCATCTCCCTCTCCTCCCCTCCCTCTCCCCCTCCTCTCTTCACTCCTTCTCCCCCCTCCCCTCTTCTCTCCTTCTCTCCCCCTCCCTGCTCTCATTTCTTCTGCCTCCCTCACCCTGTTTACCTTCCAGTCTTCCTCCCTCTGCTTTTCTCTTCCATCCTCCCCACCTATGTATTTATATCTTCCAGTCTCTCTAACGTTACTAACTTGTATGTGAGTGTGTGTGTGTGTGTGTGTGTGTGTGTGTGTGTGTGTGTGTGTGTGCGTGTGTGTGTTTGTGTGTGTGTATGATTGGCAGTGTATGCATATGTATGTTTACATTTACATGTCTGTGGTCCTCTCTGCATGTGCAGATACACTGTGTATTGAGGCAAGGCGTCTTACTTGAACCCAGAGTGCAACTATACAGCTAGTCCAGGTACCCAGCTTGCTCCAGAAATCCCATTTTTTGCCTCCAGTAAACTAGGATTACAGGCACACTTAGCATTTATATAGGTGCTGGGGAACCAATCTCTGGTCCTCACACCTGAGCGGCAAACACCTGTACCCAGTGGGCCATCTCTTCAGCCCTCCCTTCCCTCTCAATAACAGAAATTGCACCTCAGGAGAGTAGCATGACTTTGGCCACATGGTTTCTCCACTTCATGCCTGTTTTCCAGTAGTCTTGGTTGGAAGTAGGCTTTCTTCTCGTCAAGGACTATTGAGCACAACAACACAATCCCATGTAGAGGAAACAGTTTCCACCTTGTAGAAACAGCCTTAGGCCTGGAGGGCAGGCTAATGTCAAGATTGAGCGCTGTTTGGCTATGGAGGAATTCAAGTGGATGAACTTACATATCTTGTGACCTTGGTGTGTGTGTATGGGGAGGTGTAGGTGCACCAGTATGTGTAAGTTTCTATGACAACATGCCTACATGTAAATGATGGATGTTTTTGTCCATCACTTTACACCTTAGCTTTTTCCCATTTACATTAACATGTGTACATAGGTCTATGTATTTGTGTGTATGATGGTATACATATGTACCATGGTGTGCATATTAAGGTCAAAGGACAACTGTAAGGAGTTGATTCTCTCTTCTTATCACATGGGTCTCGGGGATTGAACTCAGGTCATCAGGTAAGTGTCTTTTTACCTGCTAAGCTATCTCTCTGGCCCTCCAGCTCAGTTTTTGGGACAATGACACCGACTGAACCTGAAGTATGTCCTTTTGGGTAGACTAGCGAGCTGTCCATGGAGTTACTGGATCTGCCTGTCTCTGTTACCCTGTGCTGGGGGTATAGGCCCCCATGACCACAATCAGCTTTTTACTTGGGTGTTGGACATTCAGACTCGGGTCCTCCTGCTTTCAGTGGGGTACCTTTACCCACTGAACCATCTCTCTCACCCACACCTTGGCCTCTTCGCCTTTGCTCAACGCTGACCTGACATGAAACCAAGAAGAAACGGGGTGTGTGTGTAAGGCCTGGTAGGTTGGCAGGCCTTCAAAGGTCAGGCTAGCACTATTTGGAGTGGGCAGGTGCCACATATTGAATCTAAATGAGGAAACTGTGTCTGGCAGAAGGAAGTGGTCTCCTGGCAACCATAGGGAGATGAACCCGGGAGGGACCAACTGGCAGAGAAGCCCGAGGCATGATCTTCTTCGGGAAGGAACACATCTCTCTTTGTCATCATTGTCTCCCCAGGGCACAACATGAAATCTGGATCCATAAATACAGTTGCAAGGCTGTCTTAATGAGTGAGTACACCTGTTCCTGGAGTCTCTCAAGACAGGTTGGATGCCATTTCCCCAGAGCCCAGAGCCCTCCTGCAGTACGCACCTAGCAACCCCTGGCTGAAAATGGAGTACCTGAGCTACAGGCTCTGCCATGGCCACCCGTGCTTCTCTTACAGATCAAGACACCCATGAAGAGGCATTTCAGGGTAATTAGAAATGGGACAGCACCTTGCCAAGTCAGCCAGGCATCTCTGTCTAGCCAGCTCCAAATACTCCATGGCCTGGAAATGAGGAGCAGACTGAACCAAATCATGCTAACTCAAGAGCCAATCTGGTTTCCAGGGGCACTGAGCAGAGGGTCCCAGAAGGGATTCCCTTCAGACAGCAAAGCACTGCCAGGGAGGCCCAAGAAGCATACTCTATGCTCCATAGCAGAAGCCAGTAGAGGAAGCCACCCGAGCCTTCTAGCCAGAAGAACCTCTCTATCCGCATATTGGAGAAAGTAACTGTGGGGATGGAGACCAGTGTACAGGGCACTCGTCAGACTTCACATTTAGGGAGATGATAGAGATGGGACCAAGAAACGGGGCCTGCACAGCCCTGTGATTGCTTTTGAGCAATCCTGGGCCGGCCAGGATTTCTGGGGAGAGGGACGGTGTGGTGGGAGGCGGGGAGGTGCTGTTATGTTGTCTTGGTAATCAGGAAAAGACTGCAAGCTGCCCCAGAAGAGTTGTTACCAAGAGTGAAACTGCGCTCTTCAGCTGAGGTAGCTCCTTCAGGCACTGACAGGCTGATGGCTCCTCTTGCCAGGGACACCCCTGATAGCTGGCGAAACAAATCCTTTAGGTGTGAAGGGAGGTCTGCGCGTGCAGCACAGCATCCTCTACAGCACGTCTGTCCCATTAACACTAATCCCTCTTGCAGCCCTACAGACTACATAGTATCATCCAGTTTTACAAGTGAAAAAAAAAACAAAAAACAAAAACAAAACAAAACAAAAAAACCAGTTTTGGAAAGAGTATTAATTGTTCCCAAGCAAGCAATTGTGACTGTGTGTTGTGGAGATGACTCAAACTTGGACCCTTTTGGCTCTCCCTCCCTGTTCACTACAGCTGCATCTCCCTGGCTTTTCTCCTTCATCCTCTCCTCCACATCCCATGCATTTACTCTCAAGAGTTTGACAAACGGCTCCTCTCCAGGAGGCTTGGGTTGTTTGTTTGTTTTTTGGTTTTTTTTTTGTTTTGTTTTGGTTGATTTACAGCTGATTATTTCATTTCTCAGACAGGCTTTGCTTTGGAACCCAGGCTGACCTAGAACTTACAGTCCTCTGACATCAGCCTTCCAAGTTTTGGGATTACAGATATAATACATGTGTACCAACATGGCATTCAGCTATGTCTGAGGTTCTTTCTTTCTTTCTTTCTTTCTTTCTTTCTTTCTTTCTTTCTTTCTTTCTTTTTTTTTTCTTGGTTTTTTGAGACAGAACCCTGTCTCTGTGTAGCCCTGGCTGTCCTGGAACTCACTCTGTAGACCAGGCTGGCCTTGAACTCAGAAATCTGCCTGCCTCTGCCTCCCAAGTACTGTGATTAAAGGCGTGTACCACTACTACCTGGCTCATAATTTGAGTTTTTAAGTTTTTTGTTGTTGTTGTTGTTGTTGTTCCTCCCCTCCTCAAGTACAGTGTCCATGATATTTTTAAAATTTATATTATGAAATGTTTCTGAGACCAAAAGGAGGTCGATTTTCCAGCACAAGTGGCCGAAGGTTCTTTAGGGCAAATGTTTGGGATGCGTTTTCTGCCCTTGAGAAGTGACAGCAGCCAAAGCGGGTCAGCACCGCGGACAGCGCTCGAACCGCGGGACTGCCAAGTCTGGCCAACTTCCATTCTAACCTAGGGCCAGCTGATGGAGGATTCTTGCTGCCCCGTTCAGTGGGATGGCAGATCTGAATGGGCAGTCAACGCAGATGGTTCCCTCCCTTTTTTCTCCCTTTTTAATAAAAGAGCCCCAAATGTTGCAATTGTCCTCACAGTGACATTCTTTCTCCTCATTCTGAGGGCCACTGGTCCCTCCCCACCAAAACAGTGACGAAGAAGGTATTGAGCCGGGCAGTGGAGTACCCTGGTGACAGATTAGCGCTGCCAACCACCGACACAAAACCATTTGGTGTGGGGAAATGATAGATGCTAACACTCATTTTAAACACAGGCAACTGAATTCCCGCAGACAGGCGCCACGGCTGGAATTTAGGGCACAGCTGGTAGGTTCAGATAAGGTGCGAAAGCAGTCCCGCACAGTGCTGCGTTACTTAATAATGGAAATGTGGTGATGGATGCCACTGTCTCGAGAATATAACCTCCCCATTTGGAGGTTTTACAGCTCCCAAATCATCCACTGCCCACCCCCATTTCTTTTCCTTTTCCTTTTTTTTTTTTTTTTTT
>NW_022196897.1:143634524-143635185 GCF_008632895.1 Mastomys coucha
GAATCTGAGGAAAAGTCCAAAGAACTCAATTTGAAAGAAGGCAGTTGTGTAAGCTCACTCGGGACAGGGAGTTCAACATGAGAAAAATGGGCTAAGTTATCCTCAATGTCTTAACAGTCAAGGGTACCTCTCCTAGCCTCGTTTCTATGACGTCACAAAGAGCCAATCAGAGTTTTCTATACAAAACTTCACCTCCCACCTAACTCTGAGTTCCAGGAGAGAAGGGATCATGGATCTACTGCCTCACCAGCTCCCCCTGGGGAAAGTTCAGTGCATCCAAATAGAATCTAGGCTTGCTGGGCAGTAAGTGGCGCATGCCTTTAATCCCAGCACTTGGGAAGCAGAGGCAGGTGGATTTCTGATTTCAAGGCCAGCCTGGTCTACAGAGTGAGTTCCAGGACAGCCAGGACTACACAGAGAAACCCTGTCTCGAAAAACCAAAACCAAAACCAAAACCAAAACCAAAAAAAACAGAATCTAAGCTCAAATAAACATATCTGTCTTCTCAGTCTAACAGGAGACAAAACTAATTGCCAACACTTGGGAGCACCCCAGCTCCTCTCTCATGACCACGTGCAGTGCCCCAAGACCTGTGTTTTCCTTTCCCAGGTTACTCTGGCTCTTGAATTTCTCACTTTTCTTTTTCTTTTTTTTTCTTTTT
>NW_022196897.1:143635328-143654970 GCF_008632895.1 Mastomys coucha
TCAGAAATCCACCTGCCTCTGCCTCCCAAGTGCTGGGATTAAAGGCGTGCGCCACCACTGCCCAGCACTTCTCACTTTTCTTTATCCCACCCCTAGCTTTAATGCAGAATCTTACCCTCTTCCCACCAAACACTTCCCTCTCAAGTCTTTTCTCCAATCTGTCTTCCATTCTGGCCACCAGAGTCATGTATGTCCTTCTTGTCCCTAAAGCCAGACATGGAGTTCAGCTTCCTGTAGGACAAAGCCTGTCTCCTTGACCTTGGCAGTCAAAGCCTATAAGAAGGCTGTGTTTCAGCCACAAGAGTATGCTACTGCTGCCCCTGTTCACACAAGCACAACCCTTCCCTCTGACTTGCATGCCCACCCTTCCCCTTTGCTCTTTTCTAGTGCTGGAGACTTCAAGACTTGGACCCTTCTCCTTTGAGAAGATTGTCTTAATCTGCCCACTTACTGACAATGCCAAACTCCTGGTCAGCAATAATTAACCTGTATGGCAGTGTTAGGCTGCTATCACTGCCCGAACCAGGATCAAGTCTCTGATTCACTGTTTATTATCTGTGTGGCCCTGAGCAAGTGTTGTATACTCTCTTTCCACATCTCTTAAGGAAGATTACAGATACAAAGCATCCAGCATGGCTTCTAGAACACTGTAGGAAATCAATTAGTTCCTCAGTGGAGCAAGATTACACACCTAGAGCACACAGGAGGCATGAGAAGAACTGTCTCTGATCCTGTCCCAGAAGATGGGAAGGATGCTGCATCTAAGGCTCAATGAGGAGAGCTAAGAAGTTCTTCACAACAGGAAAGGAAGACACAGGGAGCAAGGAGGAGATGGGATAGGTTCCAGGGGAGTCTTTCCCTGGCTGCACCTCAGAACTGACCCTGCCTTGCCACGAGGGGCTCACCTGGGGCACCCCATCATTGCCTGCTCATCTGTGGACTGTTACATGATGGGAGGAAGGGATTCATCTTTAAGAAATGATCCTGGTCAACACAGGGCTCCTCCCAGAGAAAGGAGAGGCTGTTGGGAGCACAGGGGATGGAGTGTCTCTGCCAGACAAAAATGTCTGGCTGTGGTGCCACCTCAATCCCTGGCAGAATGCCTGTTTTTAAAGAGGCTGAGGTTGTTCATCTCCAATGAAGACAGGCTCCAGACTGTGTGGTCTCCTCAAGCTCTATCCATCAAAGATTTTAATTATTCATTCAAAAGATATTTGCTGAGTATGTACTATGTTCCAAGGACTCTCTGTGCCCTGGAGAGGCACTGGAGACAGGTGCTCTTAGGCACCTAATAGTCTAATGAAGGGTGACAGATGCTCATTAGTGTGAGGGCTTCAATGACAGAGGTCTCTGAAGAAAAAGATCTCAGTTCTAAAAGGGCATGTGACAGGGGAGGCAGTTAGGCTGGGGGTGTGTCTTAGCTACTTTTCATTGCTGTGATGAAACCTCGCAACAAAGGCAACTTATAAAAGGAAGCGTTTAATTGAGCTTATGGTTTCATAGGGTTAAGTCCGTGACCCAGCAAAGGCACAGTGGTAGGATCAGAGCTTGCAGCTCAAACTACAAGCAGGAGGTAGGAGAGCACATTGGGAATGGAGAGAGTGTTTTGAAACTCAAAGCCCTCCCCCAAGTAAAACACTTCCTCCAACAAGACCACACCTCCTAATCCTTCCCAAATAGTTCCACTAACTCAGAAGCAGGCATTCAAGCATATGAGCCTTTTTTTTTTTTCCTGGACAGGGTTTCTCTGTTTAGCTCTGGCTGTCCTAGAACTCACTCTGTAGACCAGACTGGCCTTGAACTCTGAAATCCACCTACCTCTGCCTCCCAAGTGCTGGGATTAAAGGCGTGCACCACCACTGCCCAGCACATATGAGCCTTTTGGTGCCTTATTCATCCACACTACCTTGGAGGGTTTAAGGGGTTCCTGAAGGGAGACTTCAGTCAGGACATGGATGATGCCACCACCAGGAGAAGGACTTGCATTTAGGTTGGGAAGGGTGTCTGTGTGGTTGTCTTCCTACTTCTTTTTTTTTTTTCTTCATATTTTTGAAACAGGGTTTCCTTTGGAGCCTGGCTGTCCTGGAACTTGCTCTATAGACCAGGCTGGCCTCAAACTCAGAGATCTGCTTGCCTCCATCTCCCAAGTGCTGGGATTAAAGGTGTATACCACCACAGCCTGGGTTATGTCTTCCTTTATTAAAGAAGGGGTTGATTTTATTTGTGTACATGTGTGTGGGTGAGTGCCTGAGGGAACCAGAAGAGGTCATCAGATCCCCTCAAATTCCAGGTAGTTGTGGCCTATTCATAGTAGGAACTGGGAATTGAACCTGGGTCCTCTGAAGTCAAAATTTAAGGGTCCTTTGGAAAGTCAGTTGTGGTGGATGGTGTTTTGCTGGGGCAAATATGTGAAGGAGTGTTTTCCTGAAGTGGACATAAGTGAAAGGCTAAGACAGACTCATGAAGAAACGTTTTGCTAAATCAGACACAGGAAAGAGGATGTTCTACTAAAGCAAACACTTGAAAGGACACGTGATAAAAAAAGGATTCTCTGCTAACAATACGCATGTATTGGTTTGCCTTATGTTGTGTAGTTGAGCTCCACTTGTCAGGACTCTGTGGAATCAGGCTGATTGGATGTGTGTGCTGAAACAAGACCCTTGGAGGACATGTGATGTTTGGAGGGTATAAATAGAACTTCACAGAGTGGGAGTGACGGAGACAGAGCTTGGCTTGCTGGTACAGCTAGCTGTGCAGTGCTTGTTGATCTCGCATCTTCACTGATCTTCATTCTGCTGAGAGAGGCACAGCTGAGAACATCTCTTGGTGTTCCTGCTGCTCCCTCCTGCTGACCTGAGCTGAGGCTGAGGCCTGGCTGTCTCTGCTAGGTCTTGTCACCACTGCTGCTAACCTGACTCTTCCAAGCTGGACTGTTGGTGTATCCATGAAATGTTTGCCAGTGGATCGAACTGCTGCTGCTGCTTGCTAACCTGTGATCTGAACTGCCGATTTCCAGGCCACACAGAGAAGAGTTGCTCCAAAGAACCTTTCTAAACAGGTCCACTTCTCCCCACCCTGTATCCTTTCTTACATTTTTGGTTGTGAGCCTAGCCTTAAACGGCTGAGCCATCTCTGCGGCCCTCCTGTATCCTTTCTTTTCCACTACCTCTGATAGGTGGTAGGCTAAAAGGGAGGTTTAAGACCCATCATTAAAATAAGATTTTAAAAAACTAAAGTTACAGTTCTTTGCAAGAGCAGCAAGGGCTCTTAACATTGATCTGTCTCTCCACCCCTATCCCTTCTTAAAGTTCTAGAACTATTGCCAGCCATTTGCACTTGAGTATGGATGAGACTTAACTTTTTTTAAAAAAAAAATGGGAATGGAAAGAAGGCCTAGGGGTACTGAAGGCTTTACAGTAAAGGTATAAAATGGCAGAAAAGAGGAGTGGACAGCAAAGGCAAGACAGATGCTAAGACCCAAGCTCACCCTTTACATATATATGTGTGTATATATATATCGTATATGTCACACACACACATATATATGCATGAATATCAATATATAATATATCACACATATATATTATATATTGCATAGTATATATTATATATCATATATAAATGTTATAATATATATGCATATGAGAAAGAAGTATAGATATAGAAAGGTAGATGTCTCTCTCTTTCTCTCTCTTGCTTTGGGGTCATTTGGAAAGAAGCATGATTTAGAGCCACCTGCATCCAGGATCTGTTCTTCTTGACATTCAGAAGTGGCATTACCTCTTCAATACCATATCAAGCCCTACAGCCTACATCCCTCCCATCACCACTGAAATCCCAGCTGTGAGCATCTTAAAGCCTGGAATCCTTGGAGATCCAGCCTGGCTCTCTCACTACTTTGAACCTGCTCCATTCTCTGTCTAAACAAAGGTTGGAGATTGGCCCATCTCCTTGGAACTCCCTGCAGCCTGGCTTCTGACAGAGTTCTTCCCCCATTGCTGTTAGCCAGCCAAAGCTATGAACTGTGGATGCTGATCTGGATGCTACCTGAGAGTCAGGGACCCAGGCCTGAACTAGAAGCTGGGACAGAGAGGGCCTGAAAGAGGCCCTCAGTCCCTGTGACCTTTTTGGTGCTGCTAAAATGACTCCCACTGCCCAGATTACAGCTTGCTGCTCTCAGGCACGCACCAAGGTCAAGGCTGTGCCTCTGCCCTAGACTCAGCAATAATGGCTTGTAATGGCTTGTAAACAGGTAAAGCTTGCCTGAAGGTGCTGTTGCCACCTGGACAAGAGCAGATCCTTTCTCTTTAACCCTCTCCTGGCTTCCCATTGGATCAGAGCTCTACCAGCTCAGGCAAGGCCTGCTTAAAGGCCTCCGTTCCCCCGCTCACCTAAACCACAGGGTGCAGAAGGACACTCTACTGTGTACACTCCATAGATGGGAAAACCCAGGTGTGAAGAGGAAGAGACTTTAGCTCTCCAAGATTTTGGCACAGCTGGAAGAGTTACCCAGCCTTGTGCGACCTCGCGACCCAAGATGCGAACCTCTGCTCGGCAGAGAAGGTTGGAGAAGGGAGGGACAATATGCAAGCGGGAGATGCTAGAGCGTGGAGGTTCAGCGGGGAGAGAGGTCTGTGTTTTATTTGCTGTACAACTATAGACCCATTAATTAACCTCTCCGAGTTGCAAAGCCCTCATTTCTAACATGGAGATAGGATTTCCAGACAGAATGTCTGTTTTGATTAAAAGCCATTAAGTGCATGCACTTCTTGGCACAGAGGTTTTGATAAACGCCCCTTTTCACATCCTGTTTCTGCTTTCTGAGTAAAATAAATGGCTCAGGCTTCTAAGGGACATGACTTCAGCCCTGGGGCAGCTGGATGGAGAGTGGTAACCCAAGCCCAGCCCTACTGTGGAAACTGCTGGGGCAGGAATGCTACTTGCTCCCTGCAAGGTCACCCTGGGCCAGGCAGGCTGGGGCTCCCTCCCTCTGCCCAAATCCTGGGCAGTAAGGCAGGAGTAGAGGCATTAAGGCCATAAATAAGGCCAACGAGGAGCCATAATTCTGCCTGCATCACCCATGTGGCCATTCCCGTCACGCTGCTACCTTTAGTGTGGCCACCGTCACGCTGAGGCACAGGGAGACAGCTGGTTGCTCTGCCCTGCTTCTGAGCCTGTTAGCTGCCAGGCAGGGGTGTGTGCCTGAGGGTTGTGGAATGGTGGGCTGGCCATCACCCTGGATCATCTGCTAGCTCTTTGCCCTTGTCTCCCACATGGAGACTTGCCCCCAAAGACCAGAAAGGAGGGACCTGGGACCTACGGCAGAGCATGCCCATATGAGGCTCATTCAACCTTCGACTCGATCATCTGTTCTTCTCTTCTGGGGATCAAACCCAGGGCCTTATATCTGCTAGGCAAGTGCTCTAGCTATACCCACACCCCTTTTTATTCTTTATTTTGAGACAAGGTGTCATTAACTTGCCTCAGCTGACCTTGAACTCACTCTGTAGCCCAGGAAGCTCTTGAACTTTCAATCTTCTTACCTCAGCCTTATGACTAGGGGATTAAGGGTATGCACCTTGCCTTGCTAACCCTCTTATCACCTGACATACCCAATATTTCATTCACCTATTCTTGTTTCTGTCTGCCCTGGCTGCTCTTCCCTTGGCTAGACTCCCAGAGCAGTTACTGGACTATTAGGGTAGTCATGTGGGATTCCTGCTCCATTCTGAGCTTGGGCCAAACTCTTAGCTTGGTGGGGTGTGGGATAGATTTAGTCATTCAGCAAGTCTGTTGTCTCAAACACTACCCTGAACATATCAATACCAATAAATGGCTCACCTGTCCCCAGGCCTGGTTAAGCCAATGGACTATAAAGGGTGTCCCCTGGAATTACCTGCAGCCAGCACACCTTGGAGGAGCCAAACTTAACTCATCTAGATGCCCAGGCCAACTGGTCTTCAAGCTTGAGAGAGTTCCTTGAGCCTTGGACCTCTGCTCCTCTGCAGAGTGCATGGTAAGAGGGGCAATGAGAACCAAAAGAGTTGCTCTAGCCATCTGCAAGACAACACAGGGTTAAGACCTGGTGGGACTCTGGCCCTGGAGTCACCACCCAGCTCCAAGGACATCAAGGCTTCCCTGAGGGAGGAACCATTTGTGGAGGAGAGTTGCAGAACAGGTAGGGGAGACCCTGAGGGGCAAGTCAAGGAGAGGGCCCTCAGGTTTCACAACTCTGAGTGCCAGTGCTGTGAGCTGTAGCAAGGGGAAAGCCCTGGACACATGCCTGCATATATGTTTGTGTGCACACATGTGCATGTGTATATGCAGTGGGTTTGTGCATGAGTGAATTGATGGGTGTATGTGTGTGTATACCTGTACACATGTTTACATCTGCACATGTATTGGGATGGGGGCAGGCAGAGGGCAATTTAAAGGAGTTGAGACTCAGTATGGCAGATGTTGAAACTGGCACAGTGTCAGGGGCACTGGGAGACTGTGGTGACCTTCCCCACCCTGTCATGGATAGGCAGTGCCACCTGCCCTGATACTAAGCTTAAGACCCAGGAGGAGGAAGGAAGCTTAAGACACCAAGGAAAGGAAGCAAGGGGAAACCTTGGACCTCATCCGCCCCCCTTGAAGTATCCCCCAGATTCCCAGGTACTTACCAGGCATCTGTCTGCTGTGGACATAGCCCTGGCCAGGACTTCTGTCCTGCTGGATACACACTTTCATCTGAGAATGGCTGGGGAGAGACAGAGAAGCCAAGAATCCTGCATACAGTGGGCAAACCCTTCTCCTGCAGCCAGGACACTCCATGAGGAGCCTCCGGGGGAGCCTGGCAAGCAGCAGGGCACAGTGAGCATCCAGGCACAGTGGGCATCCTCCCACTCTTTCTCCAGCTGTGTGAGAGGATCTTCATTCAACTTTTCTATCTATCGCCGTGACCAAAGCCACTGCAGTTTATACAAGCTGAATAGGGAGCTAGTCTGCTGAGAGAATCTGCATCCAACTCCCCATCCTATGCTATCTTAGCCTAGGAGACCATTGTCCTAGGTAAAGAACTTTACAGCTTACCCAATGCCTCTCCTGTGACCCCACACACACGCACGCACACACAAGCATGCACGCACGCATGCACACACGCACTCTATGGCATGTGTGCAGAGGTCACAGGATACATTTCAGGAGTTGGGTTCTCTTCTTCCACCCTATGGGTTCTGGGGCTCAAATCCGATTCCTCAGGCTCAGCGTCAACATCAGCCACCTTCACCAGTGAGAACCCAGAGGGTAACCAGCATGAAAGCGGCTGACTGGATGCACAGTGCTTCTAGCTGAAGTCACCAGGATTTGTCTTTCGCTATCTGCAAGCCAAGAGGCAGCACTAGGCAAATCCTCAGGGGAGAGCAAAGCCACCTTAGCTCCCCCCGAGAACTGCTGAGGTTAGAGTAAACCCAGAGTCCTTAAGCCGTCCAGCAGACTGTTAGCTCCATAGCTACCTGGGTGAGCACTCTGAGAAAGGAGAGGTACACATGAGAGCTGGAGATGTAAGCCTCGAGAAGACCCCAGGATCACAGCCAGTAAGCTGGGATACATCCAGTCTGAATCAAAAAAGAAAAGAGACAAGGCAAGAAAGAGAGAGCAAAGGGCAGAGGGGAAAGGGTGGGGTACACCACGAGGCTTAACCAGTTAGTGTAAACAATGTGAGACCTCTGGTAAAACTGAGAGAGGTTGAAGATCAGCCTGTCCTTCAGTCTATATATTCAAACCCTACCACAAGTGTGTTGAAGTTGGGGAGGGATGACCATTGGACATAATTAGGTACAGGAGGTGGTGTCCTGTGCATGGCTCTGTGCTCTCACACATGTGGGTAGGAACTATCTAGTCCTTATCAATCCTCCAGGGCACCCTCACCAGAACCTGACCATGCCAGCCCCTGACCTTGGCCTTGGCCTAGGCTTTCCACCCTCAGCGCTGTGAAGACGAGTTTGGTGGCATCCTGTCTGGGACTTTGGTATAGCAGTCCCAAGAGACTATGTATCCGGCCGTGGGTCCTGATCCAGCCCTGCCTTTCTTGCTTTGCGGCTTTGGGCCCATGGCTTTGTCCTTTTGACGGTTTTCTCATTTATAAAACAGTGATAATATATAAGTCATTGTGGCATTTGAATGGAATGTCCCCCATAGTCCTCTGGTATTTGAATACTTGGTCCCTGATTGGTCATGCTGTTTGGAAGGTGTGGCCTTGCTGGAGGATGCTTGTCACTGTGGGTGGGCTTTCAGGTTTCAGATTCTTGTCATCCCCAGTTCTACTCTCTGCTCTTAGCTTCTGTTCCAGCCACGTCTGCTGCTTGCTGCCCTTCCTGAGTCCCTACCAAGATGCATTCTTATTCTTCTGGAACCATCAGCCAAATTAACCCCTCTTGTATGAGCCGCCATGTCATTGGCTCGCAGCAGTAGAAAAGTAACTGTTTATACAGCTGTTTAAAACCAAAAGGCAGAGAGAATGTGTCCACTGGTGCTGGTGGAGACAGACAGACAGACAGAGAGGAAGGAAGAAGAGGAATCAGAGGACAATTCTTAGTCTTCAATGCATTTGGAAACAAGCTGGATTAGAGGCTGGGGGGATGGAGGCTCAGCTGGGAAACTGACTCATGCAGAACTGTGAAGACTAAAGTTTGGATCCCCAGAGCTCTTATAAAAAGCCATGTGCAGGAGCACATACATGGAATCCTAGAGCTGGGGAGGTGGAGACAGGAGGGCCCCTGAGGCTGGCCGGCCAGGCACTCTAGCTGAATAGGTGGACTGTGAACTCGGGGAGAGTCTGTCTCAAAATGTAAGATAGAAAGCAATTGAGGAAGACACTGGATATCAGCCTCCGGCCTCCACCTCCATACCTCCACATGCTTATACATCACAGACACACACACACACACACACACACACACACACACACACACGAGCATGTGCGGAGAAGAAACGTAAGATGGTTTAAATATAAACTAAAATTTCAATTTGGGTTACTAGGCATGATGGAAAATAAATCTGGGGGGGGGGTTTAAAAGATAAAAGCAAAAATGATGGATAGAAACAGGAAACAAAAGAAGCTGATCTCACGATGTAAGGTGGTGGTAGGAGCAATGTGAGCTCATTTATGTGCTTGCTTACTAAAATCAAGACCTGCCCTCTCTTCCAGGCTAAGACCTGTGCTAAGGACAGAGTGTACCTCAGAGCCAAACTCTCAGCCCTACCTTCAGGAGTCGCCAAGGGAAAGGTGCCAGAAAACAATCAACTGCTACTGAACTCACTGCCCAACCACACGGGGCACAGCAGAGACTTCCTGGAAGTGGGAGGGACCCCTGAGGCCGGTGGAAGACTGCTGAGGCAGGCAGGCAGGCAGGCTGGCTGGCCGGTGATCAGGTTAATTGGCATGTGTGGTCCTTCGAACAGCCCCTACCACCACAGTTGCTGTTGCAACCCACAAGACATCCTGGCGGTCTTCGGAGAACCATAGCCACCCTGCCAGCCAGAACTGTTCCCATCTTCATCCCAGAGCACAGGGTGCTAAGACAAACTCATGAACTGGCCCCATGCTTCATTCAGCAAGCATGCAAGGGCAGCGGGATGAGGGCTTCCTGAGGCAGAGACTGGGTTGGCACTGGATCTTGCGCCAGTGCAAACCAAGCAACAGGAAGGAGGGGAAGTAGAGAAGGAGGAGCCGGCTAGCAGAGGGGCACATGTCTGAGCATCCACTGAGTACCACCAGGTATGTGGGAGCGATCCATGTGTCTGAGCTTGGCGTCACCTCATCACTGCTGAGTTCCAGCCGGCTCTACACGTTAGAGTTCAGAGCCTAAAGGGTGCTGTTGCTTGACCCCTAGAGAAGCCTGATCCATCCCATAAAAAGGTGCTTTTCAAATGGCCTGGTACTTAATATATCGCTCAACCCTGCCTTGAACTCACGGCAATCTTCCTGCTACTCCTCACCAAGTGCTGGGATTACATGCATGAACCACCACTTTACTGAGTGTTAAACACGTGTGAAGAGCTGAAGGTGAGGGGGCTGGAAAGATGGCTCAGCGGTTAAGAACACTGACTGTTCTTCCAGAGGTCCTGAGTTCAATTCCCAGCAACCACATGGTGGCTCATGACCATCTGTAATGGGATCTGATGCCCTCTTCTGGTGTGTCTGAGGACTGCAACAGTGTACTCACATAGATAAATCTTTAAAAAAATAAAATAAAATAAAAAAGGAGCTGAAGGTCCCAGTCCTCAGCTGAACCAGTGGCTGTCATTTGGTGCACTTGATGGAGGTTGCAGGCTAGCTAGCCTCTATCTAAGGGGTGCTGGGATGCTGGGCCAGCTAACTTGAAGAGCAGACTGTGAGAGCCCTTGGTGAAGTAAAGGTTCTAGTGGGAAGACCTAGTCATGCCCAGAGGCCTAAGCTGGGCAGGTAGGCGTGGCAGCATCTGAGGTTAGGGGGGTGAGCAGGGCCCAGAACGGAGGCTTCCATGATTGACTGGACAGTGGGTTTCTCTGCTAGGCAATGGGGAGTCATGAAGAATTCCAATCATTGGCAGGCCTCGGGCACCAAGAGCAACTGGAGAGGAGCTGGGCAGGGACCCTGACTAGCTGGGGAGGGCGACCTCACCCCCTCTCCTTCCTCTCTAGGTCCTGGGGCTGGCAGCCGTTTGCTCCCCGTGAAGCCACGGTGCACATCCTTCAGCATGACATTGGAACATCGCTGGGGGAGTGGAGGGTGACGAAGCACCATCCCGGGCGGTAATGGCTCCAACGCCTAGAGGAAAATGACATAAATAATGTCCCATTAGAGGCGCAGAGCTGCTCCGCCGAGTGCCTTGTTTTGCTGGCAACATGATGGTCTTCATAAACAGACTCATTTATTTTCCAGCCCTTGTTCGGGCGAGGTGGGGGCGGGGTGCTGAGGAAGGTGACCCGGCAGCAAGGGCAGGAATAGGGACCCACTCTCTGCCCAGACTCTGACATGGTACCAGCACCCCTCGCCCACCAGCTCAATCTTTGGAAAACCCTGCCACCCAGTCTCCCGTGGACTCCTGGGTGGTCTCTATGACGCCAAGCTGGCCTCTTAACCAAGGGGTATGAGAGACAGACTCACATTCAGGTCCTGACCCCGCGGGGACCAGCGGGGTTCCTCGGATGTCATCTAGCCTTGTCTGAGCCTAGGTTTCCTCTGATGCAAAGCGCAATAGTGGTACCTTTTGGCTGTTGTGAAATGCTCCATGGGATTGTTAAGACCCCAGAACTTTCCTAAGCAGTCCTAGGCCCATTCTGTGTTCTCGGCTTTGTACACAGAGAAGCCTCCTGCTGCTTCTGCCCCTCTCCAGCCTGGGTTTTTTGTTGTGCTCAGTCCACAGTGGCTCTGCGAATGTGGCCTGTGACACCCGGGCCAGGAACCTGGAGCCTCTTGTCGTGATGCCGCGGATCTGGACCCATCCCTTCCCTCTCTGGCCTCTTTCTCCCAGAAGGAGATGAAAGGTTAAACTGAAGGAAGTATGGTCCCACTTTCAGAATCCCCCTAGAATCCCCATCTCTCCACCCACAGAGAGGAGTCCAAAAGAATCGGGCCTCCTCTTGTTCTGCTGTGTGGCTTTAGGCAAGGATAGAAAGTCTCTGTGTTCATGGTGGGGTTTTAGAGGACTGAATGACCAAACCAATGGTGTTAGCCCTGCAATGTGTCAGGCACTGCTTGAAGCTGGCAACACCACAGATTGCAGTGGGAGAGGGGAAAGAGAGATCTCAGAGTTCCAGGGCGCTGACAGAATCCTGAACGGCAGGCATTGGCTCTGGGTCTCTAACACTCATATAGAAGGAGCTCGGGGGCTCTAAGCTACCATTATATCTGTTGTTGCCTGTGGTTTCTCTAGGTTAGGGCTCAGAAGGCCCAGCCCAGGGGCTCCATGCTGGTCTTGTGAGGATTTGGTGAGAGAGTAGAGGGCAGAGCTCTCCCTTTCTACAGGGTCAAACGAGTCTCTGTTGACCTCCTCCCAGAGACTGACTGAAATGTTTCCAGCACGGGATCCTTAGGACAATTGGGTGTGTACTGCACTTGCATAGTGGCCCTGGCCTTCCCTCAGAAGGATTCCTGTGTTACAGCACATCCTGTGGCTACAAGATGTCAGAACTTAGCTCACATCAAGGGGAGGAGACATCAACTCCACTTGACCTCCAGTGTTCCCCTCAGAGAAGTACCGAGACCATCACCATGGAATGCGGAAGACCTAAGATCTGCTAAGTGAAAAGGACCTGAGATGGGGAAGGGGAGAGGAAAGAGGCTTCTTTCTAGTCAGAGGGAGCTGGTACAAAGCCCTTAGCCTAGAAAAGGCTATCTGGTTCAATTCTGAAGAAGCCATGGCATTTGGGAGCATCCACCCATGTGAGGGGCAGACAGCAAACACACACCTGAACACACAGCATCACTTTGGGCTGTGCTGAGTGTGGAGAGCCGCTGAGATCCGGATACTGGGTGGGGGCGGGGTGAGACTGGGCTGGGGTGTGATTTCCTTCCAGCAAAGTCTTTCCCAGGAGGTACAGGCTGAATTGAGTGAGCTCTGTGGCTGGGATGGAGCAGGCCAGTCATACCAGTGGGAGGGAGTGGGAAGGAGGGAGGGAAGGAAGAAAGGAAGGAGGGAAGGAAGGAGAGAGAGAGAGCAGAGAGAGAGAGAGAGAGAGAGAGAGAGAGATTGAGAGAGACACCACTGCCAGGGCCACCAGGTGAGATAATAGAGTGATGTGGTGTCTGTCTGGAGGGAGAGCAGGTTTTATGTGGCCCTGGCAAGGATTGTGGATTGTTTCTGAGCGTGACAGAAAGACACTGGCAGCCTAAGAGGAGGATAACATAATCTAATTGTACAGTAACAACAAGTTGGCATTGTGGCACTCAAGTCTGGATCCAATATCCAGCTCCTATTCCTGGCGGCCCTGATACGCTGTGTGACCGTGTACTAGTCACTTACCCTCCCTGAGGTGTTAATCTGGACCCTGGAGAGCCCCAGCACTTTGTGATTGTCTATGGAGGAAAATGTGGTCCTTTGTTTCTAGTAAAGCTTAATCGCATATTACATCTCAGAGTGGTTGAGTGATTAGCCTATAGTCACACAGCTCTTCCAAAATACCACTAAGAACAGGAAAAAGCCTGGCATTGTCCCCAGAATGCAGTGCCACTATTGGGGTCAGTGCTTGGTGTGAGGATGCTCCTGGGTGTGGGTCTCCGGCCTTCCTCCCCGTGTTTCCCCACCCTGCTCCATCTGTCCTTCCCTTGGACAACCTCCCTTCCTTCCTCCCAGGATGTTGGTGGCTCTGGCTGATGCAAGCCCAGCAGGTGCTCTTCGCCTAGCTGTCGCTGTGATGAACAGCTTCCCGTGGCCGAGCAGATAACAGAACACACACAGGTCAGGGGGGGCCCATGTAGCCCATCCATCAGGCCTGTGGCGGGCGGAGGGCTGGCACGCCCTTGCGCCTGTTATCTGCCACAAATGTGTTTTTTCCCCCAAGGTTAACAGCAAGAGTGACAGCTGAGCTCCTGACATCAGCAAGGGTTGGCTAGCTGACGCCAGCCAGGCCTTCTCTCTTTCCAGGGAGGCTACCCAGCCCCCTGCAGCCCAGACTGTCCAGCTGAGAGCATCAGATCTGAGAGCTAAGGCATACAGAATACTTTATTCCTTGAGGATTTAGGAGGCGTTTCAAAAGCATGGAGTCTGGATTCACTTAGCTGGCCTGGGTTCAAATCCAAGTCTTCACACTCATTTGATGTACTGGGATTCTAAGCAGGTGCCACACGCAGCTTAAAAATCTAATCTCTTTGAAGTGCTGAGGACAGTGTTGGGCACACGGTAGTGGGCACATGTAACTTTAATTTTTTTTTCAAACCTTATCTTTAATGATGGTTCTTAAATGCTTTAGCCTCCCTTCTAGCCCACCACCCACCAGAGGTAGTGGGAAAGAAAAGATACAGGGGAAGTGGAGCTGTTTAGAAAGGCTCTCTGGAGCAACTCCTGTCTGTGTGGTCTGGAAGTTGGCAGTTCAGTTCACAGGTCAGCAGCAGCAGCTCAATCCACTCACAAACACTTTACTGATGCGCCAGCAGTCCAGTAAGATAGTGTCAGGATAGTAAACACGAATCAGTAGTGGTGGCACTACCTAGCAGAGACAGCCAGGCCTCAGCCTCCGCACAAGTCAGCAAGAGGTACTGAAGGAATGCCAGGAAAAGTTCTCAGCTGTGCCTCTCTCAGTGAATCAAAGATCAGCAGAGATCAGAGACCCATAAGCATTGTACAGCCAGCTCTATAAGCAAGCCTAGCCCAGCCTCCATCACTGTCCTATTTATACCCTCCAAATATCATGTGCCCTCCATGGGTCTTGTCTCAGCACGTACATCTGTCTCAGCTGACATCACTCTGCCAATCAGCCCGAGTCCTCGGAAGGGGCAAGTGGGCAGCACACCACCAGAAGTTTTTTGGTTTGTTTCTCTCTGTGGAGTCCTGACAGATGCAGCTCAACTATGCAATGTAAGGCGGACCAATACATGTGTGTTGTCAGCGAAGAATCTTTCATCACATGTTCTTTCATGTGCTTGCTTTTTACTAACACATCCTTTTACTTGTGTGTGCTTCAGCTAAACATTCCTTCACATGTTTGCCCCAGCAAAACACCATCCAACCAGCTTTCCAAAGAACCCTTAAGTTTCCGCTTCAGGCACATACACACATACACACAAAGGAGGGAGAGAGGGGAGGGAGGAGGAGAGGGTGAGGGAGAAGTGTATTTAAGATATCTTTAATGACATCTTGAACCCATGCATGGACCCACTCCATCCATCCATCCATCCATCCATCCATCCATCCATCCATCCATCTAACCAATGCATCTACCTCTCTACTCATCCCTCCATGGATTCATCTGCTCATTTCTTCATCTATCTACCCAATCTATCTATACCCACTCATCTGCCCATCCACTCCACTCACCCAACCATTTACACCTAACCTGTCACACTCACGAACCCCATCACCATCCTAACCACTAAGATACACATCCATCCATTTATTCATCCACCCATCAGTTCTGTTCAGGCATCTATGTACACATCCGTCCACTATACTACCTCTTTTTGTTGTTGTTCTTATTGTTGTTTTGTTTTGTAGTGTTTTTTTTAACAGGGTTTCTCTGTGTAGCCCTGGCTGACCTAGAACTCACTCTGTAGACCAGGCCGGCCTCCAACTCAGAAATCCACCTGCCTCTGCCTCCCAAGTGCTGGGATTAAAGGTGTGCAGCACCACTGCCCAGCCTATCTGACACTTTCTTATTCATCCATCCTTTCGTCTTTTCTTCCACCCATCCCTCTGTACCCCAGTCACTGTATTTGCTCATCCTTCTCCCTCTCATCCATCTTCTTCTTTCCCACCTTTCTCAATATTTCATTCTCTCCCTCCTTTCTTCTCTTTCTCATCTTTCCCTCCCTCCCTTTCTATTTTCTTACCTATATCTATCTATTTCTGTCTGCCTGTCTATCCACCCATCCCTTTACTCAGCCTTGACTGAGTACCTATCACATACTAGGCAAAGGGTTGGCTATAGAAAGGCATTTATGAATTGGTTTCACCTTGTACCCACAGTTGGCTTTTAGCCTTATAGAAAGTACAAACACAAACTAGCAGAGGTCATGGTCGCTCACGTTTCAGCACTCAGGAGGCTGAGGCAGGAGAAATGCAAGTTTGAAGCCAACCTGGGCCTCCTGTCTCAAAACAAAACAAAGCAACTCTCACTTCCCTCAAAACCAACAAGAAAACAAACAACACAAGATTGAGTATATTCAGCCAGGTGGTGGTGGTGCACACCTTTAATCCCAGCACTTGGGAGGCAGAGGCAGGTGGATCTCTGAGTTCTAGGCCAGCCTGGTCTACAGAGTGAGTTCCAGGACAGCCAGAGCTATACGGAGAAACCCTGTCTCAAAAAACAAAAAACAAACAAACAAAAAAAGATTGAGTATATTCACCCAGGATAAGAAACCATGTTGAGGGGGCTGGTGAGATGGCTCAGCTGCTCTACCAAAGGTCCTGAGTTAAAATCCCAGCAACCACATGGTGGCTCACAACCATCCGTAATGAGATCTGAGGTCCTCTTCTGATGTGTCTGAAGACAGCTACAGTGTACTTAATTATAATAATAAATAAATCTTTTTTTAAAAAGAAAGAAAGAAAGAAAGAGAGAGAGAAAGAGAGAAAGAAAGGAAGGAAGGAAGGAAGAAAGAAAGAAAGAAAGAAAGAAAGAAAGAAAGAAAGAAAGAAAGAAAGAAAGAGAAAGAAACCATGTAGAGGGACGGAAAGAAAATTCTTTCTGCTAGGGCTTCTGACCCAGGATCCTCCTCTAGCTCCTACTGCTCAATTATTAACTGTATAGCCTGGAACAGGTTTCTTAACCTCCCCAGGACTCAGTTTATCCATCTGTAAGATGAAAATAGTAATGGGATCCCTGTTGGAGGATTATCACAATGATCACATTAGCTTAATAAGTGTTGAACAAGTGGTACGCTTGTGCTTTATCAGGTGTCTCAAAGGGAGCAGTAGCGCAGAGAGAGGACACTTTGAAAGAGCTGGAGAGAGACCACTGAGACGTTATCCACAGAAGATGCTGCTATGGAAAGGGATTAGCACCAGTCCTCCATCCCCTGGGCATTGTCGGGAGATTTCCAGTGCTATGTACAGGGTATGGGAGTGGGGGCCACGCTGAGAGGTCAGGAGCTGGTGCCCGGAGGGACTGAAGCTCTTGAGGGAGGGGTTATACATCCGACTGAGGGGCTAAAGAGGAGACCCAGTGACAGGAGGAAGACAGGCTCCCTGGCTCTGCCCTCCCTACATGTTTATGTGCTCAAACCCTGGGAGACAAGTCAGAGGTACTGACGCTCTCCTGAAAGTCTACAGAGTCTGGCTCCTGCATGTCCTGCGGAGACTTCTAAGACCACCACAGAAAACAGCCAGAGTCCCAGAATGAAGTCAAGCCAGGTTTCTGTCAGGCTTGCCACTGGCACTGCCTCAACATGTTTTTCATATATTTGTGTATTCTACAACTAACTGGCCAGGCTCTGGGATGTGCTGGGAGTTAGGCTGCAATGGGGCTGGTCCTCTAGGAGCTTGTATCCCAGTGGAATGGAAATCTCTCTCTCTCTCTCTCTCTCTCTCTCTCTCTCTCTCTCTCTCTCTCTCTCTCTCTCTCCCTCTCTCTCTCTCTCCCTCTCTCCCCCCCCTCTCTCTAATAAAGACAACTTACAAGAGGAAGGGTTTTTTCTGGCCATCGGCTCATCGTGGTAAGGAAGTCAAGGCATCCAGGGTTGGAAGCAGCAGGTCACATCACATGTACAATCAAGAAACAGAACAAGGGCTGGAGAGATGGCTCAGCGGTTAAGAGCACTGGTGACACTTCCAGAGATCCTGAGTTCAATTCCCAGCAACCACATGGTGACTCACAACCATCTGTAATGGGATCGATGCCCTCTTCTGATGTGTCTGAAGACAGCAAAAATGACAGTGTACTCACATATATAAAAATAAATAAATCTTTAAAAAAAAATAAAAAGAAACAGAACGAGATGCACACTCCTGCTCTGTTGACTCTCCTTTTTCTACAGTCTAGGGTCCCTCACCCAGGACCTGACTCTGCCCACAGTTAAGCTGAGTCTTTCCTTATCAATTAGCATAATCAAGATACCCATTCACCTAAGGTATGCCCAGAGGCCTATCTCTGGGGTGATTCTAGCGTCTGTCAAATTGACAATGCTACCAAAAGAAGCCAATGAGATGATTGTCATATAATCTCATGAAGGATAGCAAACACAATGGGCCATGGAGCCTTCCTCTTTTCTGGTCCTCCTACTCCTCCACTCTGGACTCACTGGTCCATGGAAGATGTCCTAGAAATGCACCAGGTCGGTATAGACACTGTCAGCACACATACTTGGATGCAAAGACTATGAAGATGCAAATGGCAGCCTTATGATGGATAGTGGAGTATTACTAGGGCTTTTGGACAATGAAAATAGATTTCTAGTTTTACCTTCAAATGGCCACATTTTGTGCAAACCTTATCTAGCTGGGTTACCACATGGTTATTGCTCACTGTTTCATCAGCTCTACCGTGAGAGTGGAGAGCTATGAACAATGGAAGGTTTGCCAAGGAAAGATGGGAGCAAGTTCAAAGATGCAGAAGAGGAAGGTGCAGAGAAAGCAGTTGCCACTGCTAGCCAGATCAATATCATTAAAAAGATTCTCTGTGCTCTTCACCAGTCTGAGGGGAAAGATACCCCAAGGCAAGTCCCCATCTGCCAGAGGCTTAGTGGAGGATGCTGTTGAAGGGGTAGCCTGCTGCTCAATACAACCACCCAGGGAAGGGGTTTTCTGGGTGCCGCTGCCAATGTGCATGGAGACCACATCTGGGGTCAAAGGAGGCTACATCCTGAGCTGTCAGAGAACTTGGAAGCATTATTCACAAGGTGCTGTTTCTGCAGGCAGCAAAATGTAAGCATTATGGAGGCTTACACCAAGGCTCCAGAAAGCTGAAAGGGATCAGGTTACCTGCAAGGAAACACTGTTGTGGTTAGGATAAGAACGCCCCCACCCACCCCAATCCCCACAGGCTCATAGGTTCGAATACTCGATCTGGGGAATTCTTGGTAGAATTGTTTGGTAAAGATTAGTAAGTGTGGTCTTGTGGGAGGAGATGTGTCACTGGGAGTGGGCCTTGAGGTTTCAAAGCCCATGATAGTCCCAGTTAGTGAGTGCTCTCTCCTCCTCCCCCTCCTCACCATTCCTCCTCCTCCTCTCTGTCACGTGGTTGTTGTCACATCATTTAATCTCCAGTACCATGCTTGTTTGCCTGCTACCATGCTTCTCCCACAATGGCTATGGACTCTACTCCCTCTCTGACACTCTAAGCAAACCCTCAACTCAACTCTTCCTTTTATAAGTTGCCTTGGTCATGGTGTCTCTTCACAGCAATGAAGCTGTGGGAGGGAAGCCTATGTTGCAATGGAGACCACCGGTATGCTGGATATGCCAAGACCTGGGGACATCTGCCAAGTAAAGCTGCAAGCATGGGGTATGGCTGGCCTAAGAGAGAGGCTCTGTGTGCTGTAGTTGGCAGAACTGAAGGGCCTGGGCTGCCCAAGGCTGTTGGAGTCCAGATGACACCACCAAGAAGCTCAGGTACCTGGCATGGAACTACAGCTTTGTTCTCTCCCTGCTGTGCTTCGGTCCCGCGTTGGTCCAGTCTTTATTTGAGGTGCCCATTTCTTCTATTTGGAATGGGAATGCTGGATCTGTACTATTGCGGACAGGTGACATGTGAGCATGTGAGTTACTGTTTGGCCTGATGGAGCTCACAGGTCAGACTGTCTTGACGTGTATAACAAAAGGAGATTAGCTCCCTTGGACACAGTTGAGAAGAAAGTAGTTACATCTTGCTCTGTCCACTTTCTAAAGACTGAGTGATATGGTATGGATGGATTTTCTGGTATTGTTAATTATTTAAAGCTTTTAAAAATTATTTTATGCCAGGCGGTGGTGGTGCACACCTTTAATCCCAGCACTTGGGAGGCAGAGGCAGGCGGATTTCTGAG
>NW_022196897.1:143655058-143677716 GCF_008632895.1 Mastomys coucha
TATATATATATATATATATATATATATATATATATATTATTTTATGTATGAGTGTTGTATATATGGGCATCATGTGCATCCTGGGCTCCCACAGAAGTAAGAAGAGGGGATCAGATCCCTTGGAGCTGGAGTTATAGGTGCTTGTGAGGCATAGTGTAGGTGCTGGCAACTGAGCCTGGTCCTCTCCAAGAGCAGCAGGTTCTCTTAGCCACTGGGCTGTCTCTCCAGCCCGCATTTCAGGCTTTTAACAAACAGTTCCTGAAAGAAGCTATTGGATTTACAATAGAGAAAAAACACTTCTTTTGGTTTGGATTTCTGCCGTGCTTACGTTTGTTTGAAGTATGAGCAGGGATTGCCAATTCCATGCTATGTAAACAAAACTTTCTAGACATAATACACATAACAGCTTGCTGTATCGGGTTGGCCAGTTTCAGATGCTTCTTTCAGAAACAAACTGTCTCCCTCTTACTGAGACTGTAATTTCCACAGGTATAATGTGTTCACAGATGCGCCTTGCATTTTTCCAATTTTGATTTTTGTGCTGTGTCTCTTGCCTGCCTGCCAAAAGCTAGGCTGCTTCAGGTCCAGGTACAATGCACCGTGCTTTGAGCTTTGAAGCACTGAACAGACTGGAAAAGGTAACACATCACACACTAAAGTGAAAAGGTCTGCTTTCTGTGCTTTTTTTTTTTTTAATCAAAGTTTTCAGAAAGGTTTTTAAAAAGGGATTGCTTTGAATCTCAGTGGAGACCCTGGCCTTTTGAAGTGTGGGGGTCGTTAAAGGCAATAAGGACTTCTGAAGTTAGGCTGGATGCATTTTGCCTAGGAGATGGCCGTGAGTCTGAGGACCTGGAATGGAATGCTATGGTTTGAAAGTGATCCATTTTATGTGTGGGAGAGATGGCTCTATGGATAAAGTGTTTGCTTGGAAAGCATTCAGATTCCCAGAACCCACATAAAAGCTGGGAAGGGGTGGAGCCTTGTCTCTAACCCCAGCACTCAGAAGGCTAAGACCAGATCCCTGGGGCAAACTGGCTAGCTGGGTGAGCAGGAATTGATGAATTCTGGGCTCAACAAGAAAGTCTGCCTCAATAAAGTACAGAACTGTTGAGGACGAGACCTGACATCATTTTCAAGCCTTCATAAGATACACACACACACACACACACACCACAGACACACACACACACACCACATACACCACACTAGTGCATGCACAGACTAGTGCATACACATATTAGTGCATATACACACATACAAGTACACATACACACTACTACAGACAAATACACAATAGTGCATATACACGTCTTAGGGTTCTATTGCTGTGAAGAGACACCATGACCATGGCAACTCTTATAAAGGAAAACATTTAACAGGGGCTGGCTTAGACTTCAGAAAATTAGTCCATTATGGTTATGGTGGGAAGCATTGTGGCAAGCAGGCAGACATGGTTCTGGAGAAGTAGCTGAGAGTTCTGTATCTGGATCCATAGGCAGTGGGAGAACACAGTGAGCCACTAGGCCTGGCTGGGGCTTCTGAAACCTCAAAGCCTGCCCCCAGTGACACACTTCCTCCAACAAGGTCACACCTACTCCAAAAAAGCCACACCTCCCAATAGTGTCACTCCCTATGAGCCTATAGGGCTATTTTCATTGAAACCATCACATTCTACTCCCTGGCTCCCAGGGGCTTGTAGTCATATCACTATGCAAAAATGCATTCAGTCCAACTTCAAGAGCCCCCATAATCTTTCACAGTCTCAACAAAGTTTAAAAGTCTGAAGTCTCTTCTGAGATTCATGCAATCTTTTATCTGTAATTTCCTGTAAAATGAAAATAAAAAAGCAGATCACACACTTCCAAAATATAATGGCACAGGATATACATTACCATTCCATAGGGAGGGAAGAAAAGCATAGTGAGGAGATACTGGACTCAAACAAGACGAAAATCCGACTGGCCAAACTCCAAGCTCTGCATCTCCATGTCTGCTGTCAAAGCGCTCTTCAGATCTCCAGCTCCTTTCATCCTGTTGACTGCAGCACACTTTCTCTTGGACTGGTTCCACTTCCTGTTAGCAGCTTTCCTCAGTAGGTGTCCCAAGACTTTGGCTGTCTCCGACAACTTGGGGTCTCTAACGCAATCCAGGCTTTGCCTTCACAGATTTATGAAATGTCCTCTCTAAGCCTCCATTCACGGACACCCCTTACATAATCAGAGACACCCTTTACATAAGTTTGACCTCAACAGCTTTCCTTAGTTGCGGAGGGAGATTCCATAACCCCTTCTATCCTTGACTCTAAAGCCAGAACCGCAGGGCCAAAGCTGCCAAGTTCTACTGCTTGCTGGGACTGGAAAATGGCCCCTTTGTCCAAATACATTCTCACCAGGCTACTGGTTTTGATGGTTTCCTTCGCTGTCTATGGTTGGCTGTCCTAAAACTTGGTCTGTAGACCAGGCTGGTCTCAAACTCAGAGATCCACCGACCTCTGCCTCTTAAGCGCTGGGATTAACTGTAAGCACCACCACGCCCAGCCCTAAGCTTTTCTTTAACTGTCTTTTCACAGGCTGGAAGCTTAGGTGGGTTGGATCTCGCTCTGAGGTCACCACTCCCTTTATTCCACTTAAGTGACAGGCTTTCTTTAATCTGTATACACGTCCTGGTGCCCATTTTCTCCCCAAACCACACGTTTTTGTATGTTTCCATGCTCGGCTTGCTCCTTTTCATTAGAGATCTGCATGAGACTGGCTACTAACAGCCACACTACACAGTCAATGCTAGGCTGTGTGGGAAGGTCCTCTGCCAAAGCTGTTAACCCATAACTCTTCAACTCAGGCAAGGGCAGAGAGCAGCCACATCCTTCACCAAAATGTCACAAGAATGATCTCTAGGCCACATACTAAAATTCTTCTCCTCTGAAACCTCTTGAGCCAGGCCCCACAGTTCAAATCCCCCTCATCACCACTGTCTTCCATGTTCCTACTAGGATGGCCCATTAAGCTTCTCTTAAAGTGTTCAGTTGCTTTTCTAATCCGAAGTTCCAAAGTCCATGTTCTGGCAACAAGAAGCACCGTCCAGCCTATCACAGCGATACCCCATTCCTGGTACCAGCTTCTGTCTTAGTGCTTCTATTGCTGTGAAGAGACACCATGACCACGGCAGCTCTTATAAAAGGAAAACATTTCTTTGGGGAAGCTGGCTTGCAGTCCAGAGAATTAGTCCATTATCATCATGGCAGAAGTATGGTGGCATGCAAGCAGACAATGGTGCTAGAGGGGTAGTTGAGAGCTCTACATCTGGATCCACAGGCAGCGGGAAGAGACAGTGAGCCACTAGGCCTGGATTGAGCTTCTTGGACCTCCAAGCCTGCCCCTAGAGACACACTTCCTCCAACAAAGCCATACCTACTCCAATGAAGCCACACTTCCCAAGAGTGCCGCTCCCTATGAGCCCATGGGGCCATTTTCATTCAAACTACTACATTATTATAAACACACAAACACAAATACACATGCACACAAGTTACATACACACATAGTACATATATGCACCCACGTTTGCACACACATGCTCCCCACATACATACATGTATATGCACATATACAAACACGTACTTGATATGTTTGAGTTTTTTTAAGTTGACAAATGATGATTAATCTTTATGGTCAACTTGACTCAATTTGGAATCACCGAGGAGACACACCTCTGGCATGTCTGTGAGGTGTTTCCAGAAAGGGTTAACTGTGGAGGGAAGACCCACTCTGAGTATAATGGCACTATCCACAGACAGGGTCCTGGATTGAATTAAAGGGGAGTGGGGGTGAGTAAGGAGCTGGGCACCAACACTCATCTCTCTGCTTTCTGACTGTGGAAGCAACGTGACCAGTGACCTCATGCTCCTGCTGCCATGCCTTCTCCACCACGGTTGACCATACTCTCACTCTGTGAATGGAAACAAGCCCTTCCTTTCTTCCTTAGGCTGCTTTTCCTAGTTATCCTGTCACAGCAACAGGATATTTACTGATGCAGTAGGTACTCATGAGCCAGCCTAGCCTTGGTTCTGACTTCCTGGGGTCTAAGTTGTTATGCCCAAGAGTGAAGATGAGACTGAAGTTGGTCTGACCCTTGTCTTAGTTAAGAGGCACCATGACCAAGGCAACTTAGAGAGGAAACAGTTTATTGGGGGCTTGCTTACAGTTTCAGGGGGTGAGTCCATGATTATCATGGTGTGGAGCATGGCAGCAGGCAGGCAGGCAGGCAGGCAGGCAGGCATGGCACTGCAGCAGTAGCTGAGAGTTCACATCTTGACCCAGCAACCATGATGCAGACAGAGAGTTAACTGAGAATGTCCTGAGCTTTTGAAACCTCAAAAGCCCACCCCCAGCGACACATCTCCCCCAGTGAAGCCACACCTCCTAATCCTCTCCAAATAGTTCCACCAAGTAGAGACCAATCATTCAAATATATGAGTCTATGGGGGCCATTCTCATTCAAATCACTATATTCCTCTACCTATATTGGAGGTCTGGAGACCAAGGGAGGAACACAGGACCAGGGCATAGATTCCCTAGCATGGAGGCTCAGTGAGTAAGCTACTTGATTATTTGAGCTTCTGCTCCCATTGGTACAATGGGGATGGAGACTTTCACCTTGCTGTGTGACCTAGAGACGGAAGGAAAGATGATAGGTGAGGGAGAAGTTGGTCAACACTGAGCTTTGTGAATCTACTATGTGTGACTACAATGTGCTCACTGTGTGTGGCTACAATGTGCTCATTGTGTGGCTACAAATATTCTCACTGTGTGTCTGAGCTTGGGCCTAGCTAACAATATGGCAGAGGGAATTGTAGACCAACATACCCTGCTGCCTTTGAAGCTCTGCTCCTCTGGCCCTCTAAGTGGTTTGGGCCTTCCTGCATCCCTTATTAATATGCCAACACCTGGAGAGGTGTTAATCCATATTAGCTAATGCCTTCGTTACTGCTGGCACTTTCATTAACAGGTAACACCTTCAGTTTGCAGCTCACTCCTTCACAGAGCCAGCTGGCATTCAGCTGAGGAAAGAACCTCCAGGAATGGGGCTGTCAGGAGGAGGAAGAGGAGCAGACAGAGCTCTGAGAGGAGGAGGTTGTCTGGAGGAGTCCTCTCTGACAGCAGCCTCCAGAATCATCGCTGCCCGTTCCTAACTGAGAAGCCCCGGAAGACACCACAACCAGTAGAGCCTTAGTTTCCCCTCATCAAATTGGGCTACTCAGCCGTGCTTTCTTGGGTTATTGTGGCTAATGTCCGGCTTCTTAAATATCAGTGTATCTGTGGGTACCCACAAACGCTTTTGTGTCTGTGAAGTTATCCTGTAGCGAGGAGCGTCTTCCTCCAGTGAGTTTTGCTGTTTCCTATCCAGAACCTCCTCTCCCCAGTGCTGTGTTGTTCTCTGAACTGTGCTGGAACCATTGCTGCCTGGACTGCAGCAGTCCCAAGGCAACAGAGAAAAACACTGCTAAGCCAACAGCTTCTCAGCAGACAGGGCCTGAGTTAGATCATGTCTCATGAGCCAGATCTAGTGAGAGAGCCACATGGAAGGGCAGTTATGTGAGAAAAGCAACCTCTGTACAAAAGTAACTAGAGAGGGGCCAAGATTTGCCTGCCCTCCCTCCCTCCCTCTCTCCCTTTTATTCTTCTCTTCTTCCCTTCCTCTCCTCTGTGAGCACCTGCTTCTGGGGGAAGCTGGCCTGGACCAAAAGGGAGACCAAGATGTGCCCAAAGCCCTGACAATCTCATCCTGAGACTGGCAGAAGTTAGGACCTCTCTCTCCCCATCTTCTGCCTTCTTGCTCCAGCACATGACCTCTACCTCCCCACCTCTGAGCACAGTCATGCAGTCTTTGGCCCAATTACAGGTTCAACTTCCTCTTTCCCTGATAAGAACCTGCCCAGCAGGTACTTGGAGTTTCCCAGCACCTCTGTTCTAGCCAATAATGTACACCCACCTTGGAAATCCCTACCCATTCCCGAACATCTATACAGCCCTTGTTCACCCCAGTAAAGCTGTCTCACTGAAGCTGATCCTGGAAGTTAATCTGTTGGTACCCACGGCTATCCGAACCCTGCCTCCCTCACCCTTGTGGGCCTGGTAGCCAAGGACCTCCAAAAAAAGGGAGACTCACCCTCCTCCTCTTCCTCCTCCTCCCCTTCTTCTTCCTGTTTTCCTTCCCCTTCTTATTCCTTCTCTTTTTAACCAGGGTCTCAGGTAGTCCAGGCTAACTTAATGTGATATATAGCCAAGGATAACCTTGAACTTCTGAATTTTCTGCCTCTATCTCCTGAGAATTGAGATTACAGGCATGTATTAGTGCATCTACTTTATCCTCATGCATCCTAAGCAAGCACTCTACCAACTGAGCTACATTCCCAGCCTGATTTTTTCCTTTTTTGTCTTTTCCTTTCTTTCTATCTCTACTTTCTGTTTTACAGTAGATTCTGGGATTAAATTTAGGACCTGATATGCTAAATAGCTGTTCTATCACTAAGCCACACCCCAGATCCTCAAGTACTTTTCCTTTTTTTTTCTGTGTAGCCCTGGCTATCCTGGAACTCACTCTGTAGACCAGGCTGGCCTCGAACTCAGAAATCCACCTGTCTCTGCCTCCCAAGTGCTGAGATTAAAGGCGTGCACCACTACTGCCCAGCCCTTATTTTTTTTAAATTGTAATTAAATAACTAATCTAGTAGTGTGTGTATGTGTGTGTGAGAGAGACAGAGAGAGAGAAACACACACACACAGAGCGAGAAAGAGAGAGAGAAGAGAGAGGAGAAAGAAGAAAGCAAGAGAGGAAAGAGAGAGGAGAGAGGTGAAAGAATGGAGAGAGAGAGAAAGAGAGAGAAAGAGAGAGAGAGAGAGAGAGAGAGAGAGAGAGAGAGAGAGAGAGAATATATGTGGAGGTCAAAGAGCAACCTGCAGGACTCTGTTCTCCTTCCACCCTGTGGAACCCAGGAATCAAACTCAGGTTGCCAGGCTTGGTGGGACCCACTTTAATCTGCTGCGCCACCTCATTGGCCACTCAGGTCTTTTTTAATAACGTGACCTGCAGCCATATGTGCGTTCTTCTGTGTTACTGACTGCCAGTCATCTGTAAGCACTTATAAAAGAAAAGGGTGAGGCAGACGAGGTTGGTGTCTGGAAGTGGCCTTTTGGGTGTAGGCCTCTGCTGCTTTTCTGTATAGTTTGAAATCACTTCAGAATGAAAAGGTTCTGTCCACACTGGTGCTGTGCGTGCCCGACGCCTCAGGTTAGACTGTCGGGAGAGGCTGCAGAGAATAAAAGTGCACTGAGCGTTTAAGGAGCATTTGCTAACTGTGGCCAGACACTAATGGGGACAATGATAGGGCCACTGAGGAGAGCAGCATTTGGAGGGTGTAGCCAGGGAAACCATCAGACACAAGCCCTTTCTCACTCATTCACTACCGAGCGCCTACTGTTTGCAGGGTCCTACTGGGTGCTGGGACTTGGTGATGAGTGTAATAGGAGGACTCAGACCCTCTTTTGAACAGCTTACGGATTCACAAAAGAATCAGATAAAAAAAAAGTCATCGTGAGTGCAGGGGTCTGGCTGCCAGTTGGAGTTGTCACCTGTTAGAGAGGGATTTGCAGGTGCACTGTGACCCACAGCACACCTGGACTTCTAGGTGTCTTGGGGAGGACATACCAGATCTACATGATGGTGTGTCTATGAGTAGCTCCCTATATAGCCCAGGCTGGCCTCGAACTTGAGATCCTCCTGCCTTAGCCTCCCACGTTCTGAGATCACAGGCACACACTACCATGCCCAGTTTCGAGAGATTATTTGAGACCAAACTATTATTTTCTTGATTCAGGTGACAGTAACATGGCTTGCATGGGTTTTAAAACTTATCCAAATAATGGTGCTCTCCTTTGTCCCAGCACTCTGGAAGCAGAGGCAGGCAGATCTCTGAGTTCTAGGCCAGCCACGGCTACATAGTGAGGCCCTGTCTTAAAGAAGCAAAACAGACAGATGCAGCTTGCCAGTTATAAATCATATCTCTGAGGCAGATGTAAACCAAGATGGACATGGAACAATTGGGCGACTCAGAGAGCCCCAGCATCCTGAGACTGAGTCCCACAGTGACGTCATCACAGTGCTGTCATCCATCAGGACAACACTGAAGCATGGTGTTCTCCACCAGCCTTAGATCTCCCCCAGGGTGAAGACTACAGGGCATCCCAGCATTCTGCCTCCCTGCTCTCCTTCCCAGACACACACAGATGACCTGGACTTGGGCCTCAGTTGACCTCCAGCCATCACCCTGGACACTGCCATGAGGAATTCTGGTCTCCCTCACTCTCGGCCCACCTGTCCTTCTTCTACCCTGGCCCTGGTGGTTTTTGAGGCTCTGCCTAGCTCATTGCATGTCCTAGACCTTTGGTGGGAAAGACAGGAAACCAAGCCAGCGGAGGGGTTGGGGAAGGCAGAGGGGCCTGAAGACTGTTTCCAGAGCCCCTCACTCTGTAGCCAGCTGTGCTCTGCCAATGGCTGAACAGACCCCAGTCCCCAAAGGGACAAAGCTGTTGGGGCTCTTGCTGAGTGACTGCAGCCTGCATTTTTCTTAATCTAAATTGAAAACTGCTCAAGTAGAAAAATCATTTCACTGTCTCTTCTCAGAAAGGAAAAGGAGAAGGGAGAGGGAGGGGCTGGGCTGGGGTGGTGGGCGTGGCTAGAGAAGACCGGCAGCAAGCTGTGTGACCCTTCCTTGCCTGAACCTGACACTGGCTGGCCCAAGCCTGCCCTATCCCACTACTTAGGGTCTAGGGTCTAGGTGGTCAGTCCATCAGACTACTTCAGAAGTCAATCAACAAACACTGCAGCAGTGCCTGTACAGGCTCCTCGTGGGACACTGTTACACACAGTCCCTGCCCCGGTGGGGGCTCGCCTATTCCTTCATGCCTTCCTCCCTCTGACAAATATTTCTGGAACATCCAAAATTTATAGGCACTGCTCTATGTGTTAGGGTGATTTGGTGAGTTTATGCCAAGCCCTGGAGCCTGGGCTGGGCATGTCACGGTTTATTAGGTGCAGCTGAGGTAGGGGAGTCATAGACATTTTCAACTTGGATTGGAAAAGGGACACTATCTGTATTTGTAACAGGACAGCGTGTGCCAACTGGCCTCACCCTCAGCATCTGGAAGGTGCTGCTCTAAGCATGGGGTCATACACCTAGCCAGCTTAGTGCCTTTGGGCAAGCCACTTACCATCTCTGGGTCCCATGGCCTGGTAGGAGCCTGCCCCTGAGTGCTGACCATTTTTTGGGTAGGGGTGACTCAAACTCAGGTCCTCATGTTTGCAAGATAAGCTCTTGCTAAACCGAGCCACCTCACGGGGTCTCTCCTCTGCCTCTTTCTCTATCTCTGCATTTCTCCTCCTTTCTCTGCATTTCTCCCTCTATCTCTGCATTTCTTCCTTCTCCACTTCTACGCCCAGCTCCAGGTGGATCGGTTGTGTCCTAGGGTCAAACACTCCCAGTCTCTGGGCCTGATTCTCCCTACCTCACTAGGAAGAACAAAGTCCTCGCCAGCCTTCCGGCCCTGCTGCCTAGCCCTGCCGCCCAGCCCCAGGCTCATTTCACAGGTCAGCTCCCTTTAATTAGCAGCGCTCTGAGCCTTCTCCCTCACAAAATGGAGAAGGCAGGTTCATCCAAATCTCATTAACCTCCCTTCCCCACTGCGGCCCTGCCAGGGTCAAGCCTGCCTCAAACTAGGGGATGTCACCTCCCAGCATGCTGCGGTAGGGGCCAATCCGGGGCTGCGGGTGACATGGGTTTGCTGGTTCAAACTATATTCTGTCCGCAGTGCTCTCAGTTGTGGCCCCCTGGGAGTGAGGAGAGAGGAGGGACCTTCAGCACTCTAATTTGAAAATTTGCTGGGGACCAAGGGATGTGGGGAGCAGAGGGAAACGACTGGCTTCAAATGAATTAATATTTCACTATATCTGGGCAATTTTCTCCGCTTTCACATTGCCTGCCTCTTTTCTTCTGCTTTCATTATTTCCTTCCTTAGAGGGGCAAATGGCCCCACCCCGTGTCTGCTGCCTCAGTTATCAGGCGCGGGGGTTGGGGGAGGGTTGTCAGATTCAGCCTTTGGGCCTTCTGTTTCTGGAGGGACTTATGAATATAGTAGTCAGGCTCTGGGAGCCATTAACCGTGGGGCTCCAGGCAGAACGTCAGACCCTTCAACCCCACTTCCCTTGTCTAGTCTGATTTTCCTTACCCAGCAACCACTTTGGCACCCCAGTGTTGGACTTGCCATGAGTTCCAGTAACCCCAATACTAACAAACTGACTCAAGAGAGATAACACTTCCTACAAATGATTTTTAACAGCTTTCTTCAGTTGCGGGAAACAGAAAACAATCCCCCCACCCCCGCCCCCATGGCTCATTTGCTGACACATAGATAAATAACTGGCTACCTGTCCATACACTGGAACATTATGTGGCAATAAAGAAAAAAGAAAAAGAAACAAAGAAGTAGACACATTATGGTTGGGAATACTTTGCAAAGACACCCTAAGGTGCTGCACTGCACAGTTCTGGTCACAACTGCCTGCCTAGAAAAGTCCAACTGCCAGGAGGCTCAGACAGAACCTGCAGATGCCAGGAGCTGGTGGACCGGATGTCATCTGCTGCACAGGGCTCAAGGTAACTGAGGGAGACAAAGTATCAGACGTCTTCAGGGAGGCGGTGGTAGAGCTGGAACACAATGCCCTTCACCCACTGCACACGTGGAAGAGAGCATCAGATGATGGAGAGATGGCTCATCTGTTAAAAGCTCTGACTGGTTTTCCCAAGGACCCAAGTTCGAGTCCCAGCTCCCCCACGGTGGCCTCTGTGGGCAATGCATACACACGGTGCATTAGATGCACATGGAGGAGAAATAGCCATACAGGGAAAATAAAAATGAAGCAACCTTAAAACAAAGCAAGCAAGGACACACACAAACAAAAAGACAAACGACCACAGTAAAGAGCTGGTAAGATGGCTCACCGGGAAAGGCTCTTGCCACCAAACCTGACAACTTGAGTTTGTTCTCCACGATCACACCAGAAAAGGAGGGATGAGACCTGACTCCTGCCTGTTGTCCTTCGACCTCCACAAGTGTCCTGTGTCGTGTGTAACCACTCCCCCATACAAAAATGTTTGTTTTTTTAAAAATAAGGTGGAGGGTGATTAAGGAAAATGCCCAGCAGAGACCTCTGGCCTCCACATGTGTAGACACGTGGAGTTAGCTAATTTCTTTGCTTTTTTTTTTTGTGTGTGTGTGTGTGTGTGTGTTTGGAGACAAGGTGTTAGATAACTTCAGCTAACCTAGAACTCACTAATTAACCAAGAATGACCTTAAACTCTTGATCCTTCACCTCTATGTCCTGAGTGCTGGGATAACAGGTATGGGTCACCATACCTAGCATGCTAAATAGTTTTTCATTAAAAATGTTAATTATAAGCCATGCTATGGTGGCACATGCCTTTAATCCCAGCATTTGGGAGGCAGAGGCAGGCAGATTTCTGAGTTTGAGGCCAGCCTGGTCTACAGAGTGAGTTCCAGGATAGCCAGGGCTATACAGAGAAACCCTGTCTTGAAAAACTAAAAAGAGCATGGGGAGGTGGGAGGCAACAGGGGTTTGTTTTTGTTGTTTTTTGTTTGTTTCTTTGTTTTTTGGAGGGGAAACTGGGAATGGAGAAATTTACATGTAAATAAAGAAAATATCTAATTAAAAAAAAAAAAAGAAAAACCAAAAAGAAAAAAAGTGTTAATTATATTTAGTGTGTGTGTGTGTGTGTGTGTGCCATATGGGTTTTGGGAACTGAACTCAGGTCATTAGGATTAACAGCAAGCTCCTTTATCTGCTGAACCATCTCACTGACCCTTCTTGCGCTGGTTTGGGGTACCTTTTCCTATCGTGTGTATTATCCACTTGGATGATCTTTACTGCACCGTGGGTCCCACAAGACCCAGCAGAGCATTTCTCTCCCTGTCCCCTGACAGCAATGGTTCTCAGCTTGTGTGGGTCATGACCCCTCTGGGGATCAAATGACCCTTTCATAGGGGTCACCTAAGACCATTGGGAAATACAGATATTCATTGCAGTTCATAACAGCAGGAAATTACAGTTACGAAGTAGCAATGAAATAATTTTATAGTTGAGGGTCACCACAGCCTGAGAAACCATATAAAAAGGTCGCAGTGTCAGGAAGGTTGAGGATCTCTGCCTTAGAGACTGCAATTGCCACTTTGCTCTACAGGGCTGCGAGGGTTCAGCTCTTATGTGGTTTCCATACTATGTTTCTGACTTTGGCTGACCGTTGGCTGTCACTGAAGTGAGATGATTACCGTCTGATTGGAGCACCCCAGGGTCTTCCCTATGAGACCCCTCTAGAGCCAGCTACCTGAGCCCCCTTAGCAGCCTGCCTTGGCCTTTCCTCAACCCGCTGGTTCAGTTCTTCCCTAGCTCTCGTCTACTCCGCACACCCAGGCCCTGTGGATCCTGCCCTCTACCAGGCTCCACTGTCCTTTCCTTGTCTGTCTATTCTTCTGCAGCCCTCCTCGAATCCACTGTCACCTGTCCAACTGTGGCTTGTTCTTCCTTCCAGGCCTAAGACTCAAGGTGGGGACCAGATGCACTCATGGTTATGCCCTAGGGGCCCAGGCCAGGACTCACTTCCGCTGAAACCACTGCCCACGTTGACATTGCCTATTAATGCCTTGGCTGTTCTTGTACCTTCCCAATGGTTTTCTTAACTCAGCCACGGAGGCCACGTCATCAACCCGATCCTGACCACTGGACCCTGGGTACTAGACTCAAGGTCATGAAGCCATGCTGACTAAGCTGGGACCTATTGCCTCTTTCTGCCTCCTCCTCCACCTCTGGAGGCAACTGTGGGGAGCCGCAGCTGCCACCCTACATATATATTAAACACCTGGTTTCCGGCCAGAGCAGAGAGCATTGTTAAACAAGCCCTTAGTTGGAAAAGCTGAGTGCCTCTAGTTTGTGATGCAAGCTGGCATGATTTTCCCGAAGCCTATTGTGCTTTGCCACGTAGCCGATGCTGATTAGGACCAGGGAAAGTATTTAACCCACAAGGGCTGGGGGCTGGATATGATAATTAGGAGTAAGTATGTAAGGATAGAAGTAAGTTGTAAAGATGTAAAAAATAATTAGGAGTAAGTATGTAGGGAATAGAAGTAAGTAGGTATAGAAGTAAGATGTAAGGATAGAAGTAAGATGTATGTAAGAATAAGAATAGGAGTAAGATGTAGGAATAGAAGTAAGATGTATGTAAGAATAAGAATAGGAGTAAGTAAGATGTAGGGAATAGGAGTAAGTAGGAAATAAGAGTAAGTAAGAAGAAAGTAGTAAGATGTAAGTAGTAAGATGTAAGTAGTAAGATGTAAAGATGTAAGTAGTAAAATAGAAGAAGTAAGATAGAAATAAGTAAGATGTAAGAAGCAAGATTACAAGGCTCCTAATTAAACTGCATGGAGAAGAGCTCATTGTTGCCTCCTTATTTCCGCTGGACGGAAAAAGGTGATAGACAGGCAACCAAAGAGGACCTCTGGTTCTCTGCAATCTTTCTGTTGCTGCTAAAATTGAGCTTTTCTCACACAAAACAAAATCTTTTTATGTCTCTTGTACCCATGGATGCAGATCTGTGTATAGGTTAATGCACCATGTGCAGAGGCCGCGGAGGATGCTGTGTACCCTCCACTACCAAGCAGTGCTGTATTCCCTTGAGACAGGGTCTCTCACTGAATCTGGAGCTCACCTCATTCAGGCCAGCCCTAGGGCTCCTCCAGTCTCCTCCCTCCCTCCCTCCCTCTCTCTCTCTCTCTCTCTCTCTCTCTCTCTCTCTCTCTCTCTCTCTCTTTCTCTCCCCCTAGGATTACAGATGTGCCACACCTGGCTTTATCTGCAGGTGCTAGGGATCCAAACTCAGGTTTTCATGTTTGCCCAGCAAGTGTTCGCACCCACCGCTTGCATTCTTCATCCATAGACACACAATCTTAGATGTATTGCTAGATGAAGCTTCACTGGGGCGTACATTACCAGTGGTTAAAGTAGCCTGCTTTCAAGCCTCATGCAAATGGATGAACTCAGGAGGCCTCTTTCTCTCCCAGTCTGCAGGGTCACTTTGCAGCCACTGTGAGACCTGCTTTCCCAACTCTGAGGTTGGGTGCTGGGTGGGCTATCAAGCTGTCATTAGCACCCAGCTTCCCTTAGCTGCTTTCAGCTCCTCTTCTCCAGCTCTGGCCCCTTGTGATTGGGGGGTGCCCAGCGTCATGTGTTGGTGCTAACTCCCAGCAGCCCCTGCCTTGCTGGCACTGGGTGAGTCTCCATGGCCACAGACCCCCAAACTCCCCCCCCACACACACAGACACACATCCATTAGAGTCATGGCAGGGAGAAGAAGGAGCGGGCTGGGTGAGCGAGAAGCCATTGGCTGTCTGAGCCCAGCAAAGGTCAGGCTGCTTGCATTTTCCCCTCCAGTGAGCTCAGCTCTTAGAGGCAATTAGCCCTCAGTAGGGCAGGGAGCTCTGTGGATTAACTGGAGCCAGCACTGTAGGGAGCAGAGTCCCCTCCATGGCACATGGGTCCTGCCGATCAGGTCCAGGGGAGGACACACCCTTGCTTCTTGCCCCTGTGCACTGTGAGTGGTCTGTGCCACTAGATTCTCTGTAGGGAAACACAAGCACATCTGGTACAGGTAGGCTGTTGTGTGTCTGGGGCTGGGGTCCTTCTCCCTGTCACTCCATGGCTGCTGGCTTCTCCAGGTAGTTCTGTCCACCACAGTAAGCAAGGGGACCAAGGAAGTAAATGATGGCATAAGCTGCAAAAAATATACAGGAGGGGTGGGTCCACCATATTTCCTCCTGGTAGGACACTCTGACAGCACCTCCAAGTGGACATGCAATTGCTCTTGTGCTCTTCCTGCCAAAACCACATAAATTGTATGTGTGGATGATGTTAGGGGTCATGTGTGCCATGTGGCATATGTGAAGGTCAGAGGTCAACTTTGTGGAGTTGGTTCTCTCCTTCCACCTTTTATGTGGGTTCCAGGGATTAAGCTTTCATGGTAAGCCCTTTACCTGAGGAGCCATCTTGCCAACCCCAAGGAATTGTTTGGTTTTTTGTTTGTTTTAAGGCAGGCTCTTGAACTCCTTATGTACCTGAGGATAACCTTGAACTCAAAATCCTTCTGTCTGTACTTCCCAAGTGCTAAGATCACAGGTGTGCACCCCCAGCCCTGGCTAGATCATGGAACCTTAACAGATCATGGAACCTTAATAGATCATGGAATCTTAATAGCTCATGGAACCTTAATAGCTCATGGAACCTTAATAGCTCATGGAATCTTAATAGCTCATGGGAACTTAACAGATCATGGAACCTTAATTTTTGCTGTGAAGAATAGCATGTTTATTTCTCAGGATAACTGTTTTAAACACATAAGATGTTTTAAGACTTCCACGAAGAGAACAATTGTCAAAGTGTTTTAAGGGCTAATAAAAAAAAAAGAAAGAAACAAGAAACAGCATGCATGAGAGTGTGCTAGCATGTACTCGCAGGTGCACACTTTAAAACTCCCGATATGGTAATCGACTTGCTGCCTCATTACCATATTCCCTGGCAGGACCCAGCAGCAGGTGTGAGAGCCAGCGGTCATCTCATAGCTGTGGTGAAGGCAAACAGCATTGTGGGAAGTCTGCCCGTACCTCACACCAGCTCTTCCCTAGCTTGCTTGCTCTCGTCCACACTGAAGGAAATGAGAAATTTCAGTTTGAGGCAAGTGAAAATAAGAATATAATTTCCCGCCCATTTGAATTCACAGCCCCCCCTGAATTCTATTTGCAGTCTGGCCAGCTCCATTACATCCAGGATAAAAATGTATATTTATTGAACTGGAAAGACGCTCCTGGGAGATTAGCAGCAGGGGAGCAGGTGAGAGGCTGTATGTGCAGGAGACACTAGTGCTGTGAATTAAAAAATAATGTCTGTGTCTGCCGTTCACGAGTTTGTTCAGCAAGCACCCCATGGTCATCTGTCTTGAGATGGTCTGAGAATGTGACAGTGACATTGACAGACCTGGGTTTTCCCCTCCACAGGGCAGGGCACTAGGAGCATCCGTCACTTGCACCAAAATGTTGAGTGGTTGTTTAGTTTTTAATTGTTTGGTTCTTAAATTAAAATGATTATTATCACATTCAGTTATTTATTGTGTGTGTGTGCACACATGGAGAGGTCAGATGAGCCCTTGGGAGAACCCACTCCCTCTTTCCACCAAGTGAGACCTGGGGCTGGTGGTTAGAGAACAGGGCTTGAGCACAAGCTGCTGAGCCATCCATCAACTTGACCCCCCAGTGTTTTCTTTTTCTGATTTATCTATATTTCTTAAGTAGACATGTGCTTTACTAAAATAAGATTTTTAAAGGATTTTTTTTATATTTGTTTTATATGCATGGGTGTTTCTACCTGTGTGGATGTCTGTGCGCCAGGCACATGCCTGATGCCTTGTCAGGCACAGAGGCCAGACTGTGAGCACAGAGGCTGTCACAGAATTACAGATGGCTCAAAGTCACCATGCAGATGCTGGGAATTGAACCTGCGTTATCTCTAAGAGCTGCAAGTGCTCTTAACCATAGAACTATCTCTCTAGCCCCCAAGAAAATGTTTTTTTCTTATTCTTTTTCTTCCCCCCCGCTTCCCTTTCTCCCTCTTGCTCTGGCTCCACTTGCTTGCTCTGGCCCCTGTTCTCTCTGGGTCCCGATTGCTCCGGTCCATAGGTTTTTTTATTTGTTTCTCATTATGGATGGTTGTGAGCCACCCTGTGGTTGATGGAATTTGAACTCATGACCTCCGGAAGAGCAGTCAGTGCTCTTAACCACTGAGCCATCCACCAGCCTACATAAAAATGATTTTTAAGAGAAAAGAAAATGTATCTTAAGCCAAGCCTGTGATTGACATGGCCTGTGAGTGACATGCCCTGTGTCCACCAACAGCCACCAACAAGAGCAGGCAGACAGCAGTCTTCTCTAGACTGAAGACTCCCTGCCCCTGGGAGTCCTTACCCGTCTTGACGGCTCTTTTCACCAGCACACCATTTTTCTTTGAACCCACCCCAGGTCTCTCACCTTCCTCATACAGCACGTAGTTGAGAGTGGAGCTCCGGGTGGGATCTAACTCCCTTAGATTATAAGAAGCTTCACCCCCATCCTGCTAAGCGCTTATACCCTCCTTATGCAGCCTCAGGCGACAGCCACTTTTAAACAGCTTTACTTTCATGTAACTCCCACATTACATGTATGGATTCTCTGCTACTACTGCTTCAGCAAATGGCCACAAGCTTAGCAGCTCCTCTTCTAGTTCTTTAGCTTAGAAGAGGGGCCGATCTTGCTAGGCTAAGATCAATGTGCAGACAGAGCTGGGCTCCTCTCCTGAGGCTCATCTAGAGAATTGGTTTCCTCTCCTTGTCAAGCTCGGCGAGGAAGCCTCATGCTCAGAAATTCCTTTCTGGAATTTCATTGGTGGCCACAAGTCCGTGTTAGGCTTCCTTTTGGGGACTTGCCTCTACTTTCAGATCCCTTGGGATTATATTTCTATCTGGTTTCCCCCAAAGGGAAACCTCCCGCATATAAAACCAGCAGATGGGTACCCTTACTTCCCACTACAAGCTTAGCTCCTCCTCACCATGGTAACTAACATGCATGTGGAGTCGGGGACTGAGGAGATGGACATCAGAGAGGGGCCATCGCAATGGCTCCATACAACACAACCTCACCGTTAAAATGTGTAACTAAGTATTGTGGTGGGCTGGGGAGACGGCTTAGCTGGCAATGGGCTTATTGAATAAGTGTAGGGACCTGAAATTGACCCCAGAACTCACATAAAAAGCCAGATGTGATGGCACACAGTATCCATCATAGCACTGGGGAGGAGGATACAGGAAACTCTAACCCTAAACTCTAACCCTAACTCTAACCGTAACCATAACCCTAAAATCTAACCCAAACTCTAACCCTAACCCTAACCCTAACCGAAACCCTAACCCTAAACCTAACCCTAACCCTAACCCTAACCCTAACCCTAACCCTAACCCTAACCCTAACCCTAATCCTAACCTTCAAACTAATGAGAAATCCTGCAGCAAAGAGTAAGGTAGATAAGTACCAGAGAAACAACACTGGAGGTTGGCATCTGGCCTCTATATGCAATGCATTTGTATGCACACACACACACACACACACAAAATTGTAGTATGACCCCAATGTTATGACTAGCATCACCTGTCTTAGTTAAGGTTTTACTGCTGTAAACAAACAGTTATGACCAAGGCAACTCTTATAAGGACACCATTTAATTAGGATTGGTTTACAGGATCAGAGGTTCAGTCCTATAAACATCTGTGTACATATTTTTTTTTGTGTGTGTATTATGATGTGGTTTTATTTTTTTTACTGTTGATAGGTCTCAGGACTGGCATTGCTGGTCACTTGTTTGCTGTTTTCGAGGTGTACTCTCGAGGTATTTTCCAGGTAGCTGTGCCATTTGCTCTGCCCCCAGCAGAGCAGGAGACTGGTTTCTCCACCTTTCCTGGCACGGGTTGTCTCTGTCTCTTAGTGTCCCTTGAGTCACCTCCTGCTGGCTGTGTGAAGGTTATCTTGCAGGTTCGATTTACATTTGGTATTTGCTGTTCTTTGTTTTCAGACAGGGTCTCTTTACATAGTCCCTGGCTGGCCTCTAACTCACACTGATCTTTGCTCCTCTGCTTCCTGAGTGTTGGAAATAAACGCAGGCCCTCCGCACCCAACAGAGAATCTTACCGCCAGAACGGATTCTCTTGGTCCAGTGCCCTTTCACTGGATCAAATCTGAAAGTGTCTTCATTGTCCTGAAGTAAAGGTTTGTGGCTCATTTTCTCTTTTCAAGTAACTTTTACTTTTATTTACAACAGAATTGTTCCTCATTCTTAGGGACAGTTGGCATCAGTGCCTCCTCATCCACCAGACTAGAGTCAATAATATGATGATATGATATGATATGATATGATATGATGATATTATATACCATGATATGATGTCATATGGTGATATGATATGATATGATATGATATAATATGATATGATGAGATGATATCATATGATATGATGAGATGATATCATATGATGAGATGATATGATAACGGGGTTCTAGGCTCCAGCAGGAGAGTGACAACCTCCTTTCTTGAGCCCCAAAGCCCAAATTTTGCAGGATCCTGCTTCTGTTGGTTGGCCTAGAGTAGCAGCGCCATCCCATAATATTGGCTATTAAGCTGCCTGTTGCTGCGAACTGGTGAGGGGCCAGCAGGTGAGGGACACAGTGTGGGCTGAAGGGTGGGGCTTGGTTGCAGAGGTCACAGTAGAAGAGCAGATGAGCAGAAATTTTGGCTCCCTCTGAAGCAACCCCAGGGTAGGGTAGGACGGTCTCTGCTATGTGATCTCTCACCTCCAGCTTAGAGTAACCCAGGAGCTCATCTCTAGGTTGGCATCCTTCACAGGGGTGGTACCACCTTTGGCATCAAGTGCAGGCCAACATAGTTGGCAGAAGTCAGATAAACTGGTGGGAGCTGGTGCTGCCAGCTGGAGCTGTTGGTGGAGGGCCTGAGGGCCTACTGTGCGTTCCCTAGCCTGATCCTTCTCACTGAGGATCTGTGTACTGTGTATATTCAAGTCACCTGGGCTCTTGTGAAAATGCAGTTATTGACAACATAAGCCTGGGGGAGGTGCACACACGCGCGCGCACACACACACACACACACACACACACACACACACACACGAATCTGCATTCCTCTCAAGCTGCTATATGGTACTATACTGTTATCCCATACACCCTACAAGGAATTCAAATATTCATTCCTAAGCTTTGCTCATATAAGAGCCAACATCAGGAGCTAGGGTGATGGCTCAGTAGGTAAGAATGTGCACTCTGCTCAAATACCCACACCCACATAAAAAGCTGGGCATGGCTGTTTGTGTTATAGGTTATGTACCTGTCACCCCAGGGCTGTGGGGGCAGAGACAGGAGGATCAGTGGGCTCTGCTGGCTTTCTGGGTTCAATGAGAGAGACACTCTGTAAGAGGAATAAGGTAGAGAGTGATAGAACAGGATGCCTGCCATCCTCCACTCTCCTATGAATATGCACATAGGCTCATGTGCCCACACACATGTATGTGCATATACTATACACAGATACACACACAGAGGCAGATCATACATATACAGACATATACACAGAGAGACACACACACAGATTATACAGACATATATAGACATACACACATGAGAACATACATGCAGATGAAAAAAAGAGAGAGTTCATAAATACACACACATACACAGACCAGGCATGCATATGCAGACACATATACAAACACATAGACACATACAGACACACACAGACATATACAGACATACAAACACATGTAGACATACATATAGACCCACACAGAGAAAGACAGATCATATAGACATACTCACACAGAGAGGCATGCACCCAGAGACCATGCATACATATACAGACCTATACACATACACACACGGAGACATGCACACACAGAGAAACATATACACAGACAGATCACATAGACATAAAGACATATGTGTGCACATGTGCACACATACAGACACAGAGCCAACATCATATTTTTACCATATTCTTTTTTCCCTTATGAAATAAATTTTTTTCTTTTAATTGACTAGCAATAAAATTTCTTCTCAGACTCATCCTAGGCAATAATATGCATGAAATAGCAGATTTTATATGCTACTTGCATTTTTGTAATATACATTAAAATATCTATTCAGATATAAAGGAATTCATCTGTAAACCACAAGAAATGGTTCTTAGGACGGAGGGCACCCTCGGCCCCTAGAGCACGCGTGCTACTTTAAGGGATGCGGTTCTTGCCCTTTAAACACCACCACACTTTAATTGGACACTTTTGACTTGCTTCTCATGGTTTTGCCCCATTTTTCTCTGCAGCAATTTGGCCAGCGATTCCTGTCTCTTCCTCTATTATCCACTCTGATTAACTCGGCTGCACCTGTCAGCCTTTATCCCTGCAAGCGAGCGGGTGGAGCGAGGCGTGCTGGAGAAGTCGTTAAAATGCATGAGTTAGATCTGATCCACTCTTTCTTGACCAGGGGTGGGGTGGGTGGTGAGTCCCAAGAGCCCCACATCTGGGCTCCCGTTGGCAGCTCAGGGACTCATGGTGAGGATGTCTATGGATACCTCAGGATCGATGTCAACTTCATCTAAGAGGTACTGTGGGGAGCACAGCATGGTTGGATCTGATAGTCTGTGTGCTTCCTCCGGGTGCAGGAAGCAGGTGAATTTTATTTGTGTCTTCAAAGGGAGTCTTTCTTTTCTTTAATCTATCTCTCTCCCTCCCTCCCTCTCTTCCTCTCTCCCCTTCCCTCCCTCTCTTCTTCTCTCCTCTTCCCTCCCTCTCTCCCTCTTTCTGCCTCCTTGTTTATTTTGAGACAAGGTCTCATATATCCTAGACTGGCCTGACTCACTATGCAGCCAAGGATGAAGTTCTGATCCCTGATGGCTCTAATTGCCAATTGTTAGGATCCCAGGTGTGCACAACCACACCCAGTTTAGGCAGTGTTGGGAATGGAACCTAGAACCTTGAGCCTACTAGGCAAGCATGTGACCAGCTGTGCCCCAGTCCCAGCCAGAGGAGATAGTCGTCAGGATGAAGGAGGCTTGATTCCAGAACTCTCATTCCTTTCTTCTGCCGGTTGCCGGTTCATCTTGGATACTTGCCGGACATAGGCCCTAAAACTCCCTATCTTTTTTTTTTTTTTCTTTCGAGACAGGGTTTCTCTGTGTAGCCCTAGCTGTCCTGGAACTCACTCTGTAGACTAGGCTAGCCTCAAACTCAGAAATCTGCCTGCCTCTGCCTCCTAAGTGCTGGGATTAAAGGCATGCGCCACCACTACCCGGCTCCTATCTTCTTTATTTTAAAAGTTTCTAAAATTGCATTTTCATGTGTGGTGGTGGTGGGGTGGGCTCAAGAGCTACAGTGTGCTTGTGGAAGTCAGAGAACCATGTGGGTCTTGGGAAGAAGAGGGAGGATAGTCAAAAATTCAAGGTCATCCTTCTCCCAATAGTCGAAGTAGTAGGTCAGAGTTCAAGCTTTGATGCCCAGGGTGACTCGGAGTAAATGTACTGTGCTGGGATAAGAGCTGTGTCCTCTGGGGTGTAGAGATGGCTATGCTTCAGGGAGCGATGCAATTGGTCCTCGGCGGAATGGCAGCTGTCCATCACAACTTAGCCTTACATAAAGTCTTAGTGAATCTTTTAGGAACATTTGCTTCCTTCTCTATCTTTTCCTTCCTCCTTTCTTTCCTGCCTCTTTGTCTTTATTTTTTTCCCTGTTTTCCCCTGCTCCCTTTCTCTCCATCCAATTGCAATTGCAGGGAACAGCAAGAGTTTAAACTGAGGTCAGATCCTGGAGAGACCTAAATGACAAGAGGAATTCAATCTTCAGCCTAAGGGAACTAGTGACTCCTGGCAGTGAAAGGAGACCTGGTCAGTGTGTGTGTGTG
>NW_022196897.1:143677726-143704022 GCF_008632895.1 Mastomys coucha
GGGGGTGTGGGGGGTGGGGAGGGTGGATGAATCTGGCTGCAGAGTTGAGAACAGAGTGGTGAGGACAGAAGCTAGGAGTAGAGGGGGAAGACACCGGGACTCCGGAGGTCAGGTGAGAAGAGTGGGGAAGCAGAGGCTGAACCCCCTGGGCTCCACCCCTGCCCAGTGTGTCAGAAAGAAGCCGTCTCCTTCATCCATCTTGGTACAAAACTCAGCCAGAGCTCGAGGCCTTCCAGAGCGACCTCAGAGCAGATTCTGACCTCTCCCCGCCGGCACTGAGAGGATTCCAGGCCCCGATGACACCTCTGGCTTCCCAGTGAAGACCTTGCTGGCTCCGGTAGGCTTCCAGCATCTTCCGGCCTGCTCCCTGCCTGGAGATTAATTTGTTTACTCCCTTGCCTGGAGATGAACTGAGAGAACTAATCGTCCATCAGCTGCCCACCCCCAGCACAACCTTGCCCCGCCCGGCCCTGAATGTCCATTTTCTGGCAAAATATGTCCTCTCTGCTGCCAAGGCCGCTTGGAAAATGCTAATTTTATCCTCAAATTAAAATTTGTTCCCTTTTCCTCATTTTAATAAAAGCGAGGCATCCGGAAATGTTGCCATAGCACAGAAACGAACGTTCCGACATAATTTTCAAAATGCCTTCGATCACACGGCTTTCCAAAGGGCCTGTCCTCTGGCCCTGACCTCCCCTCCCCATCTCCATGCCCCCTGGGGCAGCATTTACATTTCTTAATAACCCCTCATTAATATGCATGAGAAGGGGTGGGTAATAATGGCTGAGCACACTGCACTAATTCAATTTCCACCCGCCTCGGCCTGTTTACTTAATCACCAAGGGACCCGGGTTACTCAGCACAATTATTTATTCGGAATTAGATCTGGAGGCATCTGGACTGCAAACAGGGAGCTAGAGCAAAATGGAAACTGGAGTCTCTTGGTCCTGTGCTCTGGGCCTTCCCGCTGGCTGGCGGCCTTCCAAAGACTCAAGGCCGGCGGGTCAGCTTAAACCCTGGGCTGGGAGGGTACTTCTCAAAGTAATGGGCAGTGCTGAGTACAGAAGTCCTGGGTACCATGACAGGGTCAAAAATCTCTCCCTCATGGTGGTCCCGAGGGACCATCAGCTCTGCTGGTGGCTAAGAGTAAGGTTGGCCAGAGGCTGGGAACTCACCCCAACATGGGCATGTGCTGAGACTTGAACACAGGCCTTACAGGGAGGAGAGTGTGTGCCCTGAATCAGAGTAATAATGGCTGTTTACCCACATCCGAGTGTCAGTATGCATGATGCTAACTACAGCCTGCGGCATCAGATATCCACTGGGATTCTGGAGACCTATCCCCTGAGCATAGTAGGGAACCACTGTATAATATGCCAGCTGCTTGGGCCACACTCCTCTAATTGGATGCTCAATGAGCTCCTGTTCATTCCTCAAAGCCCAACTCACTTTGCTGCATTCTCCTGGCAAAGCCACAACTCCCCCTCGTGTTCTCCATGTTCTGCACTCTGCTCTGTCTCCTCTCAAGTCTTCTCCAGTGCTGTCCGCTTCTCATCCGTCTCCGCTCCTTTCCTTTTTTTTTTTTAAAGATTTATTTATTTATTATATGCAAATACACTGTAGTTGTCTTCAGACACCCCAGAAGAGGGCATCAGGACTCGTTTCGGATGGTTGTGAGCCACCATGTGGGGATTTGAACTCAAGACCTTCGGAAGAGCAGTCAATGCTCTTAACCACTGAGCCATCTCTCCAGCCCCTCCACTCCTTTCCTATGTCCTACTTGTGTAGGAGCAAGGAGGATGTTAGGGTATTTCTCTGTCTGGGTGGGTCTCTCCTGTGGGTCTCCTGCCCAGGAGCTCCACAGTTCCCTGGGAGCCCTCTCCTAGGGAGCTAGCTTAGCACACAGCCTTCTCCTCTGTCTCTCAGACATGGCACAGGGACAGCCTTTGGGAGCCGTGTTCCAGTTGCTTCTCGGTACCTCCATTGCCTTCCACCTCAAGTTCCTCTGCTCTGATTCTTTCAGTGGTTCCTGCTTCCACACTGACTGATCCGGTCACTGCTGGAATGTAAGGTCTTGGTGGGGAGGGCCACATCCTATGTCCCAGGACTTTGATATGAAAATACTCCCAGAGACAAATGGATGGATGGGTGGACGGAAGAGTGATTATATAACTTTTCTAATCAGGTTCTACTCTTGCTTAGAGTTTCTCCCTGATGTGAATATACATTTTCATGAAAATAATTCTAAGCCAGGCAGAGTGGTACAGCCTGTAATCCCAGCCCACACACTGAGGTAAAAGGATTGCTACATATGCAAGGCCAGTCTGGTTCATATAGTGGCCTCTAGACCAGCCTGGGGTACATAGTAAGACCTGTCTCAAAACACGACACAACAAATCAACCCAATCTTAGTGTCCTAATTAAGTGACTTGTAGTTCTGGGTAGGCCCAGTCAGCACTTCTGGTAAGGTGACTGCTGGGTAGTGGGATAGTGTGGGTCGTGGTGGGGGTGGTAAAGTGGTGTGAGGAGTCGGGGGAGAAGGGTGCAGGGGATGGGGGAAATGGAGAATTGCTGGGGTGGTCATGGGTTCGAGGCAGCATCTAGGAACAAGTGGAAGGGCTGAGGAGACAGCAGGTGATTTAATCACCACAGACTCTTGTTAAAGGCAGCCCTCCTTGCCTGCTGCCCTCCTCACCCGCCATCCTCTGCGCAAAGCACCTGGGCCCTGCAGTGCCCGGCCAAGGCTCTTCATTAAAATTTCTTGGAACTCTAGCCAGGTTGGAAGGAAGTCAAGACCTGCCAGCTTGTCTGCCAGGTGAGGTGAGGGGACGGCCAGAGGGGCATTTCTGTAGAAGTCATTGAAAGAGCCGGCAGAGGACTTGGGATCAGGGAGGAGACTTAAGGAAAGTGGGTTACAGGGAGATGACCCAGCCTGTTTCTGAGCAGGCTATCCCAGTATCAGCACCGGAAACAAAGGCTTAGTAAAGAAAGGTATTTGGGAAGTAAGGGGCCGGGCAGCCAGTAGACACTGCCTTGGGCAATCAGGGCTCAATCCTAAATAGCTGGCTGAAAATCTGGGCATCAGTCCACCAAGCCCTAGCACCCCTCGGGAAGCACGGCCCTGGGGTAGGTGCTGGATGTCACTTGAACCCTACGTGCTTATGTGACTGTGGAGTATGGGAAGAAGACTAGAAGGCAGGTTGTTGGGAGTAGGGGGCAGGTGCTATTGGCCTGCTGGGCACTGGGCACTGGGGGACTTGCTGAGGTCACAGGTATGACAAAGGGTGGTGGCATGGGAGTGACACAGCACCAGTCAACAGACTGATGGTCTCCAAAGTGAGGTCCCAGGCTCCATGACTCTTTGTCCCTCCCTCCTCCCCTCCCTCCTCCCCTCCCTCCTCCCCTCCCTCCTTCTCTCCCTCGGCCCCATTTTTCCTTCTATTCCTTCCTCTCCTCCCTTCTTTCCTTCCACAAACAGCTCCCAAGCCCCTACCCCGCACTAAGGACATCCCTAGGCAGAGGTGTGCTCATGAACATGACCTCACGCTGCCTGCATACAAATCTAGACAGCTGATAATAATCAGGTGTCTGCAGAAGTAAGACACTGAGCAAGCCGAGCTTCCCCTAGGGGAGAAACAGGAAAGGAGGAGTGAACAGCAAACAGGTGGGGGTGGGGGTGGGGGTGGGAAGCTGCCTTAGGCTAGGCTGTCAAAAACAGCCACGGAGGAGACTGATCCCCCATCAGAGAGCAAAGACCTGGACCCACAGCTTCTGACTTGGTAGCTCTAGTTTTTGAAGTTTCAGGGGCCAAGCAAGAGTAAATATTTAAAATTCTCTTTCACATGTGTATTTCATTTCATTTTATGTGTGTAGGTGTTTTGTTTGCATGTATGCCTATTTCCCACCACTATGTCTGATACCTGTGGAGAGCAGGAGAAGCGGTGTCAGGTTCCCGGAATTAGTTACAGACGGTTATGAGCCGCCATGCTGGTGTTGGAAATCAAGGCCAGGTCCTCTGGAAGAGCACTCAGGGTGCTTAACCAATGAGCCATCTCTCCAGACAGCAAAACATTGTGAGCATGTGTATGTATGTATGTATGTATGTATGTATGTATATTGTATGTGTGTATGTATGTATGTGGTATACCAATATAGGATTACTAAGTTTTTTATCTAATAAAAACATTTTTTAAGTCCGACAATGACTCTTTACCATTAATGTGACTCCATAAAGGGAAGGTATTTTAAAACAGCCCCAGAGTAGGTAGAACATGATTTCTAACTAAAAAGAGCCTTTTAAATCAAATGAATATATTTCCACCATCAGGCCAGGAATCTTTCAGTGATATCATCCATTGATTACATGAGCACTCAAAGTTATTGTTTTAATAACACTATCAGTTGAAAAGCAAGCCTTCTTCTGTCCATGAGCCATTTTGACAAGGAGTGTGTGTGTGTGTGTGGGGGGGGGTTGAAGGCATGTGTGTATGTGTCTGTGTATGTGTGTGTGTATGTGTATCTGTGTGTATGTATGTGTGTGTATGTGTGTGTATGTGTGTGTATGTGTATCTGTGTGTATGTGTGTGTGTATATGTGTGTGTATGTGTATCTGTGTGTATGTGTATGTATGTATGTATGTGTGTGTATGTGTGTGTATGTGTATCTGTGTATATGTATGTGTGTATATGTGTATGTGTATCTGTGTGTATGTGTATGTATGTATGTATGTGTGTGTATGTGTGTGTATGTGTATCTGTGTCTATGTGTATGTATGTATGTATGTGTGTGTATGTATGTATGTGTGTGTATGTGTGTGTGTATGTGTATCTGTGTGTATGTGTGTGTGTATATGTGTGTGTATATGTATCTGTGTGTATGTGTATGTATGTATGTATGTGTGTGTATGTATGTATGTGTGTGTATGTATGTATGTGTGTGTATGTGTGTGTGTATGTGTATCTGTGTGTTTGTATATGTATGCGTGTGTGTATGTGTGGCTGAGGGTGTGTTAGTTACCTTTCTGTTGCTGTGGTAAGATACATGAAGACACCACAATCAAGGAAACTTATGAAAGAAAGAATTTATTGGGGTTTAAAGTTTCAGAGGGTCAGTCCATGACCATTGAAGCAGGCAGACAGGTGTGGCACTGCAGCGGCAGCTGAGAGGGCTTATGTCTGATCTACAAGCAGGAAGCAGAAAGAGACACTGGGCCTGGTGTGAGCACTTTGAAATGTCAAAGCCTACATTTGCAACGTAACTCCTCTTCTAAGACCACACTTCCTCACCCTTCTCAAATAGCTCCACCAACCGAAACCCAAGCTTTCAAAATGAGCATATGGAGACCATTCTCAGTCAAACCACTAGAGTGGGGAGACTTGCTTCATATCTAAACCGTAAGCCAGTTGTGGTGGCTCATCCCTGTAATCCCAGCACTTGGGAGACTGAGGCATGAGGACTACTACAAACTCAAGTTGAGGTAGCCCTAAGCTACACAGTTAGTTCCAGATGAGCATGGGTTAAAAGTAAGACTTTGTCTCAAAGGAAAACCAAGAAGTTGGGAGATTTTTGCTTGCCTACCAAATACAAGGCTAGGTTCAGTCCTCAGCTCTGAAAAAAAGAAAGAAAATCAAAACAATAAATTAAACCTTAACAGGGACCTTAACAAGTCACGTAATATATGTAAGTATATAACATGGCTTTCCTCATAACACCACTCTCGCTGCAAGGTGACCTTCTCTCAAAGCTGTGTTCAGGGTTGGGAGATAATAGCTCAGTGGGCAAACTACTGAGGTCCGGAGGACCAGAGTTGGGACCCCTGTGCAAAAGAACCTATGTAAAAACCAGATACTATAACGGGTATTTGGGTTTTTGTTGTTGTTTTAGGCTGTTCTGAGACAGGGTCTCACTGTGTAGTCCTGGCTGTCCTGGAGCTCACTGTGTAAACTGGCCTCAGACTCAAAGCTCCACCTACCTCTGCATCTGGAGTGCTTGGATCAAAGGTGTGCTCGACTACTGCCTGGCTGTGATGGGGGATCTGTAATCCTAGCATTCCCAAGGTGAGATGGGAAGCTGAGACAAGAGAATCCCTGAAGTTTGTGGGTCAGGTAGCCTGGTGTGTGCAGTGACAGAGAACAAATAGATCCTGCCATAAACAAGATAGAAGAGGAGACACCTGTTTTCCTCAGACCCACCCCCCCACCCCACCCACACACACACAGCACAAACAACACATACACAGTACACACACAGCACATATACACTCACATATATATACACACTCCCCCCCACACAGCACATGACATACACTCATGCTCGCACACATGTATGCATGCACACACAGCACAAACAGCACACATGCATGCACCCACACACAGCTCTTTCTTGTTGCCCTACTATATGCTCTTGCCATAGCTCCCTCCCAGGACATACTCCCTTTTGATTCCTGTCTCCCAGAGGGACTGATTTCTTCTACTCTAGAAACTGGCTTTCTGGGGGCTTACCCCACCTCCTAGAGAAAGATGGCCTTTCAGGCAGACTGCTCAGTAAGGTTTCGCCAGAGCATGGGGCGATGGAAAGGCTCAAGTGAAGAGCAAGTGCTCTGTTTGGTTTTTCATTGTTGTTTGTTTGGTCTTTTCAACTGGACACAAGCTAGAGTTCTCTGACCAGAAGGCTCAGTTGGGGAAATGCCCCACCTTATCAGAGCAGCCTGCAGGCAAACCTTTGAGCATTTTCTTGATTGATGATTCAAGTGAAAGAGTCCCACTCTCTGTGGGTGGTGCCATCCATGGCAGGTGGTCCTTCGGTGTTTGAGAAAGCAGGCTGAGCAAACCAAGAACAAGCCAGTGTGGGCTCTTCTGTGGGCTCCTGTCCTGAGTCCCTGTCCTGGGTTCTAGCCCTGACTTCCCTAACCTGTAAGATGAAGTAAACCTTTTGGTTCTGGTGTTTTCTCACAGTGATCGAAACCTAAGTAGGCCAGCTGGTGTGGCCCCACCTCTTCTGGGGTCTTTAGCCAGGACACCCGTCCCTAAGACTCAGTCAGACCTGCAGCTCTGGAATGTTCAACCTCCGCCTCCGAGGTTCTAGAACTCTGAGATTCTCCAAGCAAGGAGTGGCTTCTACTTTAGGGCTTTATCAATCTCTGTCATCTTTCTAGGGACTCCTGGGTATGGAACCAGCCTGGGAGAAAGCTTGTGTGCACCCTATCTTCTGGTCTGCTGCAATGCTGAGGCCTTATTTATAAATGACACCCTTGCTTGGCAAGCAGGAGGTGGCAGGTGTATGGGGCAGAGAGGACACCCCTGGGGACATTCTCTGTTGCCCTCTGAGAACTGCTTCTGTCAGCCTCCAGGCCTCATCCAGGACAACAGGTGCTCAACACCTACCAGTCCCTGAAGAAGTCTCTCTCCTCAGATCCTCTAGTTTGCTTTTTGTTCATTGGCAAGGAGCCAATTTTCATAGAACAAACTTTTACAACCAGCCTGGGCCATGAGCTGTCAAAGGCAGATAAACACCCCCTTTATTACCCTCAGAGGGCAGTGGTTGTCTTCATGCTTCAGATTCTGGGGAGGATCTTACCTGATATGCCTTGTGGCTGGGGCTTGCTTTGTCCCCTCTACTGATAGCTACTTAGCATGCGAGGTAGGAAGTCAGGTTCATTACTGGCCTTCGATGCAGTGCAAAACCCAGAGGCTAGGGGGATGCAATGATCCTGAACACACCATCTGGAGCCTGGGTCCAGCAGTGCTGGGAGCTGTTTTAGTCTCCGATTTTCTCAATACAAATGCTAATACAGTCTTCTATTGCTTAGGACAGTTTGGGTGGGTGGGTAGAGGGGTGTTTGTCCCTGACTTACACACAGCAGTTGAAGAATTGCTGCTGCTACTGGTGGTGGTGGTGGTAGTGGTATGTGTGTGTGTGTGTATGTATGTAGAGCCTCAGTATGTAGAACTATGATGAATAAACATGCACGTGTGCATACATGTGCCCATGTGGAAGTCAGAAGTTAATGTTAGGCATGCTCTTCAATTATAATTTTTGTTTTTTAAAAAGAACTTTTTATTGTTTCTTTGTGAATTTCACATCATGTAACCCAATTCCATTCATCTTCCCCTACCCTCCCTCGCACCCACCTTCCACCCTTGCCACCACCTCCCAAACAGGAAAATAAAAAAATCTCATTGTGGAAGCTGTAGTGTGTCACAGTGAGTTCCACAGTATACATACCACTTCTTTGCGTGCCAATGTCTATTCGGATGACTTGTTGGTCTGGTATGGCCTCTGGCTTCTGCTGCTCTATCAATATTAGAACCTCACTGGGTCTCCTCTCAGATAGCCTGTCGTTGCCCTGTGTCACGGAGAGCCTGTTTTTAAAGATCTTTAAAATTGGCCCTGTGGTGGTTTAAATAGGTTTTGCCCATCGATTCATATGTTTGAATACTTGGCCACAGGAAGTGACATCAGACTTGTTGGAGTGGGTGTGTCTGTGGGGGTGGGCTTTGAGGTCTCCTGTGCTCAGGCTCCACCCAGTGCAGAAGAGAGCCTTTTCCCAGTTGCCTTCGAAAGGCAGTCTCCTTCTGCTGCCTACAGATCAAGATGTAGAACTCTCAGCTCCTCCAGCACCATGTCTGCCTGGATGCTGCCATGCTTCCCACCATGATGAGAATGGACTAAATCTCTGAATCTGTAAGCCAGCCCCAGTTAAATGTTTTCCTTAATAAAAGTTGCCTTGGTCATGGTGTCTGTTCACAGCAATAAAACCCAAACTCAGACAGGCCTCTTCATGCATTCCAGCAGTTCATTGATGGGGTAGATATTGGAGTAGGCCCTGGATCTGTGCCTGAGAGGGATCTGAGCTGGTCAGCTCACTCTCCCACTACCATGTGTTCGGGGCCAGCTTACCAGCAACTCCTGAAATCTGGACCAGCTCTCCCAAGTGTTACAGCAGTGAGGGACATGGCTAATTCTCCCACTCCCATGACCCTGGACCAGCTTTCCTTCCTGCCATAGATGGTGAGGGATGAGGGAGGGGAGGGGGGCATCTCTCCCTCATCTGCATCACTGCCCAGCAGACAAGAGGTAGAGCTGTCTCTGCTGCACTTGAGGCCGGCTCACCTGCAGGCGAAGTTCAGCAGAGACAGCTCTCCTGCTCTCATGACCTTGTAGGTAGGTATCAGCTCTCCTGCCCTCTGACAGTGGTAAGGGCAAGTGGGAGGAGAGGGGAATCTCTCTCTCACCAACACCACTGCACTGCAGACAAGAGGCAGGGCCGGTTCCCCCCCATACTCATGCCTTTGAGACCAGTTCACCCTTCACCTCCACATCCAGGGGCAGCTCTATTGGTGAGGGGCAGGGCCTGCTTGCCCAAATGCTGTAGCAGGTGAGGGGCAGAGACAGCTCTCCTGCTCTGATGACCTTGGAGATAGCTCTTGTGGCAGCACAGGCTAGGACCCCACCATTGTCCCAGGCCGCATCACCGACCACTCACATCTGGCTGTCCCTCACTACCCTCCTCCACTCTCCGGTTCGGCCTCTCTTTCATTGTGCCTGCATCCTTCTGTTTCTCTTTCTCTTCCATCTCTCCACCACTTACTTGCTCCTCTAAGTGGTACCTGGGGTCTCTGAGTATCTGGGTCATCTCAGGGATTCTATACCACACGCATGCATGCATTATAGCGCCAGGGATGGGGTCATCTCAGGCTCCGTCTGCTCCCCTAGCCCTGCACAGCACTGGGCTGTGGTCACCTCAGGCTTGCCCTTTGCAGAGACTGTTAGACTACTTACTAATCATTCAGATGTTCGTAGGTCAGAATGCTGAACATAGACATAGCTTCTCTCTTCTTGGCCACCTACTGACGCATATGTGACACAGCAGCCACACCTGCAATGACTCTAGGGGGAGACTCAATTATACTTTAAAAATTTTTTCTTTGAAGATAAGATCTCTCACCGAATATGGAACCTATCAAGTTGGGTAGATCAATGTTGCTCTCCGTTCTGAAGTCAGATGTACAGTCCTGCTCTTAGATATATATGGCTTCTGGGGGTGAACTTGGGTCCTAATGCTTGCAAGGCAAGCACTTAACTGAATGAGCCATCTTCTCAACTGCTGGAGGGAAGATTCCTCTCCACCCTGGGAAACTGGAAGAAAAAGTCCACATGGCAGACAATGGACCAAGGGGCTTGGCCTTGCTCACTTTTCTCACCAATGAGAGGGACAGGGCTGAGGTGACCCAGTCTGGATGTTCCAGTCACACCAAACCTCCGTGTCTCCAGAACATAGCACACGCTTTTGTCTTTGTGTCTGCAGTTGACTGAAGCACTGGCTTCAACACCTGTCAAAGTCTTAATCCCAGGTCCCTATGAATATGGCCTTATAAAAAATGGGGTCTTTGAAAAAGTAAACAACACAAGCACTGCAAGACATCATGGCTGGGGTGCAGAATGGACAGGCCTCCTCTTCTCCCCACTTCCCTACATTTTTGGATCGCTCACCCCCATTTTCCCTTTCTTCCCCCTCTGAGAACTGGACTCTGGTCAGCTCAAGCATAACTTAGCGGGGCCTTGCCCCTTTCCCATCCCCTCTGCCTTGCTAAAACATTAGATGACATTCTTTTTTGCTTATTTTTTGTTTTTTTTTGAGACAGGGTTTCTCTATGTAGCCCTGGCTGTCCTGGAACTCACTGTGTAGACCAGGCTGGCCTTGAACTCAGAAATCTACCTGCCTCTGCCTCCCAAGTGCTGGGATTAAAGGCGTATGCCACCACTGTCCGGCATTAGATGGCATTCCTAAAGCTAGCCACCAAGGTCTACCCCTTATTTGGCCACTTCTTCCTGAGGCTGACTACCAAGGTCCAGCTATCAAAGTATTGAAGTCCAGCAATCAAAAGCCCCCTTTGGCTCACTTAATTAACATACCTAATTAAAATTAAACACCTCGTCCTAACACAGGAGTCCCCTTTTACCTTTATAAACCTCTATTTTCCTATGGGCCATGTCTGTCTCCTTTCTATCCAGAGGTAATCCTTTGTCCCTCCTGGACAAATATCCCTTCCCTCTCTCCCTTGTTTCTTCCCCCCTTCTCCCTTCTCCTCTATCTCCTGTCTTGGTCTCTTATTCTCTGCCCTTTAATTCCACTGTTATAAATAAATCTCCTTTGTGCCGAGAACTTGGTCTTGGGATCCTGAGCCGATCTGATCTCTTACACCCTCCATCCTTCCTTTTGAGACAGGGTCTCAGTATGCCGCCCCTGCTGATGTTTGCCTCCTAAGGGCTGGGATTGCAGGCGTGAGCTCCAGGCTTACAGGTTTTCTTACAGAGGACGAAGAAAGAGACATGAGACCTGGCAAAAGTGAGACAGCCATGTGACTACAGAGGGCAGAGAGAATGGCAGGAGTCTGTTCACAAGCTAAGGAATACCCAGGTTTGTCCACAGCCACTGGAAGCCAGGCAGCGACCACCAAACAGCCCCCCAAACCCACCTCAAGGACTCCGGAGATGGCTCGTCTGCAGAAGTAAATGCAGTTTTCTGTGGTTTGACGTAATTTGTCATAACAGCTTCAGAAGGCGAAATGCAGAAGCGGCTCCATGTGTTGCACTCCGCAGGTCCTAAGCCCTCTGCCCTCCCTGGTAACTGTTCACCTCTATGTTTTGGTGCTTGTGGGGGAGCTGGTGAAGTTTGTGCTCTAAGAGGACAGAGGACACCTTCCACAGCCTTCTTTATGCTGCTGTCTGAGTCCCTTTGTGACCCCACGTCTTTACTCCTACGGTCTCTGTGAATCCTTACGCTACCTATCAGCACAGTTTGCTCTGTCCCTATTGGGGCCAGACACCCTCTAAGGTCATCAATGCACTTGACTTTTCTCTGTGGCCACGGTGACACCTCGCAGCTTTGGGTACAAGAGGTGACTAAAGGAAGGAACTGTCCTGTCTCTGGCCGGTCCTGCTGCATGATTCCCCAGGGAGACAAAGCAAGCGTGTAAGAACCAGGATTGCCAGCCGTAGTAGGGGGCGGACACTTGCCCCAGCACAGCTGTACCCTGGCACGGACCCCTGCCCGTGTTGCCAAGGCCCTGTCAGAGGCGTGACAAACAGCTTGGCTGATGGCTTATAATGTCAGGGATGATGGAAACAGGGAGACTACGGCTGAAAGAATGGGTTGGGGACGCTTGTCATAACTTTATTTGTGGGAGGTGAGTTCCTGTCGTCCGGGTGATGGATGGTGGCCAGGCCAGCACAATACAGACCCTGCCATTGCCTCTTTCCCCTCACTCTAAGCCAAATGACTTTGGGGATGAAAAATGACTTTGCTGGGAGAGCTAGAGGGGGTAGGGGAGAATGGTGGGGAGGGGCCTGGGTGCGGGCACCTTGAAAGGATTTCTGCTTTCTTCTTGCAAGGAACTAAATTTTGGCCAGTCTGACTTCCTTCCATCTCATCTCTCCAGGGAAATTACTGATAATAATCGCCCCCAAATTGTCTGCCCTAATTCTCAAACACTCCTTAAGAAAGACGTATCCTTACGCAGATGAGGAAACCAAGGAGGCTGGCTGAGGAGAACAGCGACAGCCTGACCAAGGATGTGGTAGTTGACTGCCCCGGGAGAGGCCGTGTTTACAATGTTCCTTCAAGGGGGAGCTACAATGTTACTTAGTAGACTAACAACAGCTCCTCCTCCCCAATTATCCAGTCAATAAACAGCCCAATGAACTGAACAGAGTTCTTAAAAAGAGACACACACTGTCTTAGGCAAAGCAGGATGAGGAAGGGGAAGACATCCTTGGGAAAGTGTCCAATAAGCTGTACACATTGTGGCTTCAAGGGCTATGGCCATCAGAAGTGGGCCTCTGGCAAACATGGCTGCCCTGCCAAGCGCAACAGAAGTAAAACTGGAGCACCAGGTCTGAGAGAAGAAACACTCCCTGGGGCTGGGCAAATGAAGCCAGCATCTAAAACTTGTCAGATATCACATGTTCCGACGTGGACTCCAGGAAGGAGCAATAACACCTAAACCCAAGAGGGTGGCTGGGACAATATCTAGTTTGTCTTGAGGACTCCCAGGATCAGTGATATGATAAATGTAATGGTTTCAAAGACTGGGGGAGGGGGACGGTCTTGGAGGGAACAGGAGCAAATAGCCAATGAATGTATGAAAAGATGTTCACCATCCTCAGCTGTCGGAGACATGATACGGGGAAAGAGGAACTCCTGTTCACTGCTGGTGGGCCGCGAAGTGGTGCATTTGCCGTGGAAATCAGTCCGGAGGCTTCTCAATGAACTAAAAATAGGATGTTCCTATGACCAGCTCTACCACTCCTGGAAACACACCCCAAGGGTTTCAAGTCAACACTAAGCAGATGTTTGTAAGTCTGTGTTTATTGCGGTACTATGCACCACAGTCCAGGTATGGGACCAGCCTAGACGGCCACCAACAAAACACTGGATAAAGACTGCGGGTCTTCTCCTTCCAAGGCCCAGAGAACATTTATTTCATAGGACAGAGTAGAAAGAGCATAGGTAAGAGCTGGGAGTGGGAGGAGGGTCGTGGAACACTGCCATCCAGGTACGATATGGCTGTTGTCATCATAAGCACACAGCATAAGACCCAGCCCTTCCACACAGACAGAGGCGGTCCCGTGAGTCCCCTGTCCCTTTCTGAGGAGCTAATGATGTCAATGCCTTCTGGGGGAGGGGTTATTATTTTATTTAATTGTGTAGCCACTGGGGGACTAAGTGGCTTAGTTTCAGGAGGAAAGGCAGAGGGACCACATAAGTTAATGGGTTAGATACAGTAAAAACATATTGCATATATTTATGAAACTGTCAAAACTAAAGAAAAAAAAAGTCCTCTGAGAGAAATTAGGTAGAACTGGAGATCAACGTGTTAAGTGATAAAGGAGACTTAGAAAGACAAGTTTATAGGGGCAATGAGATGGCTCAGCAGGTAGGTGTCTATGGCCAAGCCTGGCAGTCTGAGTTTAATTCTCTGGATCCATAGGGTAGGAGGGAACTGACTCCCACATCTGACTCCCACAAGGTGTCCTTTGATCTTCATACATCATCTGTAGCACATGCATGCATGCATACACACATACACACAATAAAAATGTTTAAAAGAAAAAATTGAAAGAGACAATTGTGCATGCTTTCTCTTACATACTGAATCTTCTGTGTGCGCGTGTGAGAGTGTGCATGTGCATTTGTGTGTGTGTATGTGAGTGCATGCATGCATGTGTGTGACATCAAAGTTGAAGGGGGACTTTTCAGAATGATGAAGGGGACCAGTGGGCTCGGAGGAGGGGGAAGAGAGGATAATGGAGCACACCGAATCCACAGATGGAATTGTAGTGAAACCCATCCAGGGGTGTATAGTGAATATATGCAAACTTTAAAAATGATAGTTGCCGGGCGTTGGTGGTGCACACCTTTAATCCCAGCACTTGGGAGGCAGAGACAGGCGGATTTCTGAGTTCAAGGCCAGCCTGGTCTACAGAGTGAGTTCCAGGACAGTCAGGGCTATACAGAGAAACCCTGTCTCAAAAAAAAACAAACCAAACCAAACAAACAAACAAAAAAAGATAGTTAAAGAAGGCAAGCATTGGGGATGAAGGTATCTGGGAATGAGAAAAAAAACAAAAGGCGTGTGCCCACTTTTGTCAAATGCTTACCCTCAACAAATCATGGCTCTCCTGTATTAAACAGAACCTCAATTTGGAGGTTGGGTCATTTCCCTGCAGATGGCCTAGGGCCGCTGTACCAAGCTGGCCACGCAGTTCCAATTGCGGAGTGAGCGATGTGTTTGGAGTCAGGAACAATTCTGCCCAGTGAGATGTGAAGGAGTGCCTGCCTAAGGGTTTCTGGAAAAGATTTTCTTGTTTCTCAGAAAGAAAAAAAAAATCCCTGCTTTGTTGCTGGAGATGGCTGTATCTGTGTAGACTGTCTGAGGATGTGGCACTCACCCTGTGAACGAATGGATAAAACTGAGTTCCCGTGATGATGTCACAGTGCCTCCATGGTAGGGCCTGGAGCCATGCAAGGAGTGACTCCTACAGCTGCCCTGTACCTCAGAACTGAACGCTCACTGTTTACCAGTGAGACTGGCATCTCTGCAGCCCCGAGGCCTTCCAGGTGATAGAAGGAGAGGTAGATACAGAGGCTGTTATTTTGTAGCCCAGGCTTGCAGAAGGGATTAAAGAAGCCAAGGGTGCAGGGTGCAGGCTGTGCAACCCAGCGTAACATCCAAGCCTTGGCTCAGCAGCGTGCTAGATGTGTGACCTTGGACGCGTCATTTAATATCTGAGGTTTTAGTTCTTGGGGACTAGGGTAATCCATCATACGATAATAAAAATGGAAGGGCCACTGAGAGTGAGGTGTGTCCTAGTTTGCTTTCTATTGCTGTGATAAACGCTATGACTAAAAGCAACGGGGGTTTACTTCATCTTATAGTTTATTGTTCACCACTGAAGGAAGCCAGGGCAGGTGCTCAAGGCAGGATCCTGGAGTTGGCGATTGAAGCAGAGATAATAGAGAATGCTATTTACTGGCTTGTTCAGCTTTAAAAAGTTTTTTTTCTACATCCATGTCTTGTTTTGGTTTTTTTTTGTTTTTTTTTCTGCTTTTCGAGACAGGGTTTCTCTGTGTAGCCCTGGCTGTCCTGGAACTCACTCTGTAGACCAGGCTGGCCTCGAACTCAGAAATCCGCCTACCTCTGCCTCCCAAGTACTGGGATTAAAGGCGTGCACCACCACCGCCTAGTTTACATCCATGTCTTCACAGCATGCTGCATGCCCGGTGCCCACGGAGGCCAGAAGAGGGTATTAGATCCCCTGCAGTAGAATTATAGATGATGGTGAGATGCTCTGTGGGTGCTGGGACTCCAACCCAGGTTTTCTGGAAGAGCAGCAAGTGCTTTTAACCACAGAGCCACCTCTCTAGTCCCTCAGTGTACTTTTTAAAATACAACCCAGGACTACATGCCAGGGGTGGCACCATCCACAGTGAGCTGGTCCTTCCAGTACTGATGACTCATCACTGCAGTGGGCTGGTCCTTCCAGTACTGATGACTGATGACTGCAGTGGCCTGGTCCTTCCAGTACTGATGACTCATCACTGCAGTGGCCTGGTCCTTCCAGTACTGATGACTCATCACTGCAGTGGGCTGGTCCTTCCAGTACTGATGACTGATGACTGTGAGCAAAGTCATCCTCTCCATCCTTGACAGAGGCTGTGACTGGATGCTTCACTTGCCTGCCCTGACTTCTCTGTAATGAAGGACTGTAACTTGAAACTCTTTCTCCCCTGAGTAGCTTTTGTCAGGGTATTTTCCCATAGCACCAGGAAGGGAAGCCAGGACAGGGGAGTGCAAAGACTTTCAATACGTGTTCTCATCGACAGTAACAACATGTGTCACGCTCTGCTGGCTAGGTCTCCTGTCATCCTGACACAAGTCAGGATCACTTAGGAAGAGGGGACCTCAGTTGAGAAACTGCCTCCATCAGATTGGCCTGTAGTCAAGTTGGTAGGGGCATTTTATCGATCAATGATTGACCACTTACCGCTCAGCTCACTTTATCTACTCGGTATAACACAGTGAATGGTACTACCCCCTTTTAGCCTGGGCCTTCCTGCATTCATTAATATATTCAAGACAATCTCCATACGAATGTAACCTGATCTAAACAATCCCTCACTAAGACCTTCAGGGACACAGAAGGAAGGTCTGTGCTCACAGGTAAGCATGAGGGGAAACCAGGAGTGTTAAACACATGGCGCTGTCTCTTCAGAGGAAGACATGCATAACCTGCTTCCTGCCCAGAAGATTAGAAAGGGATGTGGTTAATAGCCTAGTGTGCTATTCGTACGGCCAGACCACACCCGACTCCCCTAGACTCTTATATTTATCTCAGCCATCCTCCCTACATCCTTATCTTGAGCTCAGTTTCTCAGCCAAAAGAACCCATCTCTCGGGAAGGGGCCGTGTACTTTGAAAAGAGTTTCAATGTAATCATGTCTTAAACTTTGCTCTACAAACAAGATTGAATTTATTATCATCAGGACACTCTCCTGGCCCCAACCCCAATTTGAGCTGTGCTTAAATATGCCTAAAATATCTGCCTGGTTGGGGTCAGACTCAAGGAGTTTGAACCAACACTGGTTACAAATTGTGCTGAACTGGAGTTTCTTCTTTCCTCATGTGGATCAAAGCTGTCCCGGCCATGGTGTTTTCAGAGACCTCACAGGGATCCTCTCTCTTCCCAGGTGAGTCTCGATTATGTAAGATGATAATTAAAACTAACCATCACACACCCCATGCCTGCCATAAGGTTGTACTCACATGCCCAAACCCACCTATAGCACTCCTGGGAAGGTGGGATTGGAGGTGCAGACCCCTGGGTCAGGGGTAGGTATGGAGTAGGGTGTTAGAGTCGTCATCGACAGAACCCTAGGCACCACAGCACTCAGGAGTGTGGTCATGCTGCTATCCCTGTGGCAGAGAGGACTTCCCTCTTGCCCAAGGCTGTTTGAACACTGTATTAGCTATGTTTCTGTTTCTGTGATAAAATGTCATGACCACAGACAACTTAACAAAGGAAGGGTTTATTTGGGTTTATGCTTCCAGAGGCAGAGTCCCTAATGGCAGAAGACAGATGGCTGTGGCACTGGGAAGAAGCCTGACCTCATCTCCATCCACAGGAGGGAAGCAGAGAGAACAAACAGAAAGTGTAGCCAGGCTATACTTTCTCAGAGCCTGCCCCCAGTGACGCACTTCCTCCAGCAAGGCTTCATAAAAGCTCCATAATATCCCCCAAACAGCACTATTAGCTGGGCACCAAGTATTCAGTTACAGGAGCCCAGTGGGGACATTTCTCATTCAAATGACCATAAACCCCTCAGGCAAAGAAGCTGCTCTGCATCTCAAAATCTTCAGCAACACACTAAGTCAAAGGTTAAGACAAAGGACAACAAAGGCAGAAGGAGCCATCATCCTTCATTCCTGGGTCTGCCTTACCATGTAGATGGCAGACAAACAAGCTGTGGGCTACATGCCTGGTGCCTCTTGCTGTCTGACTCTTCTTCGCCATTGTGGTTTGTATTTCTGAGGATGTTCAGGGATTGTCCTGGGCTCTCTAGTTCCTGTTGTCAAGGATGCTTATGTTGCAGCTGCTTTCATCCTTCAAGCCAGGATTCTGGGCAGTTGTGATCTCCAACAGAGTAGCCATGCTTCATCTCTCTGTCCCTTTGTAATTAGGCCACAAGTGGTTCCCAGACCAAAGCCCCTGGGCCACTTTCCATTGCTCATTCATTCACTCATTCATTCGTTTGGAGGCAGAGCCTTCTGTATCTCAACCTAGCTTCAAGTTCAAAATGTAGCTGAAGATGGCCTTGAACTTCTGATCTTCCTGTTTCCTCCCCCTGAGAGCTTGGAGTGCAGGTATACATCGCCACTACCAGTTTTATGCAGTGCTGGGGTCAAACTCAATACCTTGTGCATCCTAGCCAAGCACTCTACCAACTGAACTACATGCCCAGCTTCTTTCACTGTATTTTCCAAACCAGGGATGGAACCAATCTTTGTGACACTGACATCCAGAGGCTACCAGTAGTCATGTTTCCCCACTGTGTGGAAGGAGTCAAGGTGTCATGTGAGAGTAAAGAAAGTGTGAGGCCCAGGTACCTCTGAGTTGATAGCACCTGCTTTTGGATATCAAAGGGCACACAGATGTCCTGACCCCAACAGAAACTCCCATTATCTCTTAATTACCTAAGAGTTGCCGGGCAGTGGTGGCGCACGCCTTTAATTCCAGCACTTGGGAGACAGAGGCAGGCAGATTTCTGAGTTCAAGGCCAGCAATAGAGTGAGTTCCAGGACAGCCAGGGCTACACAGAGAAACCCTGTCTCAAAAAACCAAACCAAACAAACAAACCAAAAACCCCCTAAGAGTCAGTGTACTCCCTTCTACCTTAACTAATTCCAGTTGAATTTCTCCCATAAGGACAAATATGGACCCTGGCCAAGACCTTCCCAAGCTCCAGCCTGCTCTGGACCTGGCTGCTTTCTCTACTTGACTCTCTGCTCTGAGGATGGCTTTGTGAAGTGGTTCCATTCTGCCCATGTTCTACCTCAAGCAGGACATGGGGCATGCCCGGAGCCGTGGTACCACCTCTGTCCATCTCTTCCGACTCACGCTCCCCGAGTCATCTCACTGGCTTGTGTGGTTCTCAACAAAACCCGTACTTACCACCTCAGCTCTGCTCTGAACCTCAGCTGAGTTCTCCGTTCTAGCTCACGGTAGAGACATGTTGGCTACTGCATTAGTCAGAATCTTCATTGCTGTGACCTGAGAGGTGCAAGTTAAGGGAAGAAAGGTTTATTCTGACTGTAATATCCAAGGTTACAGTCCAGGCCATTTCTGGGCTGTGGTGAGGTACACCATCATGAAGGAAGGGTGTAGGGAGTGAAGCTGCTCACCTCATGGATCCAGACAGCAAGCACGCCAGTACTAGCCAGTTTCTTCCGTCTTCCTCTTCTGCTCCATCTGGACCTCCATCCTATTGGATGGTACCACCTATATTCACGATGGGTCTTCCCAGGTAGCTAGTTGTCTCTGATAACTACATACACATCTAGAGGAGTGTTTGCTAACCTCTGAGATGCCTCTTAATTCAACAAGTATGCATTCAAGACCAAGAATAAGTATTAGAGTATCTGAATTATTTAAAAGAAGAATGGTGGGTGTTGGGAATGATACTCATAAAGCCCCCTTGAGCTGGGTATGACGGCCCCAGCCTTTCGTCTTAGCACTTGGGAGGCAGAAGCAGGTGGATCTCTCAGCCTGGTCTACTTATTGAGTTTCAAGGCAGCTAACGCTACACACAAAGAGACCTGTGGGAGTGGGGGAGAAAGCGCTGGATAGTTTTATGTCAACTTGACACAGGCTAAAAACATCTGAAAGGAGGGACCTGAATTGAGAAAATACCTCCAGAAGATGTTTGTAGGCAAGCCTGTAGGGTGTTTCCTTAATTAGTGATTCATGAGGGAGAGCCTAGCCAATTGTGTATGTGGGGGTGCATCCCTGTGTTGATGGTCCTGGGTTCTATAAGAAAACAGGTTGAGCAAGCCATGATGAGCAAGCCAGTAAGCAGCACTCCTCCATGGGCTCAGCACCAGCTCCTGCCTCCAGGTTCCTGCCTTGAGTTCCTCCTCTGATCTCCCTGGCTAATGGGTTATAAACTGTAAGATGAAATAAACCCTTTCCTCCCCAAGTTACTCTTGACCATAGGGTTTTATGACAGCAATAAAAACCCTACCCAAGATAGACATTAATCCTATTTGTGTAGGCTCTGCCTCATGACCTTGTCACCTCCTTGGGCATTGTCTCTCAATGCTATCACAATGGGGGGTAAGTTTCAAGGCAAGAGTCTGGGAGGACCCAAGCTTCTAGTTCACAGCAGACATTCTACCACTTTGGTCTGAGATCTCTGGCTATACCTGACTGTGTGCTCCTGGGCAAATGACTTAACTGTTCAGGGCCTTGGAAGTGGGTCAGTGGCTGGGATCAAATGATGCCTAAACACAGTGCTGGCCTGGATGAGGACAACAACAACTAAAGTTCAGGGTCTCTGAGGATTCACCCAAGGTCACAGAACCCATCAGTACGCTATACTCATGGTGCAAACCCAGGAGTGGCTCATCCCAGAGCGGTGAGTGAACACTGCCATCTCCTACCCCTGGGTGAGCTCTGTGAAGACACAGCCAAGGCCAGGACCCAGAGCTTGGTTGGGGCTGGGTTTCTGAGGCTGAATCTTTGTTGCTCCTGGTGTTGGCTCAGCCAGCTGTGGCCAGGAGTCTGCTGTATCTCTCTTCTCCCCCTCCCCCACCGCCTCTTCCCTCCCCTCCTTTCCTGGACAGTATTTCCCTGGGGCTCCCATTACCAATTTGCAGAGCAAAAGCATGCACAGGCAGTTCAGGGGTGGCATGAGCTCAGCGGCTCTGGTATTGTTTTTAATTCAATATTTTGTCCCTGTGCGCCAGCCTCCTTTATTGGATGAGAACACTGTTATTGGATCCTGCCCTGCAGGAGGAAATGCTGGCTTCCCCGGGACATGGCAGCTGGGCTCTTCTAGAGTCTGATGTGTCAAGGCAGGGTGAAAAGACAGCAGAGAGTTCCAGAAAAATCTGCTGGCTACAAGCTGTTCTCTGACATGCGTAGAAATATTAACATATGTATTCTTGGCCTTTTCCCTTGCCCTCCCTGCTAGGGTGGACAGAAGCTTGGGCAGTGCTTTCCACAGCCCCCTCCCTTCCTCAACACGGCCACTGCATCTCATAGTCCTGCTGATGGGATGCTATGCTCTGCCCAGGGCTGCTACCCCAGTGTCTCTCCAGCCTAAAGGACAGCTCTTCCTGCTCCCTGCTCCCTGCTTCCTCTCAATGCACTGTCTTCATTGAAAACTGACTTCTTTGTAGGGGGAGGAAAAGGAGTGTTGTCTCTAGGTAGTTTATCTGGGGTGGTCCCAGGAAGTAGGGAGGTGGAGGGGTAAGACCGGAGAAGTAGAGCGGCTTATACTTTGGGCACCTGGGGATGAAGCCACTAGAGGACTTGGGAGCCAAGAAGCATCTGGCTGTACTTGTTCTTGCCCGAGGAGGAAGGGGCTGGGCATTTACTTACTGATGTATTTGAGTGTCGGCAGTGCGCGTCTGCAAGTATCACACCAGGCCCAGACAGTTCCACCTGCAAGAGGTTTAATTGAGGGGGAGTGGAGAGGGTAGCGGCGCAGAAAGAGAGAGGGGAGAGAGAGAAATGGAGGAATTGTCTCATATATACGGGTTGTGACGTAGTAGTCCCAGGTAAAGGTGGGAGTTGAACCCAATGGATTCTGGGAATATGGTGGCTGTTGCCCTGGCAACAGGTCTGTGGACCCGCCCATGTATCACCACAGGTTCTGGATGCTAACACTTACCAGGCTGCCAGACTGAGTCCTCAGCTCCTGGGATGAGGGTTGCAATTATCTATTGAGATGCTGGGTACAGAGTAGAGGTGAGGACATCAGCATCTCACCTGGAAGACATATCCTTTGGTGGATCTGTTTCTGCTCTTGGATGTGAAGAGCAAATAGTCTCTGTCTTAATCCTCCTGGGCCTTAGTGGGCCAGCACCTTCCCACCTCTGCTTCCTCACCTCATCGCTCTGCTTCCTCACCTCATTGCTCTGCTTCCTCACCACATCCCTCTCTCCATCCACCCTCCGCCTTAGCAGCTCTGGCCTCCTTTCTGTTCTTCTTACATGGTTTCTCTCAACACAGCCTTCCGTACATCTGGTCCTGCTGCCTATTTCCTCTCCTCCACCTACATAACCCCTACATATCCTTTACATTTCTGGGCAGCCTGGTGCCATCTCCTAGGCTGACTCAGAGTCCCTTTGGTCCCCACTCAGAGATCAGGTTTCCCGAGTCTGTTCATATAAGATTCCTGAGTGTAAGCCGGGCAGTGGTGGCGCATGTCTTTAATCCCAGCACTTGGGAGGCAGAGGCAGGTGGATTTCTGAGTTTGAGGCCAGCCTGGTCTACAGAGTGAGTTCCAGGACAGCCAGGGCTACACAGAGAAACCCTGTCTCGAAAAACAACAACAACAACAACAACAAGATTTCTGAGTGTAAGATTCCTGTCTGTCTTGGCCACTGGACTCAACCTTAGGGCTCAGCACAAAATATTTTGTTAGGTGAGTGAAGAAAAGTATGGAGAGACAAGGACTCAGTGGGGTCTTTCTCAGACCCATTGGAACACTGAATGCAGAGGTGAATCAAGAAACCCAGAGACCAGAGAATTCATATCGGAGGGACACAGTGAGGGAGAGATCTGAAATGCAAAATGCATAAACAGGAGGAGAGGGACTGGCTGTAGGGAGCAGATGGAAATAGAAGACTGTGCTTAGCATTATCCTGCTGCTGTTTTGTGAATAAACTTTTAAAGTATAACTGTGTATATCATTCTGTTTGCGATTCTTCCTTACAAAGAGCCACCAAAGCAGCCTGTTCCCTGTGGTCCAGACCCATGTGTGTTCTTTGTGCTCCACTAGGATCTTTATTTGATGAGAAGGTCACAGCTTCAACTCCTTGGGTTTGAGTTGGTTCCTCTTAGCTTTGTGGCCTTGGGCCAGCCACTTACCCTCTCTGGGTCTTAGTTTCCTCCTCTGTATAGAGTGAGTAATCTCCAGGCCTGTCACAGATGCTGAAAAGATTAGAGGTAAAACAGAAGCCCGCTGCTTAGTTCACAGTTTAGCTGCTGAAAAAATACCACTATTCTTGCACAAATATAGCATATAGACTCATATACCCATGTTGACAGAGCACCTACTAGGCACAATATCATCTTTGCGGAGTCTTCTGTGGTCCTGAGAGGTGTAAGTAGCTGAGGCTAAGAACCCACTGAGCCCCACTCACTGTTCTTGTGGCCATTGTGGCCATGGAGGAACTATACTTCATGGTACGTGGTAACCACTTGGCTGTATTCTGGTACTGAGATGAGAACAGGGGTGAAACACAGGTGAGGTAACTCTGAGTGACCCTTCCAACCCCCCGTCCCCCACCAACTGGCTGCAAAGGTCCTGAATCCCCTGGGGGCAGTGAAGCCACAAGGTACAAAGAGACAGAAGCCTGAGTCAGTGTACAGAAGGCCATCTGTCTAAAACCCTCCTGGGACTGTTGTTAACAAGAAAAAACTATCCAAGGGGGCTGGGAAATGGCTGAGTGGGTAAAGTGCCAGCCACAGGAGCATGACTTAAGATACCCAAGATATGCACCTCACAAAAGTAGGGTGCTGCGGGACTCTGATGCAGGCAGGGGAGAGACAGATGGGCAGATCCCTAATGTCATTGGCCAGCTAGCCTCGCTGAATCAGCAAGCTTGAGATCCAGTGAAAGACCATGGCCCAAAAACCAAGTGTGGAAGACTCAGATCTTGACCTCTGGCTATACACCCCCACATGAACATATACACACAACACACAGGAACACACAGAAATAAATAAACCATAGCCACCCTGTGGTTAACTGCAGCCATTGAACTATTCGAGACTGGCATTTCTCTGCAGGTTCTATAGACCAGGGCTGCTTAAACATTCTCTGCTGGTGACCTCTTTTGCTTGAGAAGTTTTTATATGATCCCTGGTGTATAGGTATATAAGTAAGTACAAAATCAAACATTTGCTGATGCAAAAAAAAATCATAAGGAAATTTATGTGTGAACCAGTCTTTGGTGTACATATAATTTTGCTACTTATTAAAATTAAAGAAAATTTGCATACTAATGAGATTATATGCCTGTTTATTTTTACATAGAGCTAAATCTTTGCTACCGTATGATGTTAAGCATATTCAGTATTATTCAGGGTTGATTTTATTTTTATAAGAACATAGATTTATAAAGGGAAGGTGATAAAGAGAGATAGGAACATGGTCCAGTGCATGAAGGAGCTTGCCCCCAAAGCTGGTGATCTGAATTTATCCCTGGGACTTGAATATCAAATGGGGAGAACCAATGCCTCTGGGCTGTCCTCTTACCTCCACGGGTGGGTCATGGCACACGCATGTACCCTCTCCCACCATAAGGATAAATTATTAACTGTTAAAAAAAAAAACAAAACTCTTAGCTGGGTGGTGGTGGTGCACGCCTTTAATCCCAACGCTTGGGAGGCAGAGGCAGGTGGATTTCTGAGTTCAAGGCCAGCCTGGTCTACAGAGTGAGTTCCAGGACAGCCAGGGCTACATAGAGAAACCTTGTCTCAAAAAAAAAAAAACCTCTTCTAAAAAAGTGAGGATGAATTCTCAAGAGTGGGAGGGGCTCCAAGAGAGGAACAGCCTTGATTGACAGACATCTCGACTTTATACTCACCAAAGCTTTGAACACTGCATCATGTAAATACACAGTACCAAATGGCAGATGCAGGTTTAGAATCATCTCAGAAATTATTGGAAAGTGTGCCTTAGTCTTAAGCCAAAATTCTTTTAATGATTTCCTTTTATGAGACTCAAGTCAGGAACCCAAATAGTCATTTTTTAAAAACCAAACATTCTAACACAATATAATCCACAGATAAAGTAATTTGACACTTGTGTGATGAGGGATGGTGGTAAGAAATATATTTTTTAAAAAAATCTTTGTTTTCTGTAATTAAACCATCACATTTCTATAAAAGCACCAAGAGTTTGTATGCACAGGAAAAGCAATGCAATTCATGACATGAGTAGTCTTGGATCTGAGCCAAGATGTTTCAGGCCCTCGGTGACGTGTTGTGTGTTCAGAACCAGGGCTGCCGTGAAGCCACATGACACCACACAGATGTGTGCTGCTAAGAAAGGCTTTATGAGTCCCACACTCACATGGGGGCCCAATCCAGGGTTCACAAAGTTGTGCAGTTTGTATGGAAAGGGGGCTCAGAGACGTGAAGTGAGTTGCCAAAGCTTCCACAACCAGGATGTGCTAGAGCTGAGTGCCTGCCTCCAGAATAGGCGCGTACACACACACACACACACACACATACACACGGAATTCAGACACATCCATGCTTCAGTAAGAATGAATGCAGTTTTCATCCTTGACTTTCTAACCTTTATACCAAGTGCCTAAGAAAAATGAAGATGCAGTATTGTCCTACATTAGACTGGGAATTTCTACACCTACCTGGTGGGGTGAGAGAACTGACTTCTGCAAGTTGTCCTCTGACTTCCACACATACATCAGGGTCTGTGCTCCTCCAAACAAACAAACAGTGATGAAAACTTTTCACTAAGGAGGTTACATGACCTTATTTCACTGTTTGTACGTAAGGAATTCTCCAAGTATAAACATACCCGGAGAACATAAAAATGGTTCAGTGTGACTGCACTGCGCTTGGTGAGTTGTGAGTGTTCAGCCCAGGCTGCTTGACAGAGCTCACAGGTAGGTAGCATGGCTGCACTGCTCCCAACCTTCCAGTTGGTGATAAAGAACTCTGAATTTTTCCTGCTTGCAGAACACCGCAAAACAATAGCAGAATAACTCTAAGATGAATAAATGTATCGTTTTGTATGATCCAATACATCTTGTACTAGGTTCCTCCACAAAAACTGCTCACGAGAGCTCGGGGGTGGTAGCACCTACCTTTAATCTCAGCCCTTGGGAGACAGAGGTGAACAGATCTCTGAGTTCAAGACCAGCCTGGTCTACATTGTAAGCTCCAGGCTATCAAAGGCTACCGAGTTGTGGGGAGCCACAGCTGCCACCCTATACATATATATTGAACACCTGGTCTCCGGCCAGAGCAGAGA
>NW_022196897.1:143704849-143709079 GCF_008632895.1 Mastomys coucha
TAAGTATGTAGGGAATAGAAGTAAGTAGATATAGAAGTAAGATGTAAAGATAGTAAGTAAGATATATAGATATATAGAGTAGTGAGTATGTATAGATAGGAGTAAGTATGTAGGAATAGAAGTAAGATGTATAGAAGAGTATTGAGTAAGTATGTAGAGATAGTAAGTATGTAGAATTAGGGCTGGTAATGGGTTAGGAGAGAATTAGGAGTAAGTATGTAGAATTAGGGCTGGTAATGGGATAGGAGAGAAGGTGTAGATATAGAAGTAAGATGTAAGGACAGATGTAAGATGTAGAATTAGGAATAAGCATAATAAGATGTAACTAATAAGATGTAAGTAGTAATAAGTAAGACGTAAGAAGAAGAAGATATAGAAGAATATAAAATAAGCTAGCAAGAGAAGAAGTAAAAATGAAGGTTCCTGATTAAACTGCATGGAGAAGGGCTCGGTGTTTGCCTCCTTATTTCCACTGGACGGGTAAGGCGGCCGACACTGAGTGAGACCCTGTCTCAGAAAAGAAAGCACAGCTCCTATATGGACCGAAGAGATGACTCAGCAGTTAATAGCATTCATGGACTGAAGAGATGACTTGACAGTTAATAGTATTCATTGCTTCTGCAGAGGATCTGGGTGTGGTTTCCCAGCATCTACATGGTGGCTCACAGTCACTTGTAACTCCAGTTCCAGCGCATCTGAGGTCCTCTTCTGACCTCTGAGGGTACCACATATGTACCCTAGGCACATACATGCATGTAGGAAACACACTCATCACCAACCTGTCTAAAAGAGAGAGAGAGAGAGGGAGAGAGAGAGCAAGGGGGGGCAGTAGGTGGTGCACACCTTTAATCCCAGCGCTTGGGAGGCAGAGATAGGCGGATTTCTGAGTTCGAGGCCAGCCTGGTCTACAGAGTGAATTCCAGGACAGCCAAGGCTATACAGAGAGAAAGAGAGAAAGAAAGAAAGTGGAAGGAGAGAGGGAGATGAAAGAAGGAGGAAAGGAGATAAGGAAGGAAGGAAGGAGGGAGACAGGAAAGGAAGGAAAGAAGGAAGGAGGGAAGAAAGGAAGGAAGAGAGGAAGAAAACTTGTGAAGGGAGTGCTCCCTGCCCATCCTCTTTGCCCACCATCTGGTCCGAGGCCACTGGTCTTCCAGAGCTGGGGCCAGTTTCCAAAACTATTCCGCAGATGCAGTCATTGAAAACTACTTGGTGGGCTGGTTGGCATTAAAGGGAGAGAGATTTAGGCAGAGTATTTGCTAGTAAGTGGCTCAAACCCAACATATGGCCTCAGAGAGCATGTGGCAGACACCAAGCATTCTTTCTTTTTTTTTTTCTGTTTTTTTTTTTTTTTTGAGACAGGGTTTCTCTGTGTAGCCCTGGCTGTCCTGGAACTCACTCTGTAGACCAGGCTGGCCTCGAACTCAGAAATCCGCCTGCCTCTGCCTCCCAAGTGCTGGGATTAAAGGCATGCATCACCAGCGCCCAGCGACACCAAGCATTCTTTTTTTTTTTTTTTTAAAGATTTTATTTATTTATTATATGTAAGTACACTGTAGCTGTCTTCAGACACACCAGAAGAGGGCATCAGATCTCATTATGGAGATGGTTGTGAGCCACCATGTGGTTCCTGGGATTTGAACTCAGGACCTTTGGAAGAGAAGCCAGTGCTCTTAACCACTGAGCCATCTCTCCAGCCCCGACACCAAACATTCTTTTGTTTTATTTTCATCTGCCTCTTCTCCATCCTCTTCCCTACACTTTCCGTCCTCTCCTGCTTTCTTTTTAACTTATGCTCCCTACCTGTGATTCAAAAACCTTTGTAAGCCATCCGAAATCCTTTCTGGAATACCATGGTGGTAGAAACAAAAGTGTATAATAGAACTATACATATGAAAACATGGATTATAAAAACCTATTCCTAAAACACCAACAGTTGCTATTCATCACGGGGAGCAATTGATGGTAAGCTGTGTGTGTTGGGGAGATGTAGGCATCCAGACAGATGCATGCAACCGACAAAGCTCAAGTAACTGGCTTGCAAGTAACTTTATGAATCCTCTGATGATAAGTGATTTTTAAAATTATTCAGTTAGTGATATTTTTTTTTTATTTTTTTTTTATTTTTTTTTCAGTTAGTGATATTTAATATTGGCTCAAGATAGAAATTGAGAAAGTAAAGCAAGAGGAAGAAAAAAAAAGTAAGAGCTATCTTCACTTTGCTGCGCTGAGAGACTACTGGGAACCTTCTCTGTGTTGGGTTTGGGGACCAGGGCCTGATCTAGGACTGAGTATGGTGACCTAATGCTATGCCTACTGGGTAACAGGTAAATGGTGATAAGGAGGAGGGCATGGGGAGAAGGAAGAGGTGAAAGGGAGTAAGGGAAGAAAGGAGGGGGGAGGGGAAGGAAGGAGGAAGAAGGGAGCCACAGGAAAGGGAAGAATCTTGGAGGGTTTGTGTGCCTATTGGGAGTAGGTTGTAAAATGGGGTATCAATACAATGTCTAGTCCCTGGTCTGAGGCAGAGATAGTATCTGACTTCCACAGGACAAAATACTGTGGAGGGAAGAGATGAGACGTGGGAGTGTGAAGGTTTGTAGTGCTCAGCCCTGGGAGTGGCTCTATGAGGAGGTGTGCCCTTGTTGAAGTGGGTGTGGCCTTTAATGTCCTAACTGCCTGGAAGCCAGTCTTCTTCCAGCAGCCTTTAGGCATAGAACTCTCAGCTCTGTCTGCATCATGCCTGCCTGGACACTGCCATGCTCCCACCTTGATGATAATGGACTGAACCTCTGAACCTGTAAGCCAGCCCCAATTCAATGTTGTTCTTTATAAGAGTTGCCTGCGTCATGGTGTCTGTTCCCAGCAGTGAAACCCTAACTAAGAGAGGGAGTCAAGTGGAACTCCCTCAGAGCCCAAACTGGTACACCCCAGAGGATGACAACCTGTACCCCATGTTTCTGCAAGGTGCAGGATGATATTGCTTTTGTGAGGATCCAAGCAGATGCCACAGCCCCTCTGGGGACCTGCAGTTATTGGAGTACCTGGGACTAATGCCCTGGGAAGAGCAATAATGATAGTGACAGGGGCCAGGCTCCCTTTCAAGTGCTTTAGCAGGTGGCAATAAAGAACCTGTGCAGAGGATCCCTGGAGAGCACTGACTGGGCACAGACAGAACAGGTGCGCACCTGTAGACAGTTTGGGTCTCCAGGAGCAGTGGCCTGAGATTCTCATGCTGGTGCAGGAAAGGGCTGCGAGCTAGGGAGTGTCCACTGACACCTGCAGGGCATGATGTACCTGCCCAGGATTTTAACCCTGGACCATAAGGAAGGAAGAGGACCTTGTTATATGAAAAAGCTCCATGCTGGAGCTGGGGAGGTGGCTCCCTGTGTGAAGCACTTGCCTTGAAAGCCTAAAGCCCTGAGTTTGAAACCCCAAAGCCTGTGTAAAGCCAGACACCATAGTGTGCTCCTGTCATCCTAATACTGAGAGCCGAGGGTTGGTTGTTCTAGCACTGAGTAGGTCCTTACTGATTGTTAGAGGATTGAATCATGTTATAGAGGAGGGCACCAAAGTCTGGGGAGATGGGAAGTAACTTAGGCAATCCAGCTGTGGTAGATGGCACACTGGCTAGCCTGAGAGCCAGGAGTGTATTGGTAGATGTTTGACAACTGGCGTTTTGGAAGAACAAGTGACAGCTGTGATTTGTACTATGAATGGATCTTCATGACACAATACACCACCATGGATGTTTCCAAGCTGATGGGAATCTGCTGGAAAAACTCTCTGAAAATTAACTCTGGGTGTCTCAGGTAGGGTTTTATTGCAATAAAGAGACACCATGACCATGGCCAGAGAAGTTCTGTAACACCTTTCTTCTATCCTGGATGGTAATGTCAGAACCACACGGCCAAAGCTGCCAAGTTCTGCTGCTTGCTGGGGTTGGAACATGGCCTCCTGGTAAAACAAACAACAACAACAACAACAACAACAAACCCAAAAAACAAAACAAAAAAACTCCTGACATCTTCACCAGCTTTCTGGTTTTGATGGTTTCCTTCACTGTTGGTATGCTGCCTAAACTCCACCACCACAGATACCCGGCAGCAGCCAGGTATGCTCCTCCCCACAGTTACCTGGCAACATCCAGGTAGGCCTGGCACTATAAAAGGGGGTGCTTGCCCCCTCTTCTCTCTTTTACTCCTGCTTCTCTCCCTTGCTTCTTGCCCCTTTGTT
>NW_022196897.1:143709094-143747209 GCF_008632895.1 Mastomys coucha
CCCCCCCCCCCATGTGGTCATGGCCGGCCCCTACTTCTCTACTTTCTCCTTCTCTCTGCCTCTGCTACCCTCTTAACTCCCCTTCCCATGCCCTAAATAAAATCTATTCTATACTATACCGGTGTGTGTCTGGTCCCTCAGTGGGAAGGGATGCCTCGGCATGGGCCCGCTGAGGCACCCCCTTCCCCTACACCTCTCCAGAACATATTCTTATTGCTCTTTCTCTTTTTACGATCACAACATTCACTGCCTAAGCTTGGCTGTCCTGAATCTTGATCTGTAGAGCAGGCTGGCCTCATACTCAGAGATCCGCACACCCCTGCCTCTGGAGTGCTAGGATTAAAGGGGTGCACCAGCACACCTGGCTCTGACCTTTTCTTTAACTCATTTTCATAAACTGGAAGCTTAGCTGGGCGGGATCCTGCCATGAAGCCACTGCTCCCTTCATTCCATTTAACATCAAAGTTTTTAAAAAAATACATTTATCTCCTTGAACAGAGGATTTAGCTCCACTCTACTTCTTGGTGCCCTATTTCTCCCCGAACAGTTTCTAAGCCACATGCTAACATTCTTCTCTTTTGAAACCTCTTGAGGCAGGCCCCCATAAGTTGAAATCACTCCAGGTACCACTGTCTTCCATGTTCCTACTAAGAGGGCCCATTAAGCCCCACTTAAAGTATTCAACTGCTTTTCTAATCCAAAATCCCAAAGTCTACATTCCTCCAAATGAAAGCATGGTCAGGCCTATCACAGTGATACCCCAGTGATACTATGACCGTGGCAACTCTTATACAAAGAGTTCATTGGGGCTGGCTTACAGTTCAGAGGTTTAGTCCATTATGGTCATGGTGGGAAGCATGGCATCGTGCAGGCAGACATGGTGCTGGAGAAGGAGCTGAGAGTTCTACATCTGGATCTATAGTTAGCAGGAAGTGACACACTAGCCAGGCTTGAGTTTCTGAACCCTCAAAGCCTACTTCCTAGTGACACACTTCTCCAACAAAGCCACACCTCCTCCAACAAGGCCACACCTCCTAACAGTGCCACTCCCCATGGGCCCATGGGGGGGGCCATTTTTATTCAAATCACTAGACAGGGTTTTTGCAAATCTGCCTATTCAAGCTAACTGAGGTAAGGCACAAACTAGAACATAGTTCTATCCATGACCCAAAAGACTTGCTCTTACCTTTATTCTGTCCTGCCTCCCTGGAAGTCACAATCTATACTCAATCAAATGGGAGGGGAAAGACGTGTAAATGAACTCTGTTGAAAGCAGTTTGCACAGGCTACCCTTAAAAACAGAAACCAGCCGGGCCTTTAATCCCAGCACTTGGGAGGCAGAGGCAGGTGGATTTCTGCGTTCGAGGCCAGCCTGGTCTACAGAGTGAGCTCCAGGACAGCCAGGGTTATACAGAGAAACCCTGTCTCGAAAAACCAAAAATAAAATAAAATAAAATAAAATAAACAAGAAAAAAAAACCCAGAAACCCAATCAGAAAACACCCCCCCCTTTTTTTTTCGGGACAGGGTTTGGAACTCACTCTGTAGACCAAGCTGGCCTTGAACTCAGAAATCCACCTGCCTCTGCCTCCCAAATGCTGGGATTAAAGGCGTGCGCCACCACCGCCCGGCGAAAACATCTCTGTTTTGACCATCTTAACTTCCCTAAGTAGTTAGATAACATAAAATCCACTCTCCTTACCAAAGCTTACAAAGCCCACTGTGAAATCTTCTCTACCATGCACTGTTCTGGGCTTTGAAGATTCAAGGGTGAAGTTGACAAACTCAGTCTCAACTTTTACAGAGTTTGCAGTCCCAATTAATGAGGCTGTCAATACATAAAATGTCAACCGTCAAGTACAAAATGACAGATTGAGTCTGTGAACAGTAGAGGAAGTGTTAGCAGAGAGAATAATGAGGAGAGGTTGTGGCAGTTTGAGGACTAACAATTTTCTTATGTGTAGCTGGAGGTAGTTGAATGGGGTTTCTGGATAGAGTCTGTTGTAATCCCAGAAGAGGAACTCCTTGACTATTTCAATAATGGGCAAATTCCTTCCCCCGCGTCCTCTTTTTATAAAAATGTGTGTATGCCTGTGCTTCTGGGTGTGCATGGAGGCCAGAAGAGAGTATCAGATCACCTAGAACTGGAGTTCTAGGTAATTGTGAGGTGTTCAACATGGGTGCTGGGAACTAAACTAGGTTGTCTAGAGAGTAGTAAATGCTCCTACGCTGAGCCATCTCTCCAGACCCCCAGACCTTTTACTACTGCTTGGGTAGACAAGAGATCATCCAATTGCCACTGGGTCTTGTGTCAGTGAATAAACAGAAGCTCTGGGAACAAACAAACAAACATGATATCAACTGTCTCTCAGCCACCAGTAATCTATGGCCAGATGGCATTTTGTAAGCCAGCACTGTCCAGGGGAAGCATAGTGGGAACCCCCAAGTGAAATCCACATATGCAATTTCAGTATGCCTACTAAGTACATTTAACAAATGAGAAGAAAGTAAAATTCATTTCATAATATATCTCCCTTTACTCAAAAGTGTAAAAAGAAAAAGGAACCAGTTCAAGTATGAAAACTCCAGTGTACATTTGATTTACACTTAATATCTCAATTAAGACTAGCCACACTTCAAATGTCCAGTAGCCACATGTGATAGGATTAGCTACACGTGACTAACAATGGGGGCGCACGATTTCAAACCTCAGCTCCTTCCTCTTCCTCTCTCCCCGCTTCCCTTCCTCCTTTCTTCCTGTAGCCCTGGTTGTCTTGGAACTCGTTTCTGAAAACCAGGCTGGCCTCGAACTCAAAACATCTGCCTGCGGAGATCTGCCTGCTTCTGCCTCCCCAGTGCTGGGATTGAAGGCATTCAACGCTACCAACCAGCCAAGTTCAATTGTCTGTGAAATGAGGGTGAAATAAGAACAAAAGTGCCAGTCTCTGGAAGCCTTGTAAGTTTACCCACGCAATGCCCAGCATTTTGCTCTATACAAGGATGAGACCGCGTGGCTTCTAGGTCCGTCCCCTAAGTATCCGACCCCTTCCCCGCCCCTTCAGGATCCGGGCGGAAACAGAATTGTCAAAACGCGGCGCGCTTTACGGCAGCACTTCCTTTTACGGCAGTGTGGCAGGCGCACCGGCCGCGCGCTCTTTTACTCTATTGGTTCTGGGGCCTGGCGCTTTACGGCAGTGTGGCAGGAAAAGCCTCTGAGCGGCCCGTGGTTCGGGAGTGAGTGGAGGCTAGCAGGGTACCCTGTGCTGTTTGGGTCCGGAACCATGGACGTGGGCGAACTTTTAAGCTACCAGGTAGGTGTAGTGGGCAAGGCCGGAGGGCTCCTCACCGTCGCTAGGGTCGCAGGTTCAGAGTCCCGTCATCTTGCTTCCTCTCGGCCCCTGGCCCTCACTTCACCCGGGCTTGCACCCTGTCATTGCACTTCACTCCCCCAAGCCCTCGTGGACCGTTTCGACCCCTTCCTTCTCCGGGCCTGAGCCTTGTGATCTCTGTTCCCCACCCGGCAACGCTCAGCTGCTCTTCCGTCTCGTTTCTACCAATTCAGAGGGCTTGAGACAGTTGTGGAGAACACTGGTTTTTCCTCGGTGCTGAGCCTCAGTTTCTTTACCAAGCTTTGGATAAGTCTTTCCCTCGTCACGGAGCCTCAGTTTTTCTTTTAATAGTCTATAAAATGGATATATGTGAAAGGTCATTTGAAAATGCAGAAACCTGTGCCCACGTTCCCCGCAATTGCTAATTGTGTTTGGAAAATGGAGCATGGAATGGGTCGGTAAGAGACCTCTCGACCTCCATGCTCAGGGTACTTGTGGGGAACAGGTGACCCAGAGAGAAGAAAGGACTTGTCTGAGGTCACTCAACAGTTACAAAGCTCCCAACGCAAAGTTTCTGCTCTCTTTTTACTGCCTAACTGCCTAACTTGAGGCTTCTTGGGTCCAACCTTGTTTTCGCTCCCTGCAATAGCGTTGGAACCCATAAACTGTAATTAGTCTGAATTAGGAAGTACTATAATTGTAAATCACACTTCATTTTAAAGACTTAGTATGAAAAGGGTGGTATTCTTATATTGATAGTATGAAAAAGGTGGTAGTCTATATTGATTACAGAGCCTTGATCATATTGATTGAATGAGCATATACGAGGCCATAATATGATGGAGCATACTTTGGGTAATGGGTGAAATAAAATACAATTTAAGCCAACCTTACCCACCTGTGTTGTGTTCAGAGTGTCACTGTTTGAAGTGGTAGCTCTGCAGTCCAGAGTAGGCAGTGAGAACCCATGCACCTGAGCTGTTGGCCACGGATGCCTTTAATCTCAGTGCCTGAAAGTCCGGAGGTCACTGGGAAACATAGTGAGACCCACCTCTCTCCCTTTCCCCCCCAAAAAAGGGCCTGGATTTGGAGCCCCAGGTCACCTTCAGTCTTTTTTTTCTTACTGACTGGTTGTTGTAACCTTGAACAGCATACCTCATGGTACTTACCATGGTCTGTGGTGAAGAAATTTCATCTTCTGTTAAGATCTCTTATATTTACAGTGGGCCGTGCAGTGGTGGTGCATGCTTTTAGTCCCAGCACTCAGAGGCAGAGGCAGTTGGATTTCTCTGAGTCTGAGGCCAGCCTGGTCTACAGTGTGAGTTCCAGGACGGGGCTACACAGAGAAACTCATCTTGAAAAGCAAAATAAAACAAAACAAAAAAGGCAAACCAAAATGAAAGAACAACAACAAAGAACTAGCTATGCTGGTGGTTGGTGGTGCACACCTTTAGTCCCAGCACTTGGGAGGCAGAGGCAGGTGGATCTCTGTGTTCAAGGCCAGCCTGGTCTACAGAATGAGTTCCAGGACAGCCAGGGTCTCACAGAGAAACCCTGTCCAGAGAACCAAAACCAAAACCAAAAAGAAAAAGACCAATGTTTGTTGCAGAGTAAAACAGTCCATAAATACTAAAATTGGTAGTTACTTCCTTTTGCCAATATAGAAAACACTGATCCTGTAGATGGAGACTCCAGGCCTGATGAGAAAGAATATATAAGCAACAGAGAACAGACGCGAGGCCATATTTTTCTCTTTAAGATAGTGTAGTTGATGATGAAACAAGAAAGGTGGTGGGAAGGTCACTGACGGGTGCCCGTCTGGGAGTTCTGGGCCGGCTAGTCCAGTCCATTTATTCAGATCTGGAGCAGTACTGCCAGAAGAGGCCCATTCTTTGGTTACAGATATTTGCTGAACATCTACTGTGTACAAGGTACTTGGTCCACTGAGCATATGAAAGAAATGAGACAAGGCTCTTGCTTTTGTGTGAAAAGGCAAATAGGGTGGAGGAGTCACCGGAGAATAATCAAGTAAACAAGAACTTCAGATGGCTAGAAGTGTTGTGAGGGAGTGCAGCAGAATCCGCTGTGGAAATGTGAGCATGCTTGGCAGCTGCTGTGCACATGACTATTGGACATCGAAAGAGTGGTCCATCTGCATCAAGTTCTTTCTTGTAAAGTACACCCTGCGTTTCACAGCTTTCTTGTGGAAAGATGAAATACCTTAATTTTTTAATGTAGATTACATTTTGTATATTGGGTTAAGGATAATAGATTATTAAACTTAAATTTTGTGCCTACTTCCAAGTTTAATCTTCTATGTACAGTTTGTTTGTGACTTCTGATGTATTTCTGTTGGTCAATGCTGCTGTAAATAACTCCTTTTAGGGTCTCTGTAGACTGAGTGGTCAGGGAGGCATCTGATGAGCTATTGTTAGTGCTCTGAAGGCTGAGGAGTTAGCATATGACAGGGGAGTATAGTGATGGTCAGAGCAGTGACTATGAGCACAGGCCTCAGGTCCATTAGACCAGCAGGGAGAAGAGCCATGTAGCCCAAACCTGGTGAGTGAGCAGGACACCAGAAGGAGGTGGCACTGGAAATGCTGGCAGATTACAGATGATGTAGGACTTCCTTAAAAACCTTTGCATTTTGAGAGGTGATACAGATGTCTTCATTCAACCCACCTGCTTGTAGCTGGATCTGATCGACAGATCCAGCTAAGGTTTCAAGTCAGGGCAGTGACTGACAGGCCAAGGCAATGACTGAGGTGTCTCCAGAGCCTTGGGCTTGCCATTGCAGCTCTGTTCCTCTCAGCAGGGTCTACCTCCATTCCTATCTAAAAAGGTGATAGTCTAATCTAGAATATGTAGTCTAAATCTATAGAGTCTAACCTGTAACCATGCAGACATGGCCATCCTGTGAGAAATCTTGAGGATGAGATGAGCCTATGGAAGAGAGTGCCTTGAAGACGGTGATAATCTTACACAAAATAATTAGTTTTTACCTGCCTCTTCACTAAATCTACATAACAGCCTTATGAGACACTTTCTTCTCTCTCTCTCTCTCTCTTTCTTTCTTTCTTTCTTTCTTTCTTTCATCAAGGTCTTATGTCGAACAGGCTGTCCTCAAACTCGCTTTGTAGCCAAGGATGACTCTGAATTTCTGACTCTCCTGTCCTACCTTTCAAATGCTGGGATTGCAGGTGTTCACCACCACACCTGGCTTACGGTATGCTTTGAATAGAGCCCGGGCTTCATGAATGCTAGGTAAGCAGTCTACCAAGTGAGCTACATCCCTAGTCCAGGAGGAATTCCCTGGCCCCCACAGAGTCTCACTGTATAACCCTGGCTGGCCTGTAGACCAGGCTAGCCTCAAACTCACAAAGATTTGCCTGCTGCTTGCCTTTGCCATTGAAGTGCTATGAGTAAAGGCATGACCATGTCCAGTATGAGGAACTGTTTTAATCCCCATTTTACAATGGGGGAAACTGAGACCTAACTGAAGGTACCAAGCCAGAGAGTACTCAGGCAGTCCTATTCCGTAGCTGGAGCTCTTGATCGCTCTGCTGGTCTGTCTGTCTGCTGTGTGCCAGAGGCAGAACAGACGTGCTTGCAGATAAGTTGTTAGGTATGGTTGTCACACATCCTCCAAAGGGGGATGGTGTGACTACTTCATGGAATGGGAAACTGGAGCTAGGGAGGCAAGTTTCCTTTCTGTGAAACTCACACAGCCAGGAAGCAGTAGGGCCAGCACTGAACACCCAAGCATGTTTGCCGTTTTTAAAAAAACCTTTGAGTTGATGTGCACATGTAGAAGAAAGCATAAATTGTAAGCACTGTTGCACATAGTCAACATGGGCAAAGCTGACGACCGTCACTGAGCACTACTGCTCCCTGCCTGGGAACAGAAGGGAGCAAAGTTGTCCAGCTGGAACATTCCCAACTCAAGAGTTTGACTCAGTGTCCTGAGATTGGGGGTTTGCATTCGGGGTGGTGCTAAAGCAGGTGGTCAGGGACTGTCCATGAAGGCACCCTGATCTAGAATCATCTGCAATCCTTTTAAGCTCTTCCCAGTTGAGACAGCCCTCGCTTCACCTGGGCACTGTTGAGACAGCCCTCGCTTCACCTGGGCACTGGTCTGCAGGTTTTTCAGCTTAAGCTGTACTTTTTCCCTGCCACTCAAAATCGAGAGCAAATCACTTAATCTCTCTGGGCCTCAGTTTCCTCATATGCCTAATGAGGGATTAAGTAGGACTCTCTCTGAGGTCCCTAGTAGATTTAACATTCTGCCATACTAATTATTTAGGCCAAGGCCTCCAGAGAGTTCGGTAGCTGAAAAAGCCTGATGTAGAAGGAATTGGGGCTGGAGACCTGGGAGATTTGGGTTCTAATCCAGCCTTTATCAGCACTTATCTGGTTGACATAGGACAAGTCACTTTCCCTCTCTGCACATCATCTTTATTGTCAGTTGAAAAGTGAGGAGGTCAGACAGTACAACTTCTGGTTCTTCCCATTCCAAAGCTCAGGGTCTAAGGTGAGCAAGAAGAAGTGTCAGGCAGCAATAGGAAGTGTTTATTAAAACTTTAACTTTCTTTTAGCATGCTTATTAAATTTCATTTTGGGGGGCAAGTCAGTGGGAAGATTGCAATTTTCTGCTGAGATTGGTTCTTCCGGTAATAGGCAGGAGAGCGCCTCAGTGCATGCCTTCTACCCTTGACAGATGTTAACAATTCATTTGAGAAGACAGGAGAATTACAATGTGGACAGGAGGTGGTGGGAAAAGTCTTCAAGAGGAAACCAGTTATGTTCCCAATATGGAAATGCACTTTTTTGATGCCTTCAGGCTTAGACATCTCATCAAGAAGTGTGCCCAGCAGTGGCTCGGCAGAGAAGTTTCTGCCGCATAGGCGCAGAGCTGAACTCCAGGGCACTCTCATTAATACTCATTCCACAGATGTCTGGGAAAAAGTTTTTACCTCTGAAGTTTTGCAATAAAGAATTCACATTTAGTTCAGATTGGCTCGGTGGGAACAGCTTCTCTTTGAGACAGATTGGGGTCAGGGACCCCACTCCCCCTGTCAGATGTGTGGTAATATCAGCATTTTCTTGGATGGGAGGGGTTTCTACCAATCTCTGTTTTGCTCCTCTCCCATTTCTTACTTTTGAGATACATTTTAATGATAATAAACTGTCAGAAATAGTATGAAAGAATTTGAGGTGAGGAAAAACCACCACCCTAATCCAATGACTGTTTTTGTTTTCATAGCCTCACATAATTTCTGTGCCTGTAAGTATTGCGTATGGGCTGTTTTGTATTGTTTATTTTCATTAAGCATGCATTTTTTTCTACATAGCTTTCATGTTACTCTTTAACTTACGTGAGCTTTTGTTTGAGTAATAGGCCATTTCCCCCTCCATTGTTTCTCCTCTGTTGGATATTTGAGTAGTGTTGAGGTTTTTGTTCTTGGAGGTGTATTGTGTGGTGCTTCTTTGTTCCTGGGGCATTTCCCTCTCCCTCTTGTCACTCATAATTACTTCGTGCTGTTTCCTGAAGTAAGGGTCATGCGTGTGTGTTGAAAATCATTGAGACCTGACCTGGGCTTGAGGAAGTCATGATATGAGAAGTGATGTGGGCATTTAAACGCCTCACTGTGTGCATGTAAGTATCCCAGGAGCACAGTGCAGGGAGCAGTGGGATCAGCTCAGGGAGGTGCTGGATCAGGGGGCGTGGATTCAGTTTGGTCATTGAGAAAAGAGAGGGAATAGAATCCCAGCCATGATGGAGGAGTTCTGTGGGTGGCAGAGGAGCTGGGAAGAGTCAGATGCCAACTGTTAGGGGCAAACTTGTGTGATGGGTGTTCAGGGAATTGGGGGAGTAGCCAGAGAGAGTGGGGGTTCCTTCAGCTGCAGAGACAATGCAGCCAGTGCATGCTCATGTGGGGCCACTCCTTCATTCAGCTCTGTACGTCCATTTTACTGCACCCTGATAGTGCCACTTAAGTGATTTACATTCCTGCCATTTATCTAGTAGGCACAGAAAGTGCTAGTTCAGAGTTATTTGAGTGAGTATATTTTTCTTGTACATGGTTATCATTTGTACTTCTTGCTACCTGCTTTCCTCGTTTTAAGACAGGAATTGGAGTTTGTAATTGAGCCTTTTCAGTTTTTGTTTTTGTTGTTCTTGGGCGTATAAGACACATTATTGAAAGTCTGAACTCTGGTGTTCAAAATGTATCCTTCATTTTTGTGGCAGCCTCATGTTATGTTCTAACCCTGAGAATATTATTCTGATCATACTGAAAGAGACTACTTTTTGCATGACAGCTTCCTGCTTTCCCAGGTTAATTTTGTTAGCAAACTGGCTATAAATAACAGTAAAGAGCAAGTTCCACTGGGGTTCCCATTTATTTCCTCTCTTGATGTTCTTGCTCCTGTAAGTTCATTTCTTCCCACCATGACTTCCTCATCTGTCTTTCTTCCAGCTCATTCTTCTTACAGAATATACAGTATGCTCCTGCCTTCTGTAAATTCAGGGAGGGAGGCAGCATCTAGCAGCACATCTCACCCATCCTCAGTGTCAAGTCATGGTTGTTTGGCAACGGCTTGTGTATTGGCTTTCTTATTGCTGAGATCAAACACTTGACAAAAAGCAACTAAAAAGTGGAAATGTTTGTTTTGGTCACATTGTTAAGGAATACAGTTTATATTAGTTACTTTTCTGCTGCTGTGATTGAATTCTGACAAAGAGCAACTTAGGAAAAGGTTTCTCCTGGCTCACAGTACCAGAGGGTCGAGTCCTCCATGGTGGGGAAGGGATGCAGCCGGAGCAGAGAGGTCACATTCTATGTGCACATGGGCGCACAGGAAGTGAGGCCAGGCTATAAACCCTCAGTGCCCACCCTCAGTGATGGACTTCCTGCAGCAAGGCTCTGCCTTCTAAAGAGTTCATAACTGTCCCAAACAGCAGTACCAACTGGGGATCAAGTGTTCAGACTCTCGAGCCTTTTGGGGGCCACCCCTCATTTTAATCACTCTTGTGCCATTTGTGGTGAGGAAGACATGGCAGCAAGCATGTGAGGGGCTGGTCACATCGCATCCACAATCAGGAAGCAGAGATGGATGCTGGTGATCAGCTGGAATTTTCACTCATTTCTGGAGCCTAGTCTGTGGGCTGGGTCTTCCCTCCTGAGTCAAAACTTTTGGGAAACTCCCACACAGACACCCAAGGTGAGTGTTTCCATGTTGCTTCTAAAGACTTATTTATTGCTATTTTAGAAGTGTAAGTGTTTCTCTTTGTTGTATATATGTGTACCGTGTGCATGCTTTGTGGCCAGAGAGACCAGAAGAGGGCATTAAATTGCCTGAAACCTGGAGTTACAGATGGTTGTGAACTGCCAAGTGGGTGTTGGGAACTAAATCCAAATCCTCTGCAAGAGCAGCAAGTGCTTTTAAAAAAGTGCTGAGCATCTCACCAGACTCTGTCTGAGGGGCTAGTCAAGTTAACCAATGCAGATTAACCGTGGGGACTGAATAAGTGTATCCTTGAGTCTCCTTCTTTTGGAAACTCAGGCCTTGCTGGTTGGAAAGCAACAGCTTTTCTCATACATTTTTGTTTATTTGTTTTTCAAGACAGGGTTTTTCTTTGTAGCCTTGGCTGTCCTAGAAACTCACTTTGTAGATTAGGCTAGCCTCGAACTCAGAAATTCACCTGCCTCTGCCTCCTGAGTACTGGGATTAAAGGTGTGTGCCGCCACCATGTGGCTCTTAATTTTTAATTAGTTAATTTATTTTAGGCGTGTGGCTGTTTTGCCTGCATGTATGTGAACCTTGTGGGTGCAGTGTCCCCAGAGGCCAGAAGAGGACAGCAGATACTCTGGGAGTGGAATTACAAACAGTTATGATCTATATGGGTGCTGGGAATTAGATTTCTCTGGAAGAGCTGCAGTGTCCTTAATCAATGACTCATCTCTCCAGTCCCTAATTTACCTAATTTAACTCTTAAGAAAAAAGTGTGTGCATGTGCCTGTTGCTGGCTCTTTTAGTTCAATGTTCTGTGTAGGTTCCTGCATTTAATTGTCATAGTTCCTTAGTTTCTGTGTCAGAGTTTGAGGAATACTGGTTTAAGAAAAAACCCACATCATTGAAGAATGCCTGTGCCCTTTCTGCCAGCGATTTCTTGGGCCTCCCTGTTAACTTTTCATTAGAGTGTGGCTGTAGCCCCAGTCTTGTCCTTTCAGAGGAACTCGTCCAGTCTTCCGCTTCAGCTCCTTTATGTAGCTACCTGTTAGCCCAGGAGCCCTGATTGACATTTCTTGTGTCGACTGAGCTTCTGGCCAGATGCTCGGCTATCATACAATTCTCTGCTTCCTTCTATGCCCTCCCTCCCTCCTGGCCCAACTTCGAATTTTAGTCAGGGCTGTCAGCTGCTCAGTGACTTGAAAGAAGCCTTGGGGCTCTTTCTCAGAGATGAAAGAGCTTCGAGATGAAAGATTCTTTCCCCCTAGACCATGTGAGCTTGTGAGCCAACTCCTTTCAGGAGGAGAAGGCATCTGCCTGTGTGAGTGACTGACTCAGTCTGGGCAGGGAGAGGTCCAGTTCAAGCTCGAGGAGCTTGCATTCCAGAGGGAGCTCCAAAGGTTTGAGGTCCTGGCGCCCGGTGCCACACAGTGCTGACATTGGGTATCATCAGCAAGGTGTGGGATCCTGAGCCAGACAGTTCCCCTGTGTGCCAGAGGCTACCCAGAGGAGGAGGGCTGTGTCCTTCTTTTTATTCTCAGTGTTTCCACCACCACCTCAAACTGTAGCTCTGCAAGACTTTGCCACCTAGGTGACTTCCCAGCAGGCTTGCTCTTGATCTCATGGTGCTGTTGTCACCATGGTAGATGAGGGTCCATTTCCTTTGTATGCTGACAGACAATGCCCTTCTCCAGGCATGGAGGTCATACAGAGGTAGACCCAGCAGCCACTCCCTCTCCCATTTCAGAATGACTGGTTGGGGTAGGTCATATTGAATAGTCTCCTTAATTTTGGAGGTAAAATTGGGGACCAGTCTCTTTCTGTGCTCTCAGTGGATGTCACGGTTTTTCAGTTGGAGGAATGAATGTATAAGGTTGAACATGATAGAGAAGTTTTTCTATATAAAAATGACTGCATCAGAGAATGCAGAGGTTCAGGATAGCCTGTCAGTACTGTGGGAGGAAAGAATCGGAAGCCTGTGAAGTTCTTTAATGTTTAGCGTGGCAGATGAATGCAGACTGTGGGTCAGATGGCCTGCATTTGAACCCCGATCCTGCTGAGAGCTAGCTGTGTGACCTTGGTCCAGTTAATTAACCTCTTTAAGCCTTAGCTTTTATCTTTCGAATGGAGACCATCTAACAGGGCTACCTCTAGCTTACCATCTCTAGAAATATTCTCATTGAACATTACCATCTTTTAAAAGCAAACAAACAATCTCAAGGTCTTACCTGTAGTCCTCATTGCCTTGGAATTCTGTGTAGACCAGGCTGGCCTGGAACTCACAGATCCTCTGCTTCTGCTTTTTGAGTACTGGGATTAAAAGCATGTGCCTCCATGTCTGGGTATCATCTGTATTTAAAAAACAACAACAACAACACAGGATTAAATGAGGTAGTGTGGCTGGTACAGTTCTCAGTAAATGGTAGCTGTTTGTTATTGATATGCCAAACAAACATGTTACCGGGAAGCAAGTTTGCCTTAAATTTTGCAAAGCTGCCTCAGTGTTCCCAAGATCTTTGGTTCCTTGGAGATTAAGGCTTAGAATTCAATAAAGCAAAATGAGAACCGTTTGTCACTCACACTTCCACACTGTGGCGTATTCTCAGTAGGCTAGAGCACAAGCCTGTTCCACCACAGTTAGCCGTCACCGATAGCAAAAATTATGCCTCCAATACTGCCATTTGTTCCCCAGGTCTCCTCCTCTGCACTGCTTAGCAGGTGCTAGGGACCTCATTTACAAATCATCTTTCCTCTGTCTCTTTCCCCAGTCATCCTGAGGAAGGTGGGTGGTTTTGATCTGAGTCTTTTGTAGCTGGAGAGAAACTGGAATTAGGAGATGGAGCCTGAGTTCTGAGCCGCCTTTTACCTTCTCCTGAATCAGCCATTGGCCTTTTCACCTGAATTGTTTAGAGCCAGTTTCTTGTCCATAGAGTTCCAGAATGACCTTAGGATCCCAGCTCCATTACAGGCTGGCAGATAGATACACAGTGGGTTATCCTTGTCCTGGGGGTTAGTAAATGAGCCATGGAACTGTCATTTTTAGTTTTTGGTGTGTTTTTGGTGTCATTTTTAGTTTTTGCCTAGGCACATGTGCTGTCCCCTGTGTGTGTGTATGTGCGTGTTTGTGTTTGCTCGAGCATGAGTCAGTGGTACAGGAAACAATGTTGGGGATCTTCTTCACTTACCCTCCACCATTTGGGACACGATCTCAACCCTGAAGCTAGCCAGTTGTCCAGACTGGCTGGCCAGTGAGCTGCAGGGATCTGCCTGCCTCCACCTCCCCAGCGCTGCGGTTATAGGCATAGGCTGCTGTGCCTGGAACTCAGGTCGCTGTGGTTTTGTGGCAAGTACTTTACTGACTAATCCAGTCACCTGAACCCCTTGATTCTGGTTTTTGTTTTTTTAGGTAGAATCTAGCTGTGTAACTCAAGTTGGCTGGGAATTCATGATCCTCCTGCTTCAGCCTCCCATGTGCTAGGATTACAGGTGTTACTACCATGCTCAGCAAAATATTACTAGCCTTGTGCAGACACATCATCAACCTCTGTCCTTGGACTTCTCATTAGCCTAGCAGTGTACTAACTGACCCAAGAAGGATCTGGAACTGAGCAAAATACCTGCATTCCAAAAGCAGTTATGGTTGATTGTTGAACAAGCTGCTTGATGTCATTTCACATGCTTATTGTGTTAATGCCCAGAATTGAGAGGCGGTCAGAGGTCCTCCCAGCTGGGATTCCTTTGGACTTTAACTAACCAGCCCTCTGTATCAGTGCTCTAGTATGGACTGTTGGAAGTCTGTTTGTTAGCAGCGCTGCGTTTACCAGGCCGTCTTTCACTGGTTTCTCTGCCCACGGTGCTTCAGTGGAATCTCAGATTAGTGATTAATGATGAGAGAAACTATTGGGCATTTTGATGTCACGTAATGGCTTAGTTAGCTGAAACAGGGGTGCAGCCATTGGTCAGGGGGAAGATAGACCTACCAAAGATCCAGCAGAACATCGAAGCTCAGCGATAAAAGAGGACAGAAACGACGTTACTATTGATCAGTTGGGGGTGGCTGCTGAAAGAAGCCTGTAATGAGGTTTAGAAGGTGGAGCAGGTTGTATTGAATTGTACCTACTCCCGCTTGCCTGCTGTGTGTGGAGAGTGAAGTGGGAGTGCTGAGTGAGGAGCCCAGAGCTTCTCATTACACCCGCCTCCTCTCACACGTGGGGAGACTGGAGCCCAGGCAGGACCCAGCCACTGGCTGATGGAGTTCAGAGCAGAACTTTGTCTAGGATCATTCCTCCTGTCCTCTTCATTAATTTGAAAAGATTCTCCTAAACATACACGAGCATACACATTTCCCCTTTTCCAGCAGGCTGTGCTGTGTACCCAGGGCCGTCATGATGAGTGCATGTTACCTGTGTGCAGGTTTTCTCCTGACCTGTGCAGAGCTCTGACCGCGGTGGCATGATGGCATGGAGGGCTTGAGATCCTGGACCACTTTCCCCAGCTGTTCACTCTTTTCCTTAGTGTCTGCTTCACTCCTTAGCGATGCTGTGAGACCTGTCTGCCTAACCTCTGAGGCCATGTGCTTCCTTCTTTTAATGAATTCACAGAAAACTGTGGTTGTTGGATAAAGTTTATTTTTGGTAGAACTCATCTACAAGATATTGAGGTCTGTAAGATTACAGAAGTCATTCATGACTTGTCTTTGTTTCTTTAAGGCAGATTTCCCTTTGGCCTGGCACTGACATCTTGGGCATTAGAGAATGTCTCATCCACAGGGCTTCCTCTGGACACATGCCTTTTTGGAGGGGAGCTGTTCATTTAGATCTGTGGCTGCTGTGGTTATCTTCTCTTTAAAATGCTTTATGCTTTTATGTGTATGAGTATGTTGTGTATGTGTATGCCAGTGCACCACATGTATGACTGATGTCCCTGGAGGTCAGAAGAGGGCATCAGATTTCTTAGAACTGAAGTTATGGACAGTTTTGAGCTGCCATGAGACTGCTGGCGACTGAACCTGGGTTCTCAGCAGGAGCACTCAGTGCTCTTGACATCTGAGCCACGCTCCAGCCCGGTTGCATCTTAGCTAGTATTCACATCCAGTTTCACACACCCAGAACCCCATGAAACCTAGATGGCAGCAGACATCAGAGGCTCAGGATGCCTATTCCTGGCCCGTTTGCGCCTTTCTTGTACTCGTGGCTCTCTGGCAGCCTCTCCTTCCACTGCTCTTTGCACTCCTGTGTACATAATGCTGTCTATTTAGAAATTGGTCTGTGTGTGTGCTGTCTGGGTCCCAGCATTATGAATGGACCTGGACTACCTCAGATGATGTATCTTCTCTCTGGATCTTCAAGAGCCATGTTTTGGCCACAGCCCATTGGTGGTCATTATGTCCAGCCCACCTGAACCTTCTGTGTGTGAGAGTTGGTTTGGGTAAACCCCATTCAGGAAGCCCTCTGTTCTTGGGCAGTCTGCAAGTTCTCCGTCTTGGCTCTGACTCCCTTTGTTATTGTTTCCTAGTCGTTTACTAGGGCTTGGCAGGGAGAGAGGATGTTGTTTACTCTTGTTTCTAGGGTACCCTGGCATATGCTCAGAGTCAGGCTGTGAGCCAATCCAGATTTTCAGGGGTTAGTAAATTTTATGTGGATTAGTGGTCCATATTGAACCTATTGTTCTTAAATCGTTCTACACACTTATTAAATGCGAGCTACATGTAAAGTATTACATTAGACTCTGGTCAAAGCCCCTGTCTGTGTGTGGCTTATGTCCAGGGAGGCGAGACAGACAGTAAGCCAGAACAAGTAAATAAGAATATGCAAGCAGACATCCTGGAAGATTATTCAGATGTGTTATAAAGAGAAAACATGGCCAATGTAACTGTAGTCGTGACTGTTATTTACTTGAGAAAGTTCTAAAGGGCCTCTTGAAGAGATGGTATTTGAATTGAGAACTAAGAGATAGGACAGCCAGTCATATGAACTCCTGTACTGCCGTGTGAACAGCCAGCACAGGCCCCAAGGTCAGCCAGAGGAGGATGGACCCAACTCTGCCTTTTCTCCTCAATGTAGTGGAAGTCGTTAGGGCTCTTAAGCTGTGGAGTGACACCTTCTGGCTCAGATAAGAGGCTCTGGAGGGGCATTCTGGCCAGCATGGCTGCTGAAGGGGTGCAGAGTCCACCTTTGTGTTGTAAGGCCACAGCTGACGCCATGCTCTCCCTTGGATAATTGCTTTCCCGCCTCTGCTGTTCCTGCACATTTCCTCTGTGCTGTGCACTAATCAAGAGGCAGCTCTCTCCTAGTGCCAGGGTTGGCACAGAGTGTGGGCAGAGTGCCCTTCATTGAGTACCCTGGCCTGAGAGAATGAAGAAAGCAGCCCTGGCAGGCCTCGGGACTGCACAGCTGACCCGCAGCACCTGCGCTTTGCGGGAAGCCTTGGAACTGTGAACCCCGTGCTCCTGCGGAACAGCTGCAGAGGGCCAGAGCGGATGATTAAATGTCGCTGCTGATCTGCCCAGATCTGCTGCCATCCCCTCCAAGCCTGCTTTCACACGGCAGTGGGTAATTAGGGGCACGGCCATTCCTAGGACTCCCAGCACATCTTTTGCAGCTGGCTTGGGGTGGCAGGGCTGGGAGTGGAGCAGCATTTCAGTTTCTGTCAGTTGTGGTAAGAGGCTTCGAGCAGTGTCCACATGTGGCTACTTCTTGATTTCAAAATTTAAAAAAACCTGTCCCTAATGAAAGGGAATAATTGCCTACCCCTGTTGCCTCCAGCATTCCCCTATGGGAATTCTGCCATTAGACTTGTCAGAGTTGCTTGGCAGGAACTTTTCCCCGAGTTAGCACATAGATCTGAATAGGCAGAGATAACGCAAATTAACCAGGGGATAAGCCTATCTGCAGAGGAACAGCTCTCTTTCTGACTAGAGGTGCAATTTATGGGCGCCACCCCGATTCTCCACGCTCTCAGTTCTGATGAGAGAAGGGGAAAGAATTGCTCCAGCAGCACTCGAGGCGGGCAGTTGTGCTAGGCTCAGAGCTTGAGATGGCCTCGGGCTGCCCAGCCTCCCTGCTGAGTGAAGCATGGGATGGGCCTTGCCAGCTTCTCGCTGGGCATCTCTGCTTCACTAGCATAACGAACTGGAGCCACAATTTATGGTTCACCTACATTTCTCTTCTGTTAGATTTCCTCCTTCCTTTCAGACCTGGCAAGGACACAGAAGGCTCAGAGGGGAAGGAGAGATGGCATCTGCCTCTGGCTGACATGACTTGTGCCATGGTCTCGTGGGGATTCCATAATGAAGATTGCAAAGCACTTTCCATCCTCTTGGAGCCTGCCCCATAATTAGAAGATTAAACATTTTGTTTAAATTAGTAATTTTCCCCTCCCTCCTCTGACTGCCACAGACCGTCCTTCCTGCAGTGTGGAGGCTGGCTAGTGGCTGATACTGGGCTTTGTGTTGTAGCTGGGATTGTCAGCAGAAGGTTGAAGAAGTCTTATTTTAATTAAAACAGCAATTTCTCCTCTTCTTCACTTTGTGTAGAGCAGAGGCCCTTTTGCCCACATGAACTTTGTGATGGCTGAGCACAGTGAATGTGACTTTTCAGGGGTATGAGACTGAGCCTGGCTGGGTGACATGGCCGAGGGTTGTGCAGCTGGGCCTGAGGGCTCGCCTCTGCAGCAGTGGCAGCTCGCCCTCCAGTTGGCGGGTTGTCTTTGTGTTTATGGAGAAAGAGGGTCACTTATAGGGAGGATGCTTCTAAACAGCCCAGATGACAAGCTGCTCAAAGTGGACCAGTGGATGTCACCCACCTACGAACAAGACAGGCTGTGACTTCCATGTTGAAGCACACACTTGGAGCCAGGCTCCAGCTGTATGATGTGCAAGTGCCGTATTCCATGTCTACTTGGAGAGGAGGAAGGAGAGGAGGAAGGGAAGGTCCCAGAGCTGCTGCTGCATGAGGCACCCAGGGAGGAGAAGGTTGACGCTTCTTCCTAGAAGACTCCGTGAATGAAGGCAGCTTAACATGAAAACAGCAGAGACTTAAGGAGAATGGGGAGGCATAGCACCATGGCTTGGCCTTGTAGTTTCTGTCACAGGTATCATTTTTGTTGTATAGAAAGTTTGGTTACATATACACGCCCTTCTCATTGCCCTGAGGTCCTCAAGGGCTGCGGCTGTATGAGAGCTTACCATAGGGGAACTGCTCAGTAAATGCTCTTGACGAAGGAAGGATGGAGTGGGGGGTGGATGAGTGAGCGAAACAGCCACCATAGTTAGTGAATAAATTGGTGTGTCTCCTACATTGTTGTTTACCATCTCCCCAGTTGCCTTTTTACAGTTCTCCTGCCTCAGTTTTCTTACTGCTGGGTTTATCGCTGTGAAGGTCCGTAGGAGAAGTACCCAGGTAGAGGCCAGAGAAAGACATTGGGTTCCCTGTTCAACCACTCCCTCTTTAGCCAGCAAACCCCAGTGATCCTCCTGTCTGTCCCCACATCATTGGTACTACAGTACATCTGTGGCCACACCAGGTTTTTATGTGGGTTGCTGAGTATTTGAACTCTTATCCACTGAGTCATCTCTTCAGCCTTTGTTTTTGTTCTTAAACATTTATTTCACGTATTTCTATGGTGCTGGTGACTGAAGCCAGGGTCTCACATATGCTAGATATGCCTTTCATTGTGGAGCTAACCCTCAGCCCCTTACTGCTGCTTCTTTCTTGATGAAGTAGATTAAGCTGTGTTGTGACTGATCTTGGTCTTACTCATAGGAAACTTGCCTTAAATAATAGCAGATGGTCTTCACAAAAGCTCAATTCTGTTCCTCTAGTAACAGGAGAGTTGATTGACATTTCTTTTAAAGACTAGGGCTGCCTCTGACCCTAAAGCAAGAGATCGATTGATTCATTTATTTGCCAGAGATTTACTGTAAGTCCACTGTGGGCCGTAATTGCTGTTTTTCTCTGCACCCAGCCTTATAGGCAAGAAATGAGCCTGCGCAGAGCAACGAGACTGGTTGGCTCCAGAATATCCATTTCCTATATATGAAATATATATACACACATGTGCATATGTATGTATATATTATATAGAGGGTATGTGTGTGTTTAATATTTGTTGTGGACTTTTTTTGGGTTTGACCTTTCTACATATTATTCACAACAGTAGGGGAGTTTTTTTCCCCCAAGACTTGTGGTGATTTGTCCAAGGTCACACACTAGTGACAGCAAATGCAGGTAGCGTGGCCACCAAAGTGCATTCTCTTCTCTTGTCCTTCTCTCTATTCATGGACTAGTATCCCATCAGTTTCTTGGGTGTTTTGTGTTTCATGCAGGCCTACGACGCACATGTCTACATCACTGCTGTCAGCTCATCTTAAATGTAAGGAGCCCCAGGCACAGATGCACAGTAAACACAGAAAGCAGGTGAGGCAGGCTGCTTCTGTCATCATTGAATTTTTCACCACCATTTCCCAGCTCTATGACTTTGGGCAGCTTGCTGAGGTGTCTCTTGCAGCCCTCCTTGCTCCATTTGGTACTAGGAATATTACCTCTCCAGAAGGCGTGCTTAGGCTGGGAAGAAAGTGGCCCACTTATGACCTGGAGCAGGCCTGCAGACCGTGGTGGCTGTGCCACTGGAGTGATCATTTGGTAAAGAGCTGTAGGAAGAATTTTCTGGGTTCTTCAAATCTTCTAAGATCTTTATGCCTCTTTTTTTGGGGGGGGGGTTTAAGGCCCAGCAAGGCTCGTGGCTCGTGGCATGGCTTTGTTTTAAGAGGCAGATGGCTTCTGTCTTTCAGGCTATTTGAGGCAGCATGCCTCTGGTGTTGTGGTGTTTATGGGAATCCTCGAGTTTCTGAGTAATTTCAGTCGGAGACAAGTGAGTAGAATTGATGTCAGGTTGCCTTAACACAGGTGTTATAAACAAGATTAAGAGGTTGTTGAAAAGATATCAGCGGAGCTCTGGGGCTGGCTTTCTGAAGTCATTCTAAAGTGACAGCTAATGGGTAGTTTGCCTGATGGCTCTCCCTGAGCTGGCTGTAACCGACTAGAGATTCACCCACAGAGGAACCCTGCTTATGAACATTTGCTGTTCTTTATCATGAAGCCAAGTTCTGACAGAGATGCTGTCTGTGAGCCATGCATGTTGCCTTCAGATAGTTGAGACCATGTTTCCCTTTTGCTGTTGCTCTGTCTTGTACCTTTTGAATCAGTCAGTTTTAGTCTTGATGTCCAGAGCCTGCTGAGATGGTTCAGAACAATTGTTTGAGTCCACTGTGTATATTTGGAAGACAGTTAGGCACCTGTCTCTCAGCTGCAGTGGAGTTCTGTCTGTGAGGAATGTGTCCTTCCTAACTCATCTACCAGGTGCTCCTGCCCGGAAGCTGAGGACCTTCAAATGCCCCTTACATCAGTAGCTGCTAGTCTCAGGTCACTTTGAAATCTGTTTTATAGCCTCCTTGGGAGAGAGTGGTGGGGGGACGAGGCTGGCACAGTGAATTTGCAGGTAGCTACGGTCACTGGCCCTTGCCCCTCTCCTCCACATGGCCAGGCGGCCCGCGTGCTTCCCTTTTCTAGAGAAGTGTTTTCGGATGCTGGATGCCTGACTTGGATCACTCCTTCACCAGCCTTCTTTAGTGGGAGTGGAGATATTTTGCTAACTTTTGTAGCTTGTTGGCCATCTATAAAATAGTAAAGCCTTTGAGTTGAGACTGAAGTACATCTTAGACCACAGCATCATCATGCGTGATGGGCTCATCAACAGGCATGTATTCAGGCCGGCACAGCCATATGTCATTCAACCTGTGAGGCAACCCAACAGCAGGTGCTGCAGAGCCTGGGTGCAGTTGTGCTGGGCCTCAGCCCCTGCCCTTCCTCTCTCTGTGATCAAAACGACAGGAGAAGGCTTAAGCAATCAATGAGGAAGGGCTGACAGATTAATAATTACGTCTCACTCTCAATCCAGTCTGGGTCTTCATCCTCCCTTCTCGTCTTCTCCAAGCGTCTTTACTGTCTGTCCTTCTGGAAGTATGTATGCCTTCCCCAAAACAGCCCCTTCTGTTTGAAGGAAGAGTGCATGTCTGAGTTTCAGCAGTGACCTTAGAGAGCCGACTTCAAGACTTCTTCGCCCCGCTTTTGTTAATGAATCATCTGTTGCTAGAGACAGTGGTCTGGTGGCTGGAGACTTCTTTGTCAGTACAATCACCTGTGACTGATGTGCCATATGCAACATTTAGAACCACATGCAGGGCTACTGGTGCCAAATGCACATGCCCCCAACCCCTCATCATCACAAAGCACTGTGTAACCCTAAAAAATGAATTTGTTGTATCTGAGCTGGGCTTTAAAACAATTAGGGGTTTCATGCGACAAGGCCTTGTGTATCCCAGGCTGGCCTCAGACTTCCTGTCTTTGCCTCACAAGTGCTGAACTTACTTACAGTTGTGCTGTCACATATGTCTCATCAATAATCACTAGTTTTCTCATGTCAATTTGTTATTTTTGATGTTTGGAAGTTCAGAGTGGACTGATGTTGGCCGAGGTCACCTGAGGCTCAGCCTGAATTCCTCTCCAAGAGATCTCAGGAAGAGTTTTTAAGGTTAAGCCCCACAGAGACCACCAACACTCTGGAAACCTGAATTTCCACAGGCAGTGTCCCCTGGTTAACAGGTGACAGAAAAGCAACAGTAGGGGCTTTGATTTTGCTAAAACATGATGGCATTGGGCAGAAATGATGACCATGTGTCATTAAGAGGGTCACTTCTGGGGTGGGGACACAGAAGGCCCTCTGCAGGCTCTGCTGCTCAGGGAGGCTTGCAGGCTCCAGTCCTTTTTTTTCTGAGTTTATTCGTCTGTAAGTGATAGGGTGAGGCTGATTGTCTGAGCTTCTTTGTGCTGACCCTCTGAATATCACTAAGTGGTGAATGTCCTAAGCTTTGAACACAGCAAACCATGTGATTAGACACAGGCATATAGAAAGATGGAGTCTTTGTGAAGTCAAGGAACATTGAGAATTTGTGTACTTGTATTAATAATACATTGCCAGTCCTGGCAGCCTGGCTGGTTCTTTAGTGTCTCTGTCCTCTTCCATTTGATGGTGACATGGCTCTTGGTCTCTGGTCTGATCCAGGTATCCCTTCATGGTTCTGGTGTTCCCAATGTCCACATTAGCCATGGCTAGAAGACTCATTATCTTTTACTTGGGTTTCTCATAAGATCTCAGGCATCTGGAAGGTAATGCCTGTCTGTGTTTCTTTGTGTTTTAACATTTGTTTTCCTAGCATGGAGCTGTGTAGGTATATAAGTCCTGGGAGTCTGGTGGAGCGGATATTGAATGTATCTGTGCATGTGTCATTTTTTTTCTCTGACCATCATGTTCATGGTAACTTATGTACTTAATACTCATTTACTTATCAATTGGAATTGCCTTTTAAATGCAACAACCTTAAAAATGTTAGAGAACAAGTCTAAAATAAAACATGATCTGTAGAGATATTCTGATTCTATTCTGTGATCATGGCCTGTATTTATACCACTTCTGAAATTTCATCAGCAGGATGGATAAAAAAATATTTTTTTAACTTAAAAGAGTTGTGGCAAATTATCATTTTGAAAAGCAGCCAGAGAGAAAGATAGTTTTCCTTTAAGTTGAGCAAGGCTCAGATACTGAATGTCAGAATCTCAGAATGTAGAGGGCCTGCTGAGATGGTAGATGGGGAAGGGGGCAGGACTGTTGACAGAAATGGTATCAGGCTCCTTGGACACTTGTGGTGCTTGGGCGCCTTATCTCTTGTCTTCACCTTAGCAGTATGTGTGTACTGAAGCCAAAGCCGATCTCAGTGGTTAGGCAGCATGGATCAGGTACCTCTGAGCAAGCACTGTTGGGTGCCGAGCAGGATCCCAGGGTTCCTGCTCTTCAGAACCTACATCATGGTTTAATGGAGGAGATGAAGTTGTGTGTGTGTGTGTGTGTGTGTGTGTGTGTGTGTGTGTGTGTGTGTGTTTGTATAGCATGCATGTGCGGAAGCAGAGGTATGTGCCGAAGCAGAGGTATGATCCATCACTGAGGATGCTCAGAAACCTTGCTGGAGTACTTGGAGGACTCTCCTAGGACATGACATTTGGACTGGGGCTCCAGGCTGATTGTAGGCTCTCTGTCCAGAAGGAAGGCGACTACTACACTTGGTTCCACAATTGCAGATCCACCTGGCTGTGCTGCACACCCACTGTCTCCCTCTGTGCTCTTGAGTACATTACTGAAAGATCTTGTTGATCTTAGCTCTACAAAGGGTTATTGCAAACCCCTGATCTTATTCAGCAGTAACAGGTATACCAAAGGACCACAGCAAGTGCCAGCCTCACCTGCCCCTCGACCCCGACTTCTAGCGGTCTTCCTCCTTTTCCTTAAGTTGCATGTATAGCTATGCCATTTTGTCACATTCAGTTCAAGTCTTTCTAAAAATAAATAGCATAAGTTCCAGGTTTCCCTCACTTCCTTTCCCAGTTCCATTTTGTGGTGCAGCCCTTCTCCTTAATGACATCCTCTCACCCTGCCCAGCAGGTTCCCAGGAACTTGTTTAATTCCCATGAACTTTTTGCTACCATTACCATATTAACCATGGAACTGTTTTCTTATTGTACGTGTGCTCCAGTGAGTATTGTGTGGCCTTCCCTGTGGATGTGAGAATTTCCACATCCCAGTGTGCATGTGTACGCAGGGATGGTTACAGAGTCTATGTGTCTTTAGTGTTCTTTAGCATCACCAGTTAGCTCTGCCCTCATGATACCCCACAAACATGTCAGCGGCTGTTCCTCTGCACCCTCACTCAGTCCTCGCACTGCCAGAGTTTATTTTTCATTTTTTGCCAATCTGATGTGTTAGAGTTTAAGGTATGCTTCCCTAGTCTCGTGAAGTTGGAGTGCTTTTATATGTAGATTGGCTTCTCAGTGGTGGTTTTGGTTTGTGGTTGTCTGCTTATATCCTGTCTTATTTTATGTAATGTTATTACCCTGTATCTTCCTAAAGGCAACTTTGGAGGTTCTAGAGCAAAGCCAGAGTATTTTGATAATGTAGCATTATTAATATGTCACATGACTCACCTGAGGCCACGTGACTCTAAAGTGATTCACTAGAACCCAGATTTCCCTGACCATTGGTCCTGTGCTGTTTGAACAGTACTGCTAGGTCTCGTAGATAGTGCTGTTCTGTTGTTACTGCTGTGGGTTGCTGTCGAATATTTCCTGCCTCTCCTAATAGAGTGATGTTGAACTTCTATTAGCTCAGTAAATACCGTGGAGTGAATGAATGAGTGATGATGGCTCTGGTGTAGCTGACAAAACATATTCATAATCAGTGTGCTAAAATGGAGATGTTTTACCTTGCAGTGGCTTTACAAGGGTCTGCCTGTGTTAGTGTTGATAAAGAAACCAAATCAGTATTCAGCTTTCTGATGTAGCTGCAGAGTTAATCAGAGAATATGTCAAAGTAAATCATGGACATTAAAGTGCACTTTGTGTTTCTAGAAAGAAATCTACACTGCCTTTGGAGGGAAGATGAATATATATTCAGGTTTTAACAAGGAATAAAAATTTTTGGAGGGAGGAAAAATTAGATTAAATACAGTCTTCCTGACTAGAGATCTGAATCATAAGTCACATGGCCTTACCTGTCAGCCAATCAGATTGCAGATCATAAGGGGGCTGTTGGTAACTTTGCTTTTTGGCCTTTTTTAGTGAAGACTTTCAACTTTTAAAGTTGGCATACAATGTAATGGGTTTCATTATGGTACTTCATACATATGTGTCCTTATACTGTGGTGTTCTTACGCCTGTGCCCTTCCCTGGTGGCTCGCTCTTGCTTATTGCTTCCCTTCCTTCAGACAGTCCTTCTTGCTTTCATGTCATAAGGATTCTATTACCTCCCCTTGTCTTCCCCTTCTTCTCTGTTAAGATCTCTCCTCATAGTTCCCTGTCTACTCTCATTTCTCTCTCTGTGTGTCTGTGTGTCTCTCTGTCTGTCTCTCCCTCTCTTAAATCTAGACTGCATAGGAGAGAAAATGGGGGGGTTTTCTTTCTGAATCTGACTAATTTTGTTTAACATAATGATCTCCAATTGCATCCATTGTAGCAAAGGACATAGTTCCATTTTTCTTTATGGCTGAATAAAGAAAGCTGCTCTGTGCATATGTGTAGCATTTTCTTTATGCATTTGTATGTTGATTGGCATTTAGATTGCTTCCATTTTCTGGCTATTGAGAACAGAGCAGCAGGAAGCATAGGCATGCAGATATCTCTGTGGTAGGGTGTAGGGGCTTTTGGGTAAGTACCCAGGAGCAGTAGAGCTGGGTTATATATGGTAGTTCTAGCTTTAGTTTTTTTGGGTAGCATTTCCACATTGATCTCCATGATGGCTAAAGCAGTTTACATTTCTACCAGCAGTGAATAAGGGGTCTTATTTCCCTATGCTGTTGCCTGCTGTGATTGCCATTTGTGTGTGATAGCCATTCTGACTGGGGTAGGAGGGATCTCAGAGCAGGCTGATTTCCATTGTTCCTGGTGACTAAGGATGTTGAATACATTTTCCAGTATTTTGTTGGCCTTTTGTAGTTGTTCTTTTGAGAACTGGCTGCTTGGGTCATTGGCCTTCGTTCATTGGATAATTTTTTTTTTTTTTTGGTGTATAATTTTTGTAGTTCATGCTATAGTAATCTCCTGTATAATGTATAGTTAGCAAACATTTTTCTTCATACTGTAAGCTTACTCTTAGTAAGGTGCTTGTTTTCTTTGCTGTGTAGAAGCAGCTTTGTCATTTCATGTCATTCCAGTCTTCGTTGTATCCTCAAGGTTCTACAAGTTTTGTGTTTTAATTACCATTTGATGCTAGGAGTTTTTTTGTGTGTGGTGTGTGTGTCTGTCTGTGTGTGTGTGTGTGTATAAAAATCTGAACCAATGTCAGATGTCTTTTAACTTTATTTTCTGAGACAGAGTCAGTTTTGACTGGCTGGCCAGTAAGCTTCAGGAATCTATCTTTGTCTACCTCCCAGCACTGGGATCAGGTGCGCACTGCCTGTTTCCTTTTTCACTCGTGCTTGGGTTTGAATTCAGGTCCTCATGCTTGTAGGGCAGCCACTGACTCAGCCATTCTCCAGCCCCACCTCCAGGAACCCACTCACCGGGCTGGCCTTGAACTCACAGAGATCTCTGTTTCCTAATGCTGGGATTAAAGGTGTGCACCACCACCACCTCATTACCGCCTCCATGTGTCCTTCCTATATTTAGTGTTTTTTTTATTGATTCTTAGATTTATTCCATCTAACAGAATATTAAAGGTTGCCTCTGTGCTTGTTTGTTGGGCTCGTTTGAGGCCTCGGATGCAGTCACTTAAGGGAGTGTTCCATGTGAGCCCAGAGGCCTGTGCTTCCGCGGCTGTTGGGTGCAGGGGTCTGTTGTGCATTTGCTTTGTACCTGCATTGTAGTTTAATTCTGATGTTTCCTTGTTGCTTTTTAGTTTCAGGGAGTTATCTGAAGTGGGGCAGATAAGATGGCTCAGCAGGTAGAGGTGCTTGAAGCCAAGGTATTTGTAATTCCTGGGATTTTGTGTGCTTTTCTGGTTGATATTGAGTCATTGTTCTTTCTCTCTCCCCATTAGTATTAGGAGATTGGTTGTTTACTTGGACATGTGAATTTCTTCCTGCCGTGTCTGGTCATTTATTCTTATGAGATTTGTCCTTCCAGTGCCCTTGTGATTCAGGCAGTCTTCCTCTGAGATTAGTATTCTGTCAGGTAATCAGGGACTTGGTTGTCCCTCCCGCACTGCCTTCATTGTGCTTCTCTTGAAATGCCCTCATCAGTGTGTGTGATGACCGTCACACCGTCAGTGTGGAAAGAGGTCTGTTGGGTGTAGCATCTTCCTTGGCAACTGTTTACTTCCAGAACTTAGAATGTGTTGCTTCACGTTTTTCTGGCTTTGAGAGTTGATGAGAAATCTGAAGCTATTCTGATGTGTTTTCCTTTGTAAGTAGGAGTTTTTCCTTACCATTTTAATGTTTCTTTGTGTTATATTTCTGATGTCTTGATTAGGGTATGTTGTAGAGAGATTTTTTTCTCTGGTTGTGTCTGTTTGGGGTTCTAAATGCCCCTTTTGGATGTCTGTTTCTTTCTCTAGATTTGGGAAGTTTTCACTTTAATTTCATTAAATAGATTTTCCGTGTCTTCACTTTTTGATAATTTTCCGTGTCTTCACTTTTTGATCTCAACTCATTTTTAGTCCCTTGGACTTGGCCATGGTTTGATTGGATGTTGTGGACATGGCTGCTTTCTTCTTTTCCTTTTTGGGGTTTGAATGTAGTGTTTCCTTGGCTTCTGCCTCCGATGATTCTTTCTTTGGTTGGTCTATCAATGGAGTCTCCCGCTGAGTTGTTTTCGAGACAGGGTTTCTCTGTGTAGCCCTGGCTGTCCTGGAACTCATTCTGTAGACCAGGTTGGCCTCGAACTCAGAAACCCGCCTGCCTCTGCCTCCTGAGTGCTGGGATTAAAGGCCTGTGCCACCACTGCCCTACTTGTTTATTTATTTATTTGTTCTTTATTTTATCTACTGTGTGTTTGGTTCATTAGAGGTTTTTATTTTCAACATTTCTGGATTTTTCCACCTTAAGATTTCAGGTTTGTTCCTGAGTTTTCCCTTCCAGTTTGCTGTCTTTTTAGGCCATGTTACTTATCTTCTCATCCCTTTTGCTGACTTTTTTTCCTGAATGTTACTGACTTTCTTCATCACAACTTGGATTGAATCTGTTTGGTTGGATCCTCTTTGGTTATTTTGTTATTAAATTAAAGCTTGTGAACTCACCAGCACTGTGCCCATTTTAGGAACTTTGAATTCAGTAATTGAAGAGTTACCATTTGGAGGGGTCATATAGCCTTGTTTCCGTGTGCATGTGCTTATGTGTGTGCATATGCGTGTGCATGTGTGTAAACACGTGCGTGTGTGTTTCCTGCTGCTGCCCATGCCTGTAGACTCTTTCCCTGGACCCATAGGTCCAGTCAACCCACCTTCCTTTATAAGTTGCCTTAGTCATGCTGTCTTACCATGACAGGAGAAATGCAACTAAGACACCCTATAAGTAAAATTGTCATGCGGCTACTTGTGTGGGAGAGATGGAGGGAGGGAGAAGGCTTGCGAGTGAAACCTGGGAGTGGAAAGGAAGAGAAAAAAAAACGATCAATCGCTCAGTAATCAAAGATGAAAGTGTGAGCCAGACAGTGGTGGCGCACTCCTTTAATCCCAGCACTTGGGAGGCAGAGGCAGGTGGATTTCTGAGTTCGAGGCCAGCCTGGTCTACAAAGTGAGTTCCAGGACAGCCAGGGCTAAACAGAAACGCTGTCTTGAAAAACCAAAAAAAAAAAGTGTGAAGGGGATAAGACTATCTTAAAATATGGAAGAGAAAAAGCTGCTCTAAGAGTAACGCAGGAGGGCTGGCGAGATGGCTCAGCGGGTAAGAGCACTGACTGCTCTTCCAAAGGTCCTGAGTTCGGATCCCAGCAGCCACATGGTGGCTCACAACCACCTGTGATGAGATCTGACGCCTTCTTCTGGGCTTACGGCCATCTGTACAGCTACAGTGTACTCATATACATAAAATAAATATAATAAATCTTAATAAATAAATAAATAAATCTTTAAAAAAAAAAGAGTAACGCAGGAAAGGATGGGAGCACAGGCTGAGAGAGAAGGTGACCAGGTGTTGGCAGGGTCTTCCTGGACACTCTGCACAGATACTGCTGGTAACGCACATGGACAACAGTCTGTTGGGTTCGGGTGCTTGTCTTCCTGGTGGCTTATGCTGGTCCTGAGCCAACATGACACACGTGTCTGCTGTCCCTCAGAACTGTCTTCTTTCACGCTGTTTCCCTTCTCGGTGTCAGGGAGGCTCCTGCTGACCACACTTCCCTCATGCCTCCTGGAGTAGCTAATGTTCTAGTATGTGTGTGGTGATGGGGGTGGCTCCCAAGACACTGGGAATATGGGAAACAGCCGTACCCTTGAGCTCTGCCCAAGCGGAGGCAGTCTTCATGCGTTCAAGACCTCCAAAGTATTGCTACAGGGATGCAGGGATGTTTAGCCTGCAGGAACTTCCGTGTTCAGGCTGCAGGGCAGTAAATGGCAGCTCTGTGGCTCCGCCTGTTGAGCTGTGTCTCGGGGGGGTCTTAGCTGGTGAGTACTGTTCCTGGCAACCAAGGGCGGGTTACCCTTCCCTGTGCACTCCACTGTCCGAGCCAAGCTATCTATAGCTTGCACTTTTGGCTTGTCAGTATAGCTTGCACTTTTGGCTTGGCAGTCCGGCCCTCCTGCTCTCTAGAAACTCCCAAGACTCATGGAGGGCCGTGGCAAATTAATTTCAGGCTCTGAGACTTGTGGTTGTTCCTTTGTTCCAGCTGCCAGTGTAGCACAGTTTCAAACAGTAGGTTCTCTTTCAAGATGCCAGGTCCCTGCCTGTGGAGTCAGTCACACAGACAAAATTCACTGCTGACCTGCCTGCCAGAGGACTCACTGTCTCGCTAACCCGGAAACTGGTTTGAGGCTCGTGAGTTCTGTGTGCTTCTCCCAAAGGTAGTGGGTTTGTTAGTGTCTCCTCCACAGAGCCACCATGCTTACCTACTGCTCTTCTGTCCCGGAAGCTGCTGGCTGGAGCTGTGTTGGGTTGGAGCCTCTTTAGTGCATTGCCTGCCCTCTTCTCCCCACTGCGGATTTCTGCAGCTCCTCCTCTTTTCCTCTCTTTGAAGTAGGTTCTGTCTTTTCCTTCTGCTGACCCTTCTCTTGTATCAGGTCACAGGAGGGGGGCTGCTATTCCGCCATTTTACCCTCAGTTTTGATGTTTCCATACTCCCCCTCATTGTGGACAGTAGACTGCCCAGTAGTTACCATGGCCTCTGTACTTTTATTGATTGGTTGATTGGGAATGGCTGGGGGCTTTATTTTATATTTTGAGGTAACTTTCCTGCAGGGTTTGAGGAGTTCTTGGTACCTGTTTCTTTTTCTTTTGGAAAGACAGTATTGCAGCCTTTCAAAAATACAAGTTAGTAGATAACCACAATTCACTGATATTTTTCAAGTTTTAATTCTTGCGAATTTACAAAAGCAAATTATATATGCACTTAACTATTTCCTAAAAGTGCATATGGCCTGCTGGCTTCTCTTGCTGGTTCAGCACTTAGTTTACATGAGACTTTTTGGAAAGTGGTCTGTTTAGTTGTCCCCATGGCCTTTTGGTGGGTGGGATTTTCTGTCTCTGATTGCTTTGATCTCTAATTATGAATTTTGGCTTATGGTAGTTGCAATGGAAGAGACTATGAGCCTTTTCAGTTGTGCCTTAAGCAAATTTGCAAGGGATCCCTGATGTTAACTTTGGCAGGTTTCATGCCTGCAAATATTGATTGAGCCAGAAGTCCTCACTGTAAAATGTCACCAGTGAATGTGCAGTCGGCGCAGGCAGGGGGAACTCATTACCGCAGCTCGTCTGCAGCTTCTGGGTCAGGCCTCTCACTACCATCTGGTAAGAAGGAATGTTTGAAAACTACCTTTTATTCCGACAAAAGGTAATCAGGAGAGGTTAACAGCCGATGATTTCTGAGCAGTTCAGATTGGTTAGACCGATCCGTCCCCAAGCTCGGGCTGCGACATTCCAAATGTCTAATTATCTCTCGGGGTATTAGAACATTTTAAAATGATGAAATCCCAAAGTCATGGTAGGAGGAATTTAATTATGTGTACGCTCCCCTTTCTCCTCTGTGCTGCACACCCCCGCTTTCCTATTGGAAGCGTTTATTCCGAGGAAGAAAAAGCAGCAGGAAAGGAAGAGGCAAATGGGATTGCTGTCTTCAAATATAGCGATGTGTAAAGCCCATATGTGAGTCAGGCTAGACCTGTCCTTCAAGGACAAGGACTAGGGACCAGGGAAGGCCGCTGATTGTAGGGCGGCAGGGCCTTCCTCAGTGTGGTAAACTGAAGAAAAGATACAAAGGTGGTGAGGGACAGCTAGGGAGGACTGTGTGTGGTGGTCCCCAGAGGTGTCCGGAGAGTCCCAGCCCACATCTGCCCAGAGACGTTTTCTAAGAGGAATCAGACTTTAAGTAGATGACCATTGTGTGACATGGAGAATGCCTGAGCCCAGACTCACTCTAGTGACTGGGAAGAGCCCTGACAAATGTCAGACATTTCCTGTCCAGTAGCTACAGAGTCAACTAGTGCTCAAAACAAACCAAAGGAAAAAAACCCGTCAGGAAGAGAGGTTGTCACTGACTCACTTACTGTATCCTTCCTCTGTCACAGCTGCCAAAATGCAAGTGGGGAAGGTTACCTGGTAAATATTTTGTATATTTACCCCCCTCTTTGTTGGCTATTTTCCCCCCAGTGATAGTGGGGACTGAACTCTGCCACCGAGCTACACCTCTTGCCCAGGAATCCACATTTTAAAGCCTATTAATGTTCAGAGCCTCCTCCTACCTCAGCCTTGCTGATTTTGAATCAGGTGTCACAAAGACAGGGAACTCTGTGGGTCACGCCATACCCTATGCTATAGAAATGTTACCTTTATACGTAGGTAAATACTCTGAAATGCCTGTGGAGGGGGTTATTAACCTCTGTTTATAGTTAAGTTACCCTCTGGGACTTAAGTAGAGGGAGCAGGCTTTGAGTTTAGAAAACCCTGACTCCAAACCCATTCTTCATTGAGGATAGCATTGCTGAAACAGAGCTGATCACTGGCTCTGGCCATTGGAAGCTTTTTGTTGATGGCTGCTAGCTACAGTTCTTCTCTCTACCGCGGGGACCAGTCCATGTTCTTATGTAATAGGAGCTGGGCCTGCTGACCCGGGATGTCCTCAACATTCTCTTCTCTGTCTTCCAATTAGTCTTGGGTGAGAATGGGAAGGGAAATGAGCCTTGCACTCTTGCTCACCATAGACAAGTTGTGTTAGAATTTCTGTCTTGCACCTCACACTTCTGAGTTCTTCCTAGTGTTTAATACTTGAGCAGTGGCTTACCACACCTCGCTAGAGAGACCTTTTCTGAGATTACCTGAGCTCCTTGTTGTTAGGTGAAGAACCAGTGGTTTATTTCAAGGTCACGGGCGCCTTCTACTGAAGTTTTCTAGTTCCGTATGGAATTGGGTGAGTTTTTTCCCTCTGTCATTGTGAAAGTGCCTTTCATGACTTATCTCCTGAGCCAGGTAACTTGGAAGGCCGCACTATCTTTAGACGCATGCATATACATTTTTACTGTTGTATCCCAGTGCACATGTGCTGTGCATTAATAATTGCACTGTACGTTTTCATAATTTATCATAATGATACCATTATTGCTTACTATAGAAGTTCTCTCCCCGCCCCCCACCCCTAAGTCTAATTGAGGTCGAGACAGACCATAAATGTGATAATACAGATTGCACGCCCAGAGGAAATGGAGTGGGTTTCATAGTGGAGTTTTAATTTAGGCTTCGTTCTGGTGATGTAGCCTCTTCCTATGGTACATTACTTTGAGTCCAATATAACTGCATGTTCCCACAGCCCCTCATTATAGCTGCAGCTTCTCACTGCTTTTTAATTAAAAAAAAATAGAGAGGGGGAAATGAAACCTAAAGCTTAGGTTGGATATTGTCTGGGTACACAGGGAGGACTGCAGGCGGCTTGCTTACTTAATTTTTTAACTCTTTCAAAGCTGGGTGATGTCTTGATTTCACTTTCCAGAGGCGGGGTGGGGAAGGATGGAGAAGCGCATGCTCGTGTGCTTACACACACACATATGTGTGCAGTAAGGTTAATGAAAGCCTTAGGCATATTTGTGACCTCGAGGCCTCCAATGAGCTTTGAGAATGGCAAGTCCCTTCTTGTGTCTTCGAAAGGCCACTGCCCATGTGTTTGGATGTTGGCAAGTGCTTAGCCTCTGTGACTGACCGGGGAAGTAAGGCTGGGATCCATGAAGGAGGCCAGAGAAGCACTTCAGGGCTCATTCTGGATCAGGAGGAGTTAAGAATTAGTCATTTCTCTCTAGTCCTGTGGGCAACTGAAGCAGAGAAATGACTTTATTAAGAACAGTTGCTTTTGTCATTCCTTCATCTTGAGGGATGCCAAATACCTTTCGGGGACCAGAGCAGATTAATCTCCAGAGGTGACTTGTAAGAATGGCTTAAGCCTCTGTGATTGGCTGTGTGAGACACGAGGAGAGTGTTCTTGGCCTGAGCCACTGACCTCTGGCAGACTCTGGTGTCATGCTCTTTTTTTTTTTTTTGTATCAACAGTTCTTTGATTCCCTGCAGTGAAATCAGTCTGACAGCTCTGAGCTTCTTCCCTTGCACACTTGGGGGTATGTGTTATCAGTTGCTCTCCCAAGGCTACATAGTATAGTCAAGGAGTCTACTTTAGGTGAGGGTATAGATTTTGCTTCATGACTATTGTGGGTGTCCAGAGCTTTCTGACAGCCTTGCTGCATTCATTGTTGGTGAAGTCAGTTCTGCTGAGGTGTCATCAGGAGCAGTGTGATGGTGGCCCTGCACGTGTGGTGGGGCTGGTCTGATTGAGCTGAGTGTGAGTGTAAATGTGAACTATATCCCAAGAGTTTAAAAGAAAAAGTAAGGTAGCATCAAAAAATATTGGCTACATATTAAATTGCTATTTTAGGTGTGTTGTACTAAATAAAATATCTACTAAAATTAATTTTTGGGGGCTGGAGAAATGGCTCAGCAGTTAAAAGCACCGACTGCTTTTCCAAAGGTCCTGAGTTCAAATCCCAGCAACCACATGGTGGTTCACAACCATCCATAATGAGATCTGGTGCCCTCTTTTGGAGTGTCTGAAGACAGCTACAGTGCACTTACATATTAAAAAAAAACACTTTAAAATTAATTTTTACCTGTTTCTTTTTACTTTAAAAAAATATGGCTACTAACAGAACATACGCCAAGGGCTTACACTGTATTTGATTGTCCCTCATCCTGGACCATGAAGTGACAGCAAGTCGGTGTCTGTCTTGGAGCCCTCATCTGTTCTGTCCTAGCATGGTGCCTCAGACACAGCTGGCCCCAAGTGAGTACTTGTGCTAGAGCCAGCCTAGTTCATAACTCTGCACTGGAGTCTCAGTAATGAGTGGAAGCTCTACTGAGAGTGTTGGGTCTTGAAAAGAGACAATTGAAGGCCTAGAAGAGGAGTGGAGAGCAACATTCTTGCCTCTGAGTAAAAATTTGAAAGAAAAAAAAAATCTCAGGGCCTTTCTTGCTCAACTTGCCCACTTACAGGAGGAGGTACTGCTGCGCTGGTAAAGGTCTACCGTGCCAGGCCAATCCCAAGAGGAACTGAAGCTGTGTGTGTGTGTGATGTTGAAATAGACCAGTCACAAAACTTCTAGAGGCTGATTCACACTTGGCCCTGCCTCTCCCCATGACCCAACTAGAAACCTGGGAGAGGTACTGGGCCACCTCATTACAGGGTTCACACCTTAGAAGTCTTATACAAAGTTTGTTGTTGTCGTTGCTGTTAATGACTTAACAAATACCACTTTAATTTAACCAAGATCTTACATGGCTTATATTTGTGGGTACATTTAAGTCCCTCAGAACTGTGTCACTGAGAGTTACATAATCAAGGTGGATGGGCACACTCTCCAATGTGCCACTTCAGAAGGGATCAGCTTGTCTCTGCAAGTGTTTATTGAGATCTTGCTGGCACCTGAGGCATCCTGTTCCCTGCTTATACAACGGAACTCTTAACTGCTTCTGGTCCCCAGGGATGTGGTGGATTAAAGACCTGCCCAAGGAAAGTGCCATTTCAGTGGACTATTAGAGGTGACGGTGAAGCTCCTCCCCGGCCTTTAAAGAAGTGGGCTCCAAGGGACAAGACCACGGTTGTTTCTAGCCTGCCCTTGATGGTGGCAGCACTTAGCTTCCTCCTGCTAACTGTAGCCCCACAACCTTCTCTCTTCATCCTGCAGTCTCCCCTGCATGGAGAACTCTGGAGCTCATGCCTCGACTTGGTTGCTGCAGCCAGCTCTCAGTAATCACAATCGCAGCAGGGCTTGTTTTATGAGCCTGAAAGATTCTCGTTCCCAGGAGGCTGACGTTCCTTACCTGCTGGGGAGCTACAGATTTCTGTTTGAAGCCTGGCTCCTCAAGGATGAAGCTGCCTCCCTTTCCCTTCCCACATGAGAACATCCACCTCTTTCTTGAGGTCTCTAGCTACTGGCACTACGCTCCTCCAACCCACCACCTTCCTACCCATACCTTTAAGGGCAGAACAGTAATGATAATAGTAAGTTTTTATTCTTAAGGAAATTGGGTGTGTCCCAGAGAGACTCAGAAGAGAGTGAAAAATAGCAGGTGGTACCCTACAAACGGAATTGTCTAATTGGACTTTCCTAAGCACCGTCATCTGCTCGGCCTCACGGCCTCCGAAGCACCTGGTGTGTAGACCCGCCTGCCAGCATTCACATGACAGAGAATGACTTTGCACCCCTGGCGTGGTGCAGTTCTGTAGCAGTCACAGGCAAGATGTGTGATATGCGTGATGGGAGTTTGTGTGTTATTACCAGACACCTTAGCAGGGTGTCGGTGAGCACGGCATTTTCTCCTGTTTGCTAGTAACAGCCCTCATTGCATTATCACACTATCAGTGTGTGCAGTTGTCACTGGAGAAGGAAAAGTTCATACAAAGCCCATGGTGTGCTGGGGCCGGCAGAGTCACGGGGCTTGCCTCAGAGCTTGATTTTCTTTGTTGGGTACTGTTGTAGTGCTTTCCCTTTAAAAGCAGCTTTTCAAAGTTTACAGGGGAAAGTCGTTAGGAAGCTAAGGCTTAGGGAGGCAGACCATCTGCCCAAAGTTGTTCCAGTGGCAAGCTGAGCTGAGAGGTAAGATAGGGCCATTTGTTGTCACCATGGTGCTTCTCCTCAGCTTTGAGTCTGTTTCACTGGTGCCTGCTTTATTCTAATTTTTGTAGGAAACAGCAGTAAGAAGGCCTCTGCCCCTTGTGTCTGTGATGGCAAAGGAACAGCGAGGGCCCCAGGGGGCCCCTAGCAATCTGGAAGTACCAGGGTCCCCTAGGAATGAAGGAGTACCAGTTCCATGAGCCTGAAGACTTGCCACCTTCCTTCCACAGTACTTTACTTCTGCAAAATTTTTATGTTTAAAAGTGTTTGGAGGCTGGAGAGAAAGGAGGCTTAGAGGTTATGAGTGTGTACGGCTTGCTCCAGTGGACCAGGTTCAGTCCCCAGCACTGCAGCAGGCAGCTCACAACACCCTTCAACTCCTGCTTCAACGACTCTGACTCTGGTCTTCAGCCCAGTGGGCACTGGTGCTTGTGTGTACAAACATACATTCAAACACATAATTAAAAAACTGGTGTCATATCAAGTGTGCACACAGTCCAGGGGAGAGCTCAGTTCTGTCACCCTTCTTAGTTCTTTCTGAGTCAGAGTCTCTCAGGCAGGCGACACAGCGAGCACTTGTCTCTGCTGGGGTTACAGGTGCTTATGCATCGATGCCCAGCCGTTGTCATCTGTGTGCTGGGACCTGAACCCAGATCTTCAACTCTGAGCCATCTCTGCAGCAGGGTTTCCTTTTTTTACATTGATAACTCTGTGTTTGTAGGGCACAATGTATTCTGACATATGTTTAAACCCAGCAAATTAACAGATCCACCAGTGAGTACTTCTTATGGAGAAAATTGAAAATATTTTCTTGCCAATTTTGAAGGATACAGGGTGTTTATATATACTGTATCATTCTGCACACTAGATGACTGAAGTTAGTTCTTCCAGCCGTTCCTAACTACCCTTTTAGATCATATGGCCTTTGACTCAGCATATGTATCTTTCAGCTTGACCAGTTGTGGTATATGCACAGAGTCACATTGTAGCGGCATCCTTTCTTCTCCTGCTGAGCATCTCTTTCATCTGCTGATGGGCACCTTGCTTCTGTCTTATAGCTCTTGTGAACAATACCATACTGGGTGTGTCAGTGCCGGGACCTCTCTGGCACACTAGCTTCACTTCGTCTGGAGGCTGGCATAGGGTGGTCGTTCTATTTTTTCTGAGGAGCCTCTGTACTGTCATGTGGCTACCATACTGGCCTTGTGGACTCACGTGCCTGCCAGCAGGGCACTCACTGGCTTTCCTCTTCTCCACAGCTCTCTAGCTGTTCTAACAGACGATGGCCCATGGTTCCGTTTCCTGATTAATAACACAAAGACTTTCCCCCTCTCCTTTGTCTCTTAGCCATTATTGTATGCCCTCTTGAGGAGTGGCCACCCTTGCCTGGCCCGTGGCCATCTGTTTTCCTGTGTAGTAGAAGCTGAGACTCAGTAGACTTGGAAGGAATCTGTGCCACCTCTGCCTGAACTGAGGAGCTGCGGACAAGACCGTGAACTAAGATTTGTGCTGAGGATTGGAGGTTGGGGATTGTATCTACCTCGCAAGGAAAGGGCGTGTAACTCCACATCCCCATGCCGGGACGCGTTGCCCCTATATATACTCTGGTAATCTTGTGAAGAGGCACAACCTCTTTTTTTTTTTTTTTTTTTTTTTTT
>NW_022196897.1:143747889-143785375 GCF_008632895.1 Mastomys coucha
ACACACACACACACACACACACACACACACACACACACGTGTGGCATATCTGGGAACAGGTGCTATCCCAGCCTCCCAGTGTCTTCTGTAAAATGGGGCTAAAAAATCCTGCTTCAGAGCACTGAGGCAAAGTTTGGGTGGGATAGTTGAATCTGGAAAAGGATTTGCACAGTATAAGAATTATCACGGGAGCACAGAGGAAGGGTGGCTGATGTTCATAAGAGAAAGCAGAGAGCTTCCTGACCAGCCATTTTGAGGACATGTAGAAGACCCAGCCACCTACCTATCTACCTACCTTCCTTCTTTCCTTCTTTCCTTCTTTCCTTCCTTCCTTCCTTCCTTCCTTCCTTCCTTCTTTCCTTCCTTCCTTCCTTCTCTCCTCCCTTCCATCTTCTCCCTTCCATCTCCTCCCTCCCTCCCTTCCTTTCCCCCCTTCCTTTCCTCTTTCCCTTTTTCTTTTCTTTTTTCATCTTTTCTTTGGGGGCGGTGGTATTTGAGACAGGGTTTCTTTGTGCAGCCTTGTCTGTCCTGAAACTCACTCTAGAACAAGCTGGCCTCTAACTCAGATCTACTTGCTGGGATTAAAGGCATATACTACTACCACCCAGTAACCCATCATTTTAAAAATATAGTCTGTAGTCCAAAAAAAATATTAAATCCTGTCAATCACACATTGTAGAAATTTTTAATCCCAATCCAGGGTTTCTACCCCACTTTTGATCATTTAGTTCCTGGGCTTATTTACAATAAGCCTTAAAGAGCACAAGAGCTGGGCATTTATCTACCCTCTGTGGTATTTACTTTCCTATCAACAACCCTGAGCTATTACTTACTATGTTTTGTCCGGGCTGCTCTTAACTCCAATTGGGCAGCCCTCAGGGCTTTCTTACTCCTTTCTCTGCCCTCTTCTTGCTCTCTCATGTTTTTCTCTGACCCCTGGCTGGGAATACCAAGCACCATCTGTCTTAATTCTGCCCAGCTAGAGGCTTTAGGCATCTCTGTTCACCAGCCTGAAATAACTTGGGAGCAAGGACATGTAGTCACTCGGGTCTACATTCGTTCAGACTCTCTAGTCTCTGTGGACCACGTCTGAGTCCGGCATTTAGCATTACAATACAGAGCAACAGACCAAACTCAGAATCACAAAGTAGTAGGGCTTTTAGGAATGAAGTGCAGAGTGCTGTTAGATTAGGTATTGGGTCTTGCTGAAGCGTGGCAGCCTATGCCTGTAGTCTTAGCATGCAGAAGCTGAGGTCAGAGGATCACTTGAGCTCAAGAGTTCAAGACCAGCCCCAGCAATATAGCAAGACCTTTCTCAGAAAAACAAAACCAACAGTCAGGCTCACACGGTTGAAGGAAGACAGTCTTTGGGCTCAGTCTTGCCCTGTGCTGCACTTGGCATTGCCACGCAACAGTGCATCTGTTATTCTGAATAATCTCCCTTTATGGCTCATGTGCTTCAGTTCTCTCCATTCAGGTCAAGTCCAGGTGTTTTCTCTTCCGAGAAGTCTGTTCCATCTCTGAGGTGGCCCTGAGGCCATTTTCAACTTATCTTCTCACTTGATTCTGTATATTGTCTTTGTAGCATGAATCATAGTTTGAAATCCATAATTATCTTCTGTTTGCTTTCTTCCCCTCAGCCTCCCATGAATGTGGCCTGGCTCTGTTTTGTTCACAGCTATGTTTCTGGTGTGTGGAGCAGTACCCAGCTCTTCCTAGGCCCTTGTAAATATTTATTGAGTGAGTAAATGAATGGAGCAGAGAGGGGCAGAGGCAAAATATCAATGATTAAAACAAAATGGCCTTACCTTGTGTCTTTTTAAATCCTTAAGTGTTAACTTATATGCTGTCTCACTCTGGCATTTTGTTCAATATGAATTATGGAAATGGATTCTTAGGAGCCAGCTGTTTGCCAGTTCCCTCAAAGCCATGATGCTAAGTTTGGCTTTTTAAAATGAGGCAGGAGCATGAATCTAAGAAAAAGAAACAACTTGATTCATATTCCAAACAGGTCTTTTCTATGTTAAGATACTAGTTTCCTCTTTCCTGGGGTCTAGACCATTGCTATCTAGGGTTCTGTCCCTAAAGCATAATGACATTTTGGGGAGTCAATGGAGAGAGCCAGGAGTTCTGAATTGTCTCTCTGAGGGCAGCTGGCCCACAGGGCTTACACAATGTGTGTAGCTGACGCTCCCTTTCCTCCCACTGGCTTCTGCTCAGTCTATTTACCCTGTAGTACCAGTTAATTGGAAGGTAGAACTCTTGTGTAGATGATTTTGGGGGATTGGGACAGTGGCTGTCATGGGTAAGTAGTTTCTAGCCAGGGAGACAGAAGTATAATGGGAGAAAGGCCTTTCTGTTAAGGGGCAGGGACAAAGAGATCACTTTGTAAAAATGACACACGGAAGGCTAAAAGTCCAGGACTTATTTTCTCACTGGTACCAGAGTCCCATTTGATGGAAAACAAGTGGTGCTTGCCCCTATGGTCACGTGGGCTTGTAAAATATTATTGTCCTTTTTGTGCTACATCACTAGCATCCATCTTTCTGAAATCTCCCGCTGCTTTCTGACGTTGAGCTATTGGTGATACTGCCGAGGCCGATGACTAAGACTGATAATTCAGTTCCCTGGTGTTGGAGAGGAATTAGAGGAAGGAAGACCAAACCCTGGAGAGGTGGAGATGCTAGAAATTCTACCAGAACTGCATTCACATGAGTGTAGTTCCCTCAAAGTCGTCAGGATGTTAGGGAAAGAGAAGCAGTGGCTATGAGTGTGGCTGGAAAGCGAGGAGACCCCCTTGGTATGCCAGCTACACTGTGTCTCTGCCAAGGCTATGCTATGCCCTGTACTATTAAGAGCAACAGCATTATTCATTACTGGAGTTCACCAAGCAGTTTTATGTACACAGTTTGTTCAGGTTGTCTGTGTGACCTTGAAAGATCCAGCCTACATTCTCATTCCACTCCCTCCCTCCTTCCCTCTATTCAAGATCTTTTGTGGGGATCTGCTGAGAGTCAGGCCCTAAAGAATCAGCAATGACAGAGGCTGCATGGGGATCTGCTGAGAGTCAGGTCCTAAAGAATCAGCAATGGCAGAGGCTGCGTGGGGATCTGCTGAGAGTCAGGTCCTAAAGAATCAGCAGTGACAGAGGCTGCGTGGGGATCTGCAGGGAGTCAAGCCAGCCCTGGGTTTTGTTTTGTTTTGTTGTTTTTTCAGTTTTAAACTTTTTGTTATTTTATTTGTGCAGGTGTTTTGCCTATAGTACAGGTACATGTATGGTGCTCTCAGAGGCCAGAAAAGAGCATTGGATCTCTGGAACAGAAGTTGCAGACAGTTGTGAGCTGTTATGTGGAAGCTGGCAATCAAACATGGCCCCTCTGGAATAGGAGCCAGTGAGCTTAACTGCCCGGCCATCTCTCCAGCTAATTGTCTGTTGAAGTTGAAGCAGTTGGTGGGGGCCAGGTCCTTCCAGACTTTTCTTTTGTAGGTCGTGTGACGGATTTGGGATGCTAAGTGCATGCATTTAGGAAGTTTAATGAGGAGGCTTGAGCTAGACTTGCTAAGGTTTTAAGTTTATTAGTTAAGTTTTGTTGTTCTGTGGTTAGTATGGAGGGAATCTAGGCTCTGAGTCCCAACCAAGGCAGACACTGACTCTGGCTTTCACTGTGTTGGGGAAAGCCTGTTAACCTGTAGAATTAGGGAGGAATGAGAGCCCGGCAAGAGTGCTTCCAGATCTTGGAGTCGCTAGAATGTAAGAAATGGATCATGTTCAAAATGAATGAATAGGCTTCCCCCACTTAAAACCCAATATAGGAAGAACATTGAGATTCATAATAAAATAATAGCTAGCATTTCTGAGTCCTTACAGAATTATAGGATGATTCAGTGCTTTTCAAAAGGATCTATTTCAAGTCCTGCTAAAAGCAGTTTCTTTATTGCTTTTAGGTGTGAGTTATGACCATTACTTCACAGTGGAGGAGCTAGGAATTGGGAAAGTGGTAGAGAGGCAGGGTGCATTGCTGCACGTGACTTTAAACTGGAAGTGAACTAAGGATACAGCATTTCAGAAATCTCTGTATAGGTTATTTCAAAGTTAAAAAGGATTAATTTTTATTTATGTGCATGCCTCTGTGTGTGTGTGTGTGTATGTGTGTGAGAGAGAGAGAGTGAGAGTGTATGTGTGTGTGTGAGAGAGAGAGTGTGTGTGTGTGAGAGAGAGAGAGAGAGTGTGTGTGTGTGTGTGTGTGTGAGAGAGAGAGGAGGGGGGGGTAGGTGCAGGTGTTGGTGGAGGCCAGTAGAGGGTATCAGATGTCCCAAAGCTAAAATTACAGGTGGTTTTGAGCCACTGCTGTGGGTTTTGGGAACTCAGGATCTGTGAGGAACAGGAACTCTTAACCTCTGAGCCCTTTTCTTCAGCCCTTCGATGTGTAATATTCAATTCAACTACTTCTCTAGGTATCTCTAAGTGTATGAAGTAAGACGACTCTGTTTTGTAGTGTTAGTTTTCTAATGCTTTCTCTGAGCAAGGTTACCAAAAATGCCTTCTTTTTTACCCCCTGGGACAGGGTTCCTCCATATAGCCCTCTCTGTCCTGGAACTCACTCTGTAGACCTGGCTGGCCTTGAGCTTACAGAAATCCTCCTGCCTCTGCCTCCGGAGTGCTGAGATTAAAAGTATGCACCACCACCACCAGGCAATGCTTTAGTTTTTATATTTAATATTTATTCATTTATTTTGAGACAAGGTCTCCCTAGGTAGCTATGGCTGGCTTTACTGAATTTACTGTGCAGAGCAGACTGGCCTCAGACTTGTGGTAATACCACTGCCTTTACCTGAGTTTTGAGATTATAGGATATGATATCATCTCCAACTATTAACCAGCCTGTCTACCTACCTTCCCTCCCTCCCTTCTCCCTTCTTCTCTCCCTCCCCTCCCTCCCTCCCTCCCTCTCTTCCTTTCTTATTTCTTTCCTCCCTTTCTTCCTTGTCATACTGCATCCATGTAGCCAAGCTACCCTCAAACTCATGATCTTCATGCCTTAGTACCACATCTGGCTCAAGATGAACTAATCCTTGATGCTGCACTAGCATTTCAAAGTATTTGTCTCATTTCTCTCAGTAGTTCATGAGAACCAGGCACAGAACCACGTGAAAATGTGAAGCAGTGTGTGTAGCTCCCCAACTGCCATTTGTCACTTCTGGGCTGTGTGGCAACAGATGGTAGAGCAGTTTCAGCCTGCACACTGGTTTGTGACCTCTGGCGTGAGGACAAGACTAGGGGCCCCAGTGCAGATTCTTGTTGGTTTCTGACTCTTTCTTACCCCTGTGTCAAAGGAGAAGGAAGAGATAATAAGCACCGCCTCAGGACGCAGCACCCTTGCTTACTGTATCCACAGTGTGCCGAGAAACCTTTGCTGGCTGAGACGGAGCTTGCTGGGGTGGAGGCAGGGCATTAGATGGGACACCCAGGACCATGTTCCGCACTGTCATTCTAGTTGGGGAGGAAAAGTGTATGCTGCGTGTTCAACCCACGGAGGTCTGTGGCAGAGTGGGTGAACAAAGAGCCATGGTGAGAGCGACCATGAATGTGAGATCAGCGCGCTGAAACTGTTCTCCTTGCTCTAGGAGGAGCCACTGGATGAAAGCTCAGTGAAGAAGATGATCCTCACGTTTGAAAAGCGCTCATACAAAAACCAGGAGCTGCGGATCAAGTTTCCAGACAATCCGGAGAAGTAAGGCTCCTTTTGCTGCCCCTCTCCTCCTTGGCGGCCTGTGTTCTAACTGTTGGATTTGTTGTTTGACTTGTTGGCTTTCGGTGACTTGGTCAGGCATCCCAGTGTTGCCCACATGTTTGGGATGCCACTGGAAGGACACGCAGGACTTTGAGGGTTATGCTTTATTATGGTAGGAATCCACAGAGACACACTGGCTAGGAAAAGTGCATGTCTGCAGGGTCTAGTGAAGTCTGTGTCCAGGCTTCCTGCTTCCCTCCACTGGGAGAGAGCAGACAGCACTGGTCTCCAGCAGTAGATGCACTGGTGTGTACTCAGAAGCCAGCTCCTGGCTGCCAGCTCTGGGTCAGCCTTGTGAGCAGGCCCCACTTTAACTCTTTCCTACCTCATTCTATAAATGCCCCTGATACCACCCATGGCTGCCAGGTGGAAGCTTTATTGCAGAGAAAATGACCCAATTTAGGGGTCAGACAGATGTGCGTGGGACCACTGTGTGATCTTAAATGATCACATCTTTCTCAGCCGTGGTTGTCTCTTCTGTGTAAGGCTACAGGGTTGTTGGGAAAGTTAAGTGAGAACAATGGCTAGCTTGCATCCCCACACCTGCACCCGGTAGATAGATGCTCCTGATACGTGTTTTACTGTGAGGTGCCATAGTGTGGGATATGGGATCTTTCAATCTTGAATCCCAATTAAAAAGGATTAAAGATTTGTATAGATTTTAGAGTTCTAAATCTATGTTTTCTTCCCTGCCTGTCTCCCTTCCCAGATAAATGGTTTAATGAATTTTAATAGGCCCAAAGCCCTGAGGCAATTAAGAGTTGGATGGTTGGATCTTTGCACTCAAGTTTGTAGGTTACTAGGGAGACTGACTGTTAATGTGAGGTGGAAGGAAATACACAGATAGGGATATGAGTAGAGTGCTGTGGGAGTATAGAGACGAGCAAATGCTTTGTTGAGGACCTCACAAGGGAGGTTTCGGTTGGGCCTCATGGTCGGCGTGTAGCTGGCACACAGTGAAAAGCTGGGTTGATGGCTCAGAGGGTGAAGTGTGGGCACTTTTGGGAACTCCCAGACCCTGGGGAGGCAGAAACGAGAGAATCCCTTGAAGCTCCTGGGCCAGGTATCCTGATGTGTACAGCAGAGAAAAGACCATCTCACACAAGGTAGAGAGAGGGTGAAGACAGCACTTGAGGTTGTGTTGATCTCTGCACACAGACTCTCTCTCTCTCACACACACACACACACACACACACACACACACACACACACACACACACACGTATGCATGCATGCACTCACACACATGCACACACAGCGCAAGAAGATGAGAATGGGGGAGGTAGAGAGAAAACACAAAGTTCGGGATGCTGAAGGGCAGAGAGTGTTGACAACAAGCCTGGGAGACAGTGTGACTCAGGTCTCCGTTTCTGCAGATGGAGAGTGTCAGGGAACACTCAGCCCTCTGTGCCCAGCCCACTGTGACAGCAGCTAGATCACAGCCCAGCTTCCTAACACCTGCATTGTCTCTAGTGTTGTGCTGACCTCTACCATACAGAAAAAGTTCACACTGTGTGCGTGTGTATGTGTGTATTTAATTATACCACACAGACTGATGTTATTGTAAAAAGTAGTTTGAGGGGTTGGGGATTTAGCTCAGGCCCTGGGTTCGGTCCTCAGCTCTGGGGGGGAAAAAAAGTAGTTTGAGTACATTAAGTAGAGTATGGAAAGGAAGCTTCTTCACTGTATTGATCCTGCTACAACCCCAGTACCTACAGCTGACCTTGTGACCAATTCTGTGATGATTCCTTTAACCCGTTTTCTATAACCTCTTTTATACTATACAAAGATTTAGCCTGCACAAATTTGGGTTTATAAAACAGAAAATGTTTTCCTGTTAGTGCCTGTCTCTCTATCTTTTGTTTTTGGCTGGTGCATAGTATTTTATGGTTAGGAAATTCCATAATCTATTTAGTTATTTTTGTATTGATGGCCTTTAGGTTATTTTACAATTTTTTAAATTTTATTTTATTTCATGTATATGAGTGTTTTGCCTGGATAAATATCTGTGTATCACATATGTGCCTGGTACCCATTGAGGTCAGAAGAGGGTGTTGGATCCCCTGAGACTGGTATTACAGATGTTTGTGAGCCACCACATGGTGCTGGGAATTGAACCTTGGTCCTCTAGAAGAGCAGACAGTGTTCTCTAGCAGTTTAGATTAATTTAAATGTTGGTTTTTATAAGCAGTGCTGGGTAGACCTCCTTGTGTATATGCCTCTGTGTGTGGGTAGACCTCCTTGTGTATATGCCTCTGTGTGTGGGTAGACCTCCTTGTGTATATGCCTCTGTGTGTGGGTAGTCCTCTGTGTGTGGGTAGTCCTCTGTGTGGGTAGTCCTCTGTGTGTGGGTAGACCTCTGTGTGTGGGTAGACCTCTGTGTGTGGGTAGTCCTCTGTGTGTGGGTAGTCCTGTGTGTGGGTAGTCCTCTGTGTGTGGGTAGTCCTCTGTGTGTGGGTAGTCCTCTGTGTGTGGGTAGTCCTCTGTGTGTGGGTAGTCCTCTGTGTGTGGGTAGTCCTCTGTGTGTGGGTAGTCCTCTGTGTGTGGGTAGTCCTCTGTGTGTGGGTAGTCCTCTGTGTGTGGGTAGTCCTCTGTGTGTGGGTAGTCCTGTGTGTGTGGGTCGTCCTGTAGGACAGATACCTAACCCTGACTGTGTAGACTGAGAGCATGCAGGTGTAATCTCTGCAGCTGCTCCAGGCTCCCCGCTCTGTCCATTCATTCTCACCACAGCCGTGTGTATTTCCACGTTCTCACCTACGCTGTTCTCATGGCCACACTTTAACACCCTCGCTGTTTGTTTCTTGTTTCTCTGTGCTGAGCTCTTGCTATTGGGATAGATTGTGCCTTGTTAGTTCCTGCGGCATAGGTGTCATGCCCACCAGGCTGCAGATGCTCAGCAAACACAAGAGCTGTGCAATCTTTGCCATCTTTATTCTATCCCCCTGGTGTGGAAGCCGAGAACCCCCAGGAAGAAACCTTGCTGTGTCTTGGTAACACTGAAAGTGTGAGATCCGAATCCAGCCTGGAATGGCAGCATCACCGTCCATCACCCTGCAGTTGAGAGCCGTGAGGTCACAGCAGCCGCTGCCATCCTCTCCTTAGGTACCACTGTCTCTGGTTGATAAGCTGCTTTTCAGAAAGAGGCTTATGTTCTTTAAAAAGTGTTTTCCATTGAGAAAAAAGTTTACGTGCTATTTTAGTTTAAAACTCGAACATATAAAAATTGAAATTACACATAAAGAACTTTTTTTGTTGTGTCACAAAGCAGTTAGGGAACTGTCCCGTGCGCTTTAACCTTGAGTTCTGCTGGCACAACGTCTTCCATAATTCTCCACATCAGCGAGGGGCAATTAAGTTGAAGATTGCTCCCGCATATTTGAATGAGGCTTTGCAGTTGAGATCAGAAATGTTCCAATTTATTTTCCTGCATATGAGTGTCATTTTGATCGCATCCGCCCAAATGCTGTTCTTCGTTTGGCTGCAGTTCAGATTTAGCCGGCAGCCCTCCACCTGCAGCCTCCACTGGGTGCCTCCACTCTCCCTAACCCTACACTGAGCCTGAGGCCTCTGGAGTAAGTCCTTAGCTCTTCTCCTCCTTTTCTCAGGGATGCAGCCGTTTAGTGTGGTGATCCACAACTGTTTCTGCTCTCATGGCCCCTTTGCACTCAAATGAGAGTACCCTAAAGTGTTTTTCTCAGAAAACTGTAGCAAACACAAGAGCGTGCAAGCGCATATTCTTCTAGCCATCAAGGTAGTGGTCTAAGAGTTGGGGAGATGGCTCACTGGGTAGGAGTACTTGCTGCATAAGCATGAAGACCTGAGCTCAGATTCTTAACATCCCTGGGAAAGGCCTGCACATGTGTCTGTAGAACTGGCACTTTGGGAGGTGGATACGGGAGGATCATGGGGGTTGAGGTCACCAGCCTAGCTCCATGCTTTGTGAGTTCATCAGGGAGTTACCTGGAGAGCGACAGATCAGGACACCTGAGATCTTCCCCTGGCCTCTGTATATGCATGCAGGTGTGCACAGTAGCACACATACTTGCATATGCCATAGACATCACCCACACTCACATGCTCGAGTGTGATACACACACACTTGTGAGACAATGGATACTTGTTGTGTAGACCTTGAAAAAACTCCATGGTGTGTACTCTGGTAAAAGCAGTGTAAAAAGGACCAATAGTACCTAGAATTATAAAGTCTTTGATTTCTCAGTTTCCTCCTTCCCTAGGGATCTCTTGCTGCCTGGGCCACATCAAGAGACCACACCATGAGAGCAGCTAGCTGTTTTAATTGGGTGGAAGTATTGTGTCGGTCCCTGTGCAGTGTGGCTGCTAGTGTGATCACATCTCAGACTTGTCATGTTTTCTAGTTCTGTGTTTTTGAACACTGAGGTCATTTGTTAATATCCATTCTCAGGGTTGAGGGAGAACATCCTGCTTGTCTGAAGCAAATGAGCATGGACACACCAGAGAACATTTTCTGTCCTGTCAGATGGAGTCCATGACCCCATCTCTGCCTGGTTACTGTTTTAATATGTTGCTCTATTGCTTTCCCATCGCCTCTCACCTGACCTTTGCCCTGGCTGTGAGTCATGTGTTGCTGAAGCTGTGCTAGCTCCCTGAAGACAGCCTTCTGCAAACAGTAGTGTGTGCTTTAAGTGAGCAGGCTGTATGTGGTCAGCAGCAACAGAAGAGAATCGCCTTTTCGAGGATATAACAGACTCAAGGCAGCTGCTGTGTGCCAACACTGTTGTAATTAGGCACTTTATATGTATTCTTTCTTTAAATCCTCACCATCCTTCAACCAGGAAGATAAGGAAATCAAGATTTAGAGATAAGTAGTTAATGTTCTGTCTTTGACCACACTGCCTCTTGGGCAGCACTGGGCGTCCTTACACTTAGTAGTGTGTCGTGGATGGCTTTGCATTCATGGTAGGGGGAGCTCAGAGACTCTGGGCTGATCTTTTTGTCTGGTACATTCTCTGTACCTAGGCCAGTGACCGGTACCTGCATAGGCTTGGTGAATGCAAGTTGGAACACTGCTTATGACCACTCCCAGGCCAGTGTCTCCTGAGTGCAAACATTTCTCACTCTGTCTCATTACCCACCTAGCACCTCTGCTAGTAGGACTTCCATGGTGTGCTATTTATAGTTTGCTTCTCTGCTAGTTTGTTTTGTTTGAATAATGCTTTGACGTTCTAAATCTTAAAAGATCTAGGGCTAATATCACATATTTCAGTGAATTACAAAGTTGGACTGAGAAACAGTCTGTTACTACTGCTGTCTGGGCTGTGGCATCTATTCTGCCTGCTTGTTGGTTTGTATATTTAGTGGGAGTAAGGATGGGAACTAGGACACTGCACCTAGTAGGCTTGTTGTCCACTACTGGCTTATGCTCCAGCTGTTTTTGTTTGTTTGTTTGTTTTGTTTTTTTGTTTTTTTGTTTTGTTTTTTTAAACAAGGCCTTGAGGTAAGGTTGAGGTGGCTTGAACTCACTCTGTAGCCAAAGTGGTCTTCAAATTGTAGAGTTGCTAAAAACAACGAAAGGTGCAACTGCCTGGGTTTATGAAAGCTTTTATGTCAACAAATAGAAAATAAATACAGATATATCCAAAAAAGCATAGCATATAAATTGAGATAATTTCCCTTTGGTTTTTTCCCCTTGTTTTTTTCCCCTTTCTTTCTTTTTCTTTTTTCTATTTTTTCTTTTTTGCAGCATGACAGATTAATTTCCTTAGTATAGAAAGCATTTTATAAATCAGGAAATAAGGCCAAACCCTGGTTTAAAAATGAGGAAAGGATAATTGGAAATAGTAAACAAAAAACAGTTAACCTTTTTTTTTTTTAAATCAGAAATGCAGAAATTTTGAGCTTTTTTGCTGTCTTGAACTGGAGGCAGTTTTGACTAGCTGTCACTGCTTGAGGAGAGGGGAAGAGGAAACATCAAACACCGTTGTTGCCTTCCGACAGTTTATTCCTTCCTCTGCATTTACCGTACCCAGTGATTGTGAATGCACAGCTATGTGCCATTTGTTATGGGGGAGTGGAAACTGTCTGAGAAAGGGGGACTCTTTAAATAAATTACCGTCCACCAACACGAGCCGAGTATACCATGCAGCTGTTTAAAATTGATGATTTACAACGGGAATTTCAGATAAACAGTCTCTCACGCACTCTGTGATTGATTGGCAGTCCCGGCTTGGAGCATTGTCTGGAAAAGGATTTGGAAGCCAGGGCCAGGCTGAGCATCAGGGGAGACTGGTGCTATCAGTGAGGGGCTGCTCTGGAGAAGGAAAATGGCCATCCAACAACAGTTTGTCAGGAACTGGCTCTTACTATTGCAAAAGAATGTTTAGCCATTAACAGCACAGTAAAATTGAGCACAGACCACAGATTTGCTTTGTGGGTGAAAGGCTAAGAATTGAGAAAAATGGCCGACCACGCTGGAATATCATCAGTGGTCATTTCCAGTTCAGAGGATTATGGATGACCTCTGTATTCTTTTAAATGGCTTGCCTTTCTTTCTCCAGTTTTCTGAGATAAGTAATATTTTATAATTATAAAATATATTTGTAAGTGCTTAACAATAATGACAGGAAAAACAATGACAAAGGATATTAACTAAGGATGTTCTAACAAAATCCTGTCTTGATGGGTTTCCTCTTCTGGATCCCAGTGTCTGCCTGCCTGCCCTTTAGCATCTGGAGCATGGAGAATGCTTGGGACTTCTGTGGGCCCTGTTTATGTTCCTCTTTTGAGGCCTCCACTTAATAAGATAGGCATGTGTGCATAGGAGACAAAGCCCAGCGCCTGTGGGCCCAGAGCTTACAGTCCAGAAGAGAGAACAGACACAGTAACAGGAGGGGCCCAGCACAGAGGCACTGAGTGCAGGCTCTTCCTCCTTGCTAGGAGTCTGACTCTGTTCTAAGTCCTGTGTGTTTTGACTCTAATCTAACAGCACCCTGTGGGATAGGTGCAATTATTGTCCCACTTACAGATGAAGAAACTGAGACATAGACATGTCAAGAAAGTAACTGCGCCAGGTTCAAGCCCAGGCTGTTGGGCTCTGGAGCCTGTGTGTGTGGCCACCGTGTCCTCTCAGTCACTCTGGGTCTGGCATTGCTCAGCGGCTGTACTTGCAATAGCTCATTTGCTTCTGGGGACAAGCACTTTTGTCTTGTTCATCAGGCACTGCAGAGGGCAGGAAGGCAAAGCAGTCCTGTTCCCTGTCTAGACAGGTTTGTGGGGAGGTTCAGGGTAGACAAGTGAGTGACAGGACCAATGATTACAGAATGTCAGTCTAGATCAGCCTGACCTGAGACCTGCTCTTATCGCACCAGAGCGTGTGTGAAGGGAGAGGGTTGCTGTTGGGAGGCTGCCGAGTCTTGTTCTCCTTTGGCCGGCTGAGGAGGAGAAAGGGGTTCTTGATCTAAAGGGGAATAAGAGAAACCCTCTTTGGATTAGGCCATAGCCAGTCCAGAGCCCCAGAGTAAATGGCACCCCAAGGGGTAATGGTAGTTAATCCATAGGACTGGAGGGTAGAACATTTATTGCTGCAGAATGTTTGGAGGGCCTTAGAAGGCAGCTGTGGCTGTAGGAGTAAGGGGACCCTGTAATGAGATCTGAATCCAAGATTGATTTTTGTAATGAGGAAATCGATTTCCCAAGGAAACCGTGTGGCAGTATGATGTCTGGATGAGTGTACTTCTTGGTTGGTCTGCTGTCGACATGTTGACAGATTGTGTCAGCCTGGGTTGTGTTGCTGTTTGCCTCACATGCCAAGACTACCCTGCCCTGTTCTCTCCTTCTAGGTTCATGGAATCCGAGCTGGACCTCAATGACATCATTCAGGAGATGCACGTGGTGGCCACCATGCCTGACCTGTACCACCTTCTCGTGGAGCTGAGTGCTGTGCAGTCACTTCTCGGCCTGCTGGGACACGATAACACAGATATCCTTGAGATCTGTGCGGTGGAAGGCTGCTACGGGAGAGCGGTTTTCTCTCTCGGCCTGCCTGTCTCCGCTGATGGCTGCTGTCACGGCTGTGGTTCTCTTGCTATTCTTGCTCTTCCTTCCTGAAATGCACACTGCTCTTTACTCATGAAAACCTGAGCCTTATCTATGAACATGCCTTGAGTAGATCCTTAACTGTCCCTGTCTGTCAGTGCTAGAACACACCCCTCATTTCCAACAGCAATTTTCCAGATCAGGATTTGGAGGCTCCTTATTGAGGTACGAGCAGACAGACTTGAATGTGTTGATGGAGACATCATTCTGCTAACAGATGGCTCTGTGGATTGAGGCTGCAGGAGGCAGTGAACCATGGCAGAGTGCTTGTCGGGATGTCCAGAGGATGGGGAAGCATGTCTGTTTTGTCCATTACTATGTTCAAGTTCCTTAAAAGAAGACTGGCTATTTCCTACTTGATGAATGAGCTTTAGACCTAAACAGACAAGGTGGGCTTGGTTCCTAGCCTCGTTTTCAGTAAAATTTGGTATTTTCACCTACAAAGCTAGAGTTAAAAACCTTGTCCCTTAGTGTTATTGAAGAAATCAGAGACATTAGCTCCTGGCATGTACTTACTAATGTTCCATGTAACAAAATCTGTGTCATGACTTCTAAAACTGTTTCATACTTTGTCTCTGCTGATGAGTGTGTGGTCTGCAATGTATGTGTTCCATGTGTTGTGCATGGGGTTATGTTCATTAAACAGAGTCTACTTGTTTGAATCCAGATTTTCAAAGGTAAGAGATAAATGTTGTGGGTCTGCTTGAGTGCTAGTCACAGGAAATCTGCTCCTCTTTGTTAGTTTCATCTTTCTGGTAATCTCTCTCCTGAGCGCATAACTGACTAGGCTATTTCCTGACTGATAATTCTCACAGAAATAAATCAGTGAATAATTTTAATGTGGCTTCTTAAAGGGCAATCTTAAGACATTTCTGATGCTTCGTGTACTGTTATTGTTAAGAACCGCTCAGCCCATTCCCAGGTGGACAGGGTTTGTGGTGGGGTTCTGGGTCACCTGGTTTCCAAGCCAGCTGTCCCACATGGTCATTTATAGACATGACTGAGTGCTATTAAATGAGAGCTTAGTGTTGGGCCTCAGCAGCATCCACTGTTCAGGTGCTCAGACAGCATTAACCCATAAGCATGCTGGCTATTGTCTTAGGCCACTAGGGCTGCTATTACAAAGAACCATGGACAAGTGGCTCATAAATGACTAAGAGAATTGTTTCTTGTAGTTCTGGTGTTAGACAGTCCAGTAAGGCTGGCAATTCTGGTATCTGGTAATCTGGGTTTCTGGTTCCAGGTAGCTTCTTCTTCTTCTTCTTCTTCTTCTTCTTCTTCTTCTTCTTATTATTATTATTATTATTATTATTTTCCTGTGTCCTTTCATGGTGAGAGGGTGAGGAGCTTGCCAAGTTTCTTTATAAGGACATTGATTTTACCTGTGAGGCCTCTGGCCTCTTCTCAAAGTCCCTGCCTCCAAGTATTATCACTCTGGAAATTAAGTTTCAACATAGGAATTGGGGGTGGGTATATAAACATTTGTTCTGTCTGTTACAGGTACCTTATACAAGATTGGCCTACTCAAGGGCAGATTCAGTGATGGGGCATTCTAGTTCTGGTTGACATATTGAATAGTAGGTTTCCAAGTCCCACCAGGCTTAGCCTACACCTTGTTGATTCATCTGTCATTTGCTACTGTATTTATTTGTGCGTTCAAGTGTGTGTGTGTGTGTGTGTGTGTGTGTGTGTGAGTGCGAACCCGTGTGCAAATGCAGGTACAGTGACAGGACACAGTGCATGTGTGGAGATCAGAAGACAACCTCTGGTGTAGTTGTCAGGCCCCTTCCACTTTCAGTTTGAGAGGCTATCTTACTGGCCTGGAACTTCACCACATAGGCCAGGCTATAGGTGGCCTGCAAATTTGTAGGGATCTGGCTCTCTCAGGTGCACCCCATGGCTAACTGGCGGTCAAGGCTGGCACATCATGTCCCTCGTCCCTGCATTTCCTGAAGCATACCTGGAGTCATGCCCTTGACAGAGTTGCTTAGTCACCTGTCACTCTGCATATTAAGACAGAAATGACCTCTTTCGTTTCTGGAAACTCAATCTCATTTATCCTTTCCTGCTAATTCAAAGCAACATGAGCCGTAGTTCGGCAGGCTGCTGACATTCTGATTCATTGGCCATCTCTGCTGGGGAAGGGCTGACATGGGCTGCGCTGCTGGGGAAGGGCTGACATGGGCTACGCCGCTGGGGAAAGGGCTGACACGGGCTGCGCTGCTCAACATCCGTGTTCTTGGGAGAGGCAAGGGCACAGATGTTCAAGTTGGTGTGTCCTGGTCTGTAAAAGGGAAAAACCGTATCTCCGTGTAGTGTCCCTGACAGATTGCCATTTTCCTCCTGTTTTCCCAGGGCCAGGCTGTTCTTCCCTCCTTTCTGCCAGCCCTCATCCAACTGCCCTAATGATATTTTTTAAAATCTGATTTTTAATTATGTCCTGCATCACATTTAAAGTGCATTTGAAATATTTTTAATTACCTTAATTTTAATTAGATGCAGCAATTAGGGTAAATGTCATCCTCTTCAAAGTACGAGTTTTCTTGAACGTGGTTTCGGGAAAGGGGAGGTCCTCCGGACTTGCAGCTAACATACTGTTTCTGCCATGGTGATCTCCCCCGACAACGCACCACCTTATCTGTGATCTATAATGGAAATTCTTCAGGAAACGGTTGTTAATGATTTACTGTTGTACAGCTGTAACTGCCCGCAACACCTTACCATGAATAAACAATTTCATGGCTGTCATGACTTCAATTTTTAATCTTTTTTTAACTCTTCATTTATCACGCAGGTTTTTTGGTGTGTTCCCGCTAAGCACAGGCCATCTCTGCTTTCTCCTTCTTTGAGGAAACATAAATGATGGGGATTTTAATTGGATCTGAGTCCGGTTTGTTGTAACCTTAAGAGGCAGCGGATGGGAGGCAGCAGCTTGTGCCTCGTCCTTCAGTCCTTTCAACCGTGAGAAGCCGCTGAACAGTTGATCCTGGCTCTCCGCACCACTGCTTCTGCTGAGGGCTCATCAGCTGTCTCACTGTCCCCTAGAGGCTGGGTTATGGGCTGGATGCAGAGTAGAACTCTGGTCTGTGAGGAGAGGGGGAGGGGACCCACCTTACATTGCATTAAATGTGTTTAGAGGAAGCATGAGGTGGAACCAAACAGCTGCTGCCCTATCACATTCTTAAATAATATCCTATAACATAAATGATTTGAGCATTTTTAGAGTGCCAGCAACACCCCCAGTCCTCCTTTTTTTTGGATGTGAACTGTTTGGAGCGTTGCTATAGGAAAATAGAAGCCCACAAGAAAACAGAGAGAGTCAACTAACCTGGGCCCATAGTGGCTCACAGAGACTGAACCACCAACCAGAGAGCACACATGGCACAGAGCAGGCAAGCATGCTTGGGACAGAGCAGGCGAACACGCTTGGGACAGGGCAGGTGAGCATGCTTGGGACAGGGCAGGTGAGCATGCTTGGGACAGAGCAGGCGCTCTATCTGACTCTGTCGCGTGCTTGGCACAGAGCAGGCGCTGTATCCGACTCTGTCGCGTGCTTTGGATCGCTTTCCCTTTGCCATGCCCCGCCACAGGAGGAGAGAGATGATGCCCTTCGTCCTACTGCAACTTGACCTGCCAAGGCGGGCTCATAGCCATGGGACGCCTCTCTTTTTCTGAGCCTTTTCTGAAGAGAAAAGATGGCAGGGAGGTTATGTGAGGGGGAGGGACAGGGAGATGCTGCAGTTGGGATATAAAGTAAATAAATTAAAAAAGTAAAAGCAAAGATGTGAAAAATAGTTTTCTTGGATATTACTAGCCAACATTTTGGTTCTGGTCCGGTGGTTTTTTTTTTTTTAATTTATCTGAAGAAATGAAGAGGCATACCTCAAGGAGAGAATAAAGTAGTGAAATCACCACGGATGGTAGCTGGTAGTCTAGTCTGTGACAGACTTCTTTTTTTTTTTTTTTTTAAAGATTTATTTATTTATGTATATGAGTACACAGTATAGTTGTATAGATAGTTGTGAGCCTTCATCTGGTTGTTGGGAGTTGACTTTTTTAGGACCTCTGCTCGCTCCCCTCAGCTCACCTTCAGAGGCACCAGAAGAGGGCGTCAGATCTCATTACGGGTGGTTGTGAGCCACCATGTGGTTGCTGGTATCAGAACTCAGGACCTTTGGAAGAGCAGTCAGTGCTCTTACCCGCTGAGCCATCTCTCCAGCCCATGTGACAGGCTTCTAAAACAGTCCTCATGGCACCAAGACTGTAAGCATCCTGTTACTGTGCTATCCGCCATGTTCTTGAGTGAGTGTCCAGTCAGGGCGACCTTGCTGAAGTCTTTTTGGTAGGTTTGACTCCTCTCAGGTTCTTCTGTTATAAGCTAAGCATGTTGTACACTAGTAGGAAGCAAGAGACAGCCCTAGTGGCTAAGAACAAAGCACCCAGATTACTGCCTGGTGCATGTTGGGAGGCACTCTTGTAGCCATACGCTCAGGAGATGCCCTTGGAGCTCTAAGGAGGGGAGCTTCATCCCTGGCTTGGGGCCAGTCAGGAACTGGGGTTAGAGATAGGCAGCTTCTGATGGACGAGAATGAGGGCGGTTCCCGTGTGTCAGTGCTTTCCAATCCTGGGCAGCTGTGCTGCCAGCCGGTACTCATTGCAATGCGTCCTGACACCGGATGCAAGGTTTCTTTAGAAAGAGGACGAAAGGCAGGTATGCCCCCTGCACTGCAGCGAAGGGCCCTCTCCTTTAACAAGGGATCAGGCCGTCTACATAGAGTGTATTCCTTCTGACTCCTCCCCTGCACTTGTGATGCAGAAAAAGAGCGGTCTCATCGTGATGTTTAACTGGATGTGCAGGAAGGGAGAAGTTAGTCCTTACGTCCCTGGTGGCGGTGGGCCAGCTCCTCCTTGTGTGGACCAGCTTTAGGGAGTGACGGTTAGCACGGTTTTCTCAGCTAGCGTTTGCGCAGCCTTTAGCAAGGTGCAGCACTTGTGGAGCTGTCCTTGCTGTTCCATGAAGAATTACGATGGGAATTTGGGAAAGGAGCAGACTTGTTTTTCTTAGACCAACAGGGATCAATTGAACTTGAGCAGTTTGGTCTGGGAGTGCTAAAGTGGAACCAACTGACTGAGACATCATATTATCCCCGAGGGTGTGCACTGTAGTCTAGGGTGCCTTGTGTTATAGACCCAGCATTAATGAGCAAGAACAGGGCCGGGAAGGTTTAAGCTGTCGAGGGGCCTTCTTTCTAATTGGACTGGGAGGGAGCCGGTTCCCGCTCTGCTGCTCTCCGGCAAGCCCTGTCTAACAAGACGTGCATATCTTGAGCTGTTGGCTCTTTAGGAGCTAGTCTCAGTCTGATATTTCCAGAACCCAAAATCACAACAGAAAGAATTATCTACTTTTCTTCACGCATCACATGACTTCTTAGATAATGCCTGCTGATCTGCCACCCTTGTTTGTAGAGTCAGGTGATATGCTGTAATGAACAAGTTCAGATTAGGCTTACAAGTAAAGAGCTAAATTGACAGGCTAGCAAAGTAGAGCCATCTTACTGTAACTCTTGATCTTGCTTATAGCTGTAAGGAAGCCATGCCTTTAAAGGTTACGGTGGGTGTGGCCTGCCTTGAACACTTCCTCTGTGGTGTTTCGGTGCCAATGGGTATGAGTAGGCACTCAGTGTTGACAGAGTATGTGCTCCCCATATCGTTTGATTTAGAGTCGATATAAATATAAGAATCCAGATCCTGTCCGGGCAACGCTATACCGCTGTTTTCAAAGGAGAAAACCATATTGTCTGGATTTTGAAATCCATCTGCATTAATTCAGCTATATCTAATCACTACCTGACCCACAAAGAAAACAAACATTTTTGTCAAAGAAAGCCACATTCGCTGCGTTAATTCACGTGTATCCTTCGAATTTATACTGGTTTGTCTTCTTTAGATGACTCTTAAGAAGCCACTTGTACAGTGCTCCTCATTCTTCTTCCTCCTCTTTTTTTAAAATAACTTTGTTCCTTGTGGACACATCTCTGTGGATATTAATAAGATTAACAGTTTCTGAACCAATACTAAGGAGGATCAGGCCCCAAACCAAATATCTACAGCCAAAACACACAACAGAAGGAAGCAAACCGCTTTTGTCCAAAAGCCTCTGTGTGAGGGGCTGTTCATGCCCAGCTGGTCTGTTATGCAAACGTATTGCCCTGAGAGTGGGCAGATACAGGGGGAGGGAGCAAGTGGGGTGGCCCTTACCCAACATGACAAAATAGGCTCTTAAACCAAACCAAACTGTGTTTTAGTCATCCTCAGAGAGACAGGCTCTCTGTTTTCCTGTTATACTCAGATGTGTGAGCTTTTACCTTGTGCAGTTGAGATTATAACTGTCGTGGAGAAGCCTGGCATCCATGCCCAGTGTCTGCCTGTAGTACAGTGCTAGGCCCAGTGTCTGCCTGTGATAGGGCTCTGTGCCCAATGTCTGTCTATGGTAGAGGCTCCTTGTCTGTCCATCTTTATTCCTGGCCCTTGTTCCTATTTCTGGTCTTCAAATGACCTTCCTTCTTGTGGTCATATTACTTTTCCTAGGAATTGATGATCATAATTATAGTCTCTTTATTGGCTTCTGAAATGCTATTTTGTGGAAGTTGAGAATTTATAAAAATCAGTGGTGGCTCGGATAAGATGTTTGTTAGACCTAGTGAATAGCTTATTCTCAAATGAGGCAGGAAAGTAAGCCAGGAAAAGAATCTACTAGAGCATTATATGAAACAACTTTTGGTAGAAAGGTCATTGGGTTCCCATATAAAGCTACCTACATTATCAATTTTCTAATTTAAATCCTGTATCTGATGTGATACATTGGCACATGGTGTGAGACTAAACAAAGATAACTAAGATCTGCCCTAAAGATCTTAGAAACAACAACAGTTAGGTCTTCCAAACCAGTGTGACCCAGAAAGGAGACCCTACCTTGCTGGTTTTAGATTGTAGAGGCTGTCAAAAGAATGACGTCCACAGTGATGGCTCTGGGTTCTTGTATATGAAAACTTAAGTTTTAACTTATATGACCTTGGAAGGTCTGCCTCTTTTTTTTCCTATAGCCATACAGGGGCATCAGTTGGGCATAGAGGATCGATCACCCATGTTCTACAGATAAGGAAACTAAGACATAAAGAAATAGAGGGGCTTCTGCAAGGTTGTATGTCTGGTGTTGATTATCAGACCATTCTCCTCGTCAAAGCAAAGATGACCTCAAACTTTGGCTGACTCATCCATCACCCAGTTAGGTGCAGTAAGCCCATTACTAAGTTGAACTATTTAAAGACAAAAATGTTGTGTAGTACTTCTAGGCTACCACATGTAGTCTAGCAAGAGCATACAGGTGGAATATGGGCATCACTCTCGTGATCTGATGCCATCCAGAAGTTATAGCTCGTGGCTCTGCCAAGCATCAAGCAGAATATTGTACTGCCTATTAATAGTGTGGAGAAGATCAGATCCCAAAGTCTAAATGTATTTCCTCTGAACATATCCTTTCACACCTCGGTAAAGTCAACAAATTGGAAATCAAACAAACCATCATGAGTTGGTAGCCGTCTGTATTCACTTTGTCTTGAGTCTATTTTATGAATAATTATACATAATAAGTAATCATTCCTGTTGCTGTTTAAGGGATGGAATGATACCACTTACTGTACCTGATTCAGACCCTTATCCTATAGACAGGTGGTAGATAAATGATGAGGTCAAAGGGGGTAGATGCAGAGATCGTCTGTTGGGTAGATAGAGCAGTCATTGGACAGATGTAGGCTTGGTGGGTGGATAAAAAGATCAGTGGACAGGTGGGGGGGATGGGGAGGGAGGGAGGGAGGAGTAGGGTGGTATATGGATCAAGGGATGGGTGGTTGGATGGGTTGGTGGGTGGATAGATCAGTAGATAGATGGAGGGTTGGGTAGATGATAGATGAAGTGGTGGGTGGGTTATTGGAGGAAGGGAGGGAGAAAAGGATGGGTTGTGGATGATAGAGGGGTGGGCGAATGGGTGTGTGGGTAGATAGATGTTAGATAGAATGTTGCTGTGCATATTAAGTAAGCATGGTGATGGGTTATCACACCTAAGAACTTTTTGAGAGAGTTTAAATGTGGGAGTTTCTTAGATGAGGAGTTATTAACATTTTATCCTTTATTTAGCCTAAGACTTTTAATAATTTATGGTAGAAATAAATATTGGGACTTCTTTTTCTGTGATTTACAGTAACTTCATTAAACCAGAATTTACATGAGTCTAGCTGTGCTTGAACCATGCATCAGTGTGAAAGGTGTAGCACAGTGTTATGACTGGGATCAAGGCTTATGACCCAGAATGCACCCTTGGCTCTTGTGATGTGGGTGTAATATGCACTCTGCACTTTGCCTTTCTGGTCTGTAAAATGAGGCTTGTACTTTACTGTGCAATGCTGTTGTAAGAACTCAATACCTGGCCCCTGGTCCAGTGATGGTGTTAAAATGGTGGCTTTATGATGGAGACTATTTTGGCTTTCATGGAGGACATAACTGCTTGCAGGGTAGCACTGGGGTTTCCAAGCATTATTTTGTTAGCTTTTTAAAAGTTTAATTGAAATGACTTGTGTATTTGGGTTTACTGTATGTCAAGTATGACCCATGGTCTTTTATGTCAATAGCTTTCTGGTTACCTCATTTATAAAATGTGAAAGATTTTTGTCCAAAGACCTTTAAGCTCATTATCTTGTCTGTAGCACTTTTGTGGTTTGGGTAAATATCACCTTTAAGAGTAAAAGAGACATAAAAAGTGTAATTACTTATTCATGACGGCCATCTAGTCAGTAAACCTCCATTTTTTTTTTTTTCTTCCAGCAAAAGCTGTCCATAAAATCCCTAGGCCATCAGTTAGCAGTCAGCATTTCTGCCATTCTTGTCAGTGTGTCCTGCCTTTTCTGTTTTTCTTTCTGTTGCTTTGAGACTGTTCTGGCTTGACCTTGTCTCTAATTCTATGCTCCCTGTGTGTCACAGCTTTGGAGTGGGTTGACCCCTTCAGGTGTGGCTCCTACCTTCCCACCGCCTGTGCAGCCTGACCCCAGCTCTCACAGCATGCTGTTGTGCCCACACAAGCCCTGGCTTGCCTCTTCACTTTGTTTTCTTTCTGTTTTAAGAAAATTGTGCTGTGGTAGCATACATCTTTAATCCCAGCACTTAGAAGGCAGAAGCAGGTGGATCTATATGAGTTCAAGGGCAGCCCGATCTACAGAAAGTTCCAGGACACACCTGCGAATGCATTCATGGAGACCACAGAAGGATGTTGGGTGTCCTGCTCTGTTCCTCTCCCCTTGTTCCTTGTTCAGGGCTTTTACTGAAGCTTGAGCTAAGCTGATGGCTAGCCATCCCCATTAGCCCCCTGTCTCCCTTCCACCCCAACACCTGGGCTTTTTATGTCAGTACTAGGACCTGAACCCAGATCCTTGTGATTGCGCAGCAACTTCTCATAACATCGAGCCGTTCTCTCCAGCCCATTTATGCAGCCTTTTCTTCACCAAGTTAGAACTTGCCCCTAGCCCTCCGCTCTCTCCCTTCCGTGCTTTGGTGAACTCAAGCATCTGTGCTTTTGCTCCCTAGCTTACCCCATCTTTCTCACTGCCTGGTTTCTAGCCAGTGTCCTTTCAGGAAGCCATCCCCACATCTCCTCACTCAGGTTATGTGCACAGTTCCTGGTCTATGTCCTTGTTTGATACGTGTTACTTATTGCCTGAGGTACGAGACTTAAAATGTCTGTGATTATCCTTCCACAGACGAGGAGACTGAGGACCAGAGCCATGAATGGATTGTCTTTACCACTTTGTGGTGCTTTATTAATCAGGGACATTCAGTAACTGCAGGTTATATGAGGGAGAAGAAAGAGACAGAGAAAAGTTTGGTTTTTTTAGGGAACAAAAGCTTAGTTCTGCCTTCTAGTTTCAAAATCACTCTTTCCCCTCCTTTTGCTTAAACTTCACTCTCTTTTTCCTCATGTTTCAGTTCCATTGTACACATTAAAAACAATTACTTTAATTAGGTCTTTCGGGGAGGGTTGCATGTGTGTATGTGCATGTGGAAGCCAGGAGTGCATTGGATCCTCTGGAGCAGCTGGAGTTACAGGAGTTATGAGTTACTTGATGTAGGTGCTGGGAACTAAACTTGGGTCCTGTGTAAGAACAGTATGAACTCCTAAGCACTTACACTCCTAAAACACACCTAACACTTACACCCCTAACATATACTCCTAACACACTCCTGACACTTACACACCTAAGCACTTACACCCCTAACACACGTACTCTTAACACATATACTCCTAACACTTACACTCCTAACATTTATACACCTAAGCACTTATACTCCTGACACTTGCTCTCCTAACATTTGTACACCTAAGCACTTACACTCCCGACACACTCCTAACACACACCTAACACTTACGGTCTTTCCAGCCCCATTGCTCACTTTCTTTGTAAGGATCAAGGGAGTGCGGCTGGGGCTCACTGCTGCCCTGTGGAAACCCTTTCCTTTACATTGCCCAGCAATTTCATCCTGCCCTGGTCTCTGGCGAGGCACAGTTACCTGTCCTGTCTTTGCTGGTGAGGTCCGATCATGCTGCATCTTGAGAGTTGAAGTTAGGAGAGAAGGGTAAAGAGCTGGAAATGCAGCTTCCCCAGATGATCTGTTTAAAGCTTGGAAATTATGAAAACACAGTAGACCTGCAAACTGAGTTAAAGTGAATCATTTCAGCCACATTCACTGAGACCCACTGATGGGAGAAGGACAATAGTGAAACCTGAGAGTGTTAAAGATGGTGGCCAGTGACCCAGGGGGAGCCAAAAAACGGAACAAGATGTCAGCAGGGCCTCAATGTGCATAGAATTTCCTTAACGCTCATCACATGTGTCCATCGCTGTGGTTGATCTCCTTCAGGAACTGACAGACATAGACACCCTCCACGAGAGTGAAGAAGGAGCAGAAGTTCTCATCGATGCCCTGGTAAGTAGCTCATGCTCCAGGTTGTGTGGGATTGTGATGTGTTGACCTTGCCACTGTGCTCAAGTGGTATCCGTAGAATGCCGGGTTGAGGCGGGATAGAGGTGTGCAGAAATGCAGCTGCTGGAGTGCTTTCTTCTGTGGACTGAGGGAAGAGAATAGAGGAGCCCAGTGCCTACTAAGTACTCTAGGCAGGACTTTTCTCCTGCCCTTATCCCTGCTTATTCCTCACCATGTCCTCCTGGAAGCCGAGGCCCAAGAGAGGCGAAACAGCATCTCTGCTGTCTCTCTTCTCTGATTCTGTGTCTTTCCCTCACTCGCTGGCTTGCTACTAACCTTTTGATAGAGAGAACTCACCGATGTTTGCTTTCTGTCTTGAGCTTTATAATTGCAGTGAAGATGGATACTGTTACTTACTGTACACAAGATGGGTCGTCAGGGAGACTGGGGGAATGTTAGAAACGAAGAGCAAACCTGAGCTCTCTTGTAGGCGAGAACTGCGTCCCATGCTTAGTTTGTTTGTTACAGGGAAGGTCTCACTGTGTAACCCTGGGTAGCCTAGAACTTGATTTGTAGACTAGGCTGGCCTCAAACTCTCAGAGATCTGAACTCACAAGATCTCTGCCTGCCTTTGCTTCCTCTGTGTTTGAATTAAAGATTTGCATCACCATATATGTGAAGCCAAGGCAAAGCCTCAGACATCACTCACTTCTTAGCAGTTACCCAGGCTGCACCAAGGCAACCCCTGTTCACCAGGTCCCAGTGTGACGTAGGAGAAAGCCCAGAGTTATGGCCTCCTCCTGCTGGGCCCCTCAGCCTGTGTCCACTGAAGCAAAAGCTTGCTTGCATGCTCTGATCCCTACCTGATGAGAGAGGCCTCTAGACTGAAGAGGCACTACAGCTAGCCAGTGGGGGAGGCAGATCTGGTCTAGCCTCTTACCCTAATTTTGATGGCAGTTCATTCTGTTCAGTGCTAGGGACTCTGGGCCTCCCTTTCCTTTTACCCTCTCCTGCCTCTTCTCTCTGATAAGAATGGTGGCAAGGGCCACTTTCTGAGCAATCTGCAATTTCTTAGAAGCCACTGCTGCCATTCATTGTAGGCACATTAAGCTGCCTTCTGGCCCTACCCACAGGCCTGCGGGATCAAGGTAGCTGGCCTGGGAACTCCAGTGCCTAGGAGACGCCTCTGCAGCACAGCCTACCCCTTCTCTTCAGGTTCTCCGCTCTATGTCTTCCCCCACATTGAGCTCATTGCTGATGTGGTGTAAGTGGAGGGATTGTGAACCCTTTGGAGATGAAGGACTCTCTCTGAGCCCAGCTGAAGTCCAGCAGGGCCCAGTGCTGCTAGCATGAAATTTCTATGGCTGTTTTCCTTTCAGGCTCCTTCCTAGAGTGAGCTGCCACTTTCATGGGCTTTGAGACCTTTATTTTTCCTTAGAACCACTCGCTGTACAGAAAGGGAAGGATTCTGCCAGGGTAGCCTTTGTTTTGAGGAGCATTTGTCGCAAGGCTGTGGCACTCCCTCCTGCACTGTCTCTCCACGATGTCATTTGTGCAGTCTTACCTTTCAGAGGTTAATTACAGTGGCCCCGTGCGCGCCTTCCTGCCTAGTCCCTGGACTGGTTTTAATTACCATCCTTTGCCTGTGTGAATGGAGATGATGAGAGGGGAACAGCCAGCCAGGCGGCTGCTGTGAACCTACATAGAAGCAGCAGCTCGCACAAAAGCCCCCTTTGTGTCTCCGTGTTGCCAAGCCCACCAACAAAGGCTGCATCTTGCAGATTTTATTGTCTGTCTGGAAGGGACCAGTTCCTCCTCAGTCTTGGGAGCCGTTAGGTAGCTGCCGTGCACGATTTCCTGTTTGTTTGGGACTTTTTATGATTATATTATCTTAAGATTTTGGGTCTTACGGCTTTATCCTGGTGGGGCTTTTGTGAATCACAGACACCGAGCATTCTGGAGTCCAGTATGTTATTTGTTTGTCTGCTACCACTCAGAAGCTGTCAGTAAATATCGGTGGGCCGAGCTGCAGAGCAGGCTTCGTTTATCTCGCCCTCGTGCCACATTGAGGAGGAAGTTTGATAAGTATTCTCATATTACAAGGGTTGAGTTGTCTTCATAGTTTTAATTTGGGGCCAATATTGGAGACCTGGACTCACTGGAGCAGAGGCTAGAGGGCATGTGACAGGATTTATTATGGCATGCAGTTTGCAGTTATTGCCTTGGTCTTTTTCCCAGTTGAAAGTCCCAGCAATAGAGTAGCACATTTGTGAGCAAAGTGCTGTCCTGGCATTCTTGGGAATCTTTGGGGTTTTAAATTTTGGATCACATTCATTGCTGTTCTGTATACACAAAGGGAGTATTTGTGCTTTGGAACAAATCAATTTAGGAGCCTGGAAGATGGACTTCTCTAGAGATCATAGATGTGAGGTTTATTGCATTGGTGAGAATTCCCTGGCTCACCCCTCCACAGACATGTGGTTCCTGAGTGAGGTGACCAGACAGCAGATGGCCTGCAGTGAGTGCCTCCCTGGGCTTTCTGGGACCCTTCATTTCTTCCTGTCAAGCCTCCTCCAGCCTCAGCTCTTCGCTTTGGAGCCTTTTCATCTCATCTCCACAGCAGAGACCTGAGAACTTGACACATTGGATTATAGCTTCTGTGGACCAGTTTGTCTTTCCCAAGTTGTAGTCCTACTGGGGGACTGGTCAGGGCTGCAGCTCTGCCACTCACTGTGTGCCCCGTGAAGGTTACTTTACCTTCCATGTTGTGTTTTGAGTGTTTGTCACAAAGTATAACTGTGAGGCGTCAGTATGTATTTAGAGATCTTTAGGGCACCCACTACTTCCTGGCTGTTTTCCAAGACTGGTGGAGATCCAGCAATCTATAAATGTCAGGTGATGGTGATAAGCATCATCTGCCATATGGTGACATGTTTGTGGATGTTTGTTGAACTTAAACAGATTTCAGTTTGAAAATGTTTCAGAAAGCATTTTCAGTAATTATTTGTAAATATTTGGATGACTTGGGTCTAAATAAGCTATCCAAAGATGGAAGTTTCGTTTAAAGGAAAACAGTAATGAGGATACAGGCCAGGATGTTGAGAGGCTCTGTGGGATGAAGAATAGGACTGGTCATCTCTGGGGCCAAGTGTCACAGAATTTCAGACTGTGTGGAGGAGTCATATCAGAGCAGGGTAAAGAATGGCTGAGGCATGAAGCTGCCTGGGACCCGCATCTTCTGTAGACTTGAGCAATGTACCTTGGATATAGAGAGCCTGGGGACTCCCTGCCACACCCATCCTTGCCCTCAGTCAGCCTTTCTCAAATGCCCAGTCCTGAGCCCAGCTATGGCCTGCCTTGGTCTGGTGTGCTGCTTGATTTGTGCTGCCTAGGCATAGCCAAGCTGAGGGTCTCCTGCTGCTTATCACCTGTCAGCCTCTGCCTCCTGGCCTTCTTACTTCCATTCATGCTCTCTCCTTTCTGCCCTAAAGCAAAACTTACCAGGTCTTCATTCACTTGATGCTCACTTCCTGCTGACTTGTTTTTGGTCCTAGAAACTGGGTACTTGTAGCTCTCAGTATGACTGATGGGTCTCTGCTTTCAGAGGGTGGGACAAGAAATGGGGAAATAGATAAACCACCATAGTGTGTCGCGGTCATGCAGGTCATGGATGAAAATGGAATGGCTGAGTGTGTGGAGGTCTGGTTAGACCTGGTTCTGTAGAGAGGCCTGAGTTATGGGTACAAGAAGAAGCCAGCCATTCAAAATGGCCAAGAGCAGGGTAGGCCAGGGAGGAGATAAGGTGAGAATGAGCTTGACACCAGGGAAAATGAGAGGAGCTACTTGGTGGGGAGGGGGGGGGGCTGGTTCTGTGTCCTGTAGGCCTCTGAGATTGCCTGCATGGGCAGACTGTAGGCATGTGATTGGCGAGTATCTGTCTAGATGTTTAGAACAACTGTACAGGCAGCTGTTGGTGAAGAGTGGGAGGGCAGGAATGGAGGCTCATGTCTCAAGAGGTAGGCCTGCTTTTAGCACTAGGACTTTCAAAACTTATTTGGTCAAGATTCCTTCCACATGTTTGGGGGTTATTTTATTTTTTTAAACATGACATTTCTGAAATGCATTGTGGGTGGAAGAACTCCAATCTAGCTCTGGAGTGTCATAGAGTGAGCCGGGTAGAAAAGAAATCCTCTTCAGACCCTCTCAGCTGTCTGCTTCCCTATTTCCTCCTTTTCTCTTATAGCCTTCCTCTTTGGTCAAGTGGAAAAAGATGTCTGATCATGCCCTCGAACCTCCTCTGAGTGAGACCTGCTGTTTGGGGACCTGCTAACAAGCAGAAATAACCAGACTTATCAGGAACTGCCAGGCCTCAGACAGTCCTCATTTCCAGGCCAGGGCTGCTCTGGCTGGTGCTTTAATCCCCAAGCAGGATTTGTTTTTAGTTTCAGACTTGGTCACAGATCCAGAAAATTGAAGGTAGGCCCGAGGCTGGAGGAAGTAGGCAGAATGCTAATTTACGCTCCTTACTAGCCGACTCCAGAGCCATGCATAATACAAATACGTTCCTAAGGGTTTTCTGAGCTAAATGTATTTTGACTGCTCTTGGCCCTCCTGCAATCAGATAAAATTGTATCTAACCCAACTAAACATTGAGTTTCACACTTTGCAAGCTTAAAAAGTCTGCCTGTTAGAAGTTAGATTTCTGTAACAAGAAAAAAGACTTTCCTCCAGCCAGACACCCACCATCCATATCCACTTGGCTCTAGGATTTAAGTGCTGCTCACCACCACCATCCTGCCAGTTTCCAGACAGCAGAGATGGCAAGCATAACTAAGACTCAAGGAAAGAGACAAATAATGTAGATAAAGCGGCCATCCATCGAAGCCAAAGCCGGCCGTGCAGTCTGTAGCAGCGACCAGCCATGTGCCGCCCAGCAGAGCTGTGACGTTTGCCACTTCAGAATTGAGGGAGATGTGCCAGTTAGGGTGGTTTAGGAGGAACTAAGTTGTGGCATGGTCTGCGCCCCTAGATGTTTTCTGCTTTCTTTCCCATGCATAAATGTTTCGGTTTATTAAGGGAAACACTTTAATGTTCTTATTGGCTATGAGACTTGAGAGCAGGATTGTGTATCTCCTGGGAGAAGGGGAAAGCAGCTCATTTTCCGCTGCAACCCTTCCAGTTCTGGCAGCAGCTCCTCTCCAGGGGGTTCGTCCCAGTTCCTTCCTCAAGGCACAAGGGAGAGCTTAGAAAGCGCCGCTCACTGGCAACTGGGTGTGCAGACAGGCCACTACTTCCAGGTTTTCTTCATGTCCAGATGTTGCCCCAAGTCTCACCCAGAAAGAATGGAGGCCATATCTGACATCTGTCTTTCTTCTCCTTTCTGTCATCCTTAGACTCTGTCAAACCAGGTCTGTAGAGTGCAGCTCCGAAAGTGTTAGTGACGCATTCACTGCTCTCTCCTTCCTTCTTTCTGTCTTTCTGTTCTCACCAAAGTAATAGAGTTGCTCACTGCTGCCCCTGTGTCTCTGCCAGGCTACCTAACCTCTCTGAATCTTTGTTGTGTGCTCTGTGAGAGTCGGAAGCCTTATGTCAGGGTAGATGGCACACTGTCAAGAGCATGCCATGGTGCACACAGTGAATGCCTAAGTTTATATGGTGAGGTAAGGTCCCTCAGGTATTTGTTATGTGCAGTGTTGTTCAAGACCTCGAAGTGTGCCAGGGTCCATGAGGTAAGGGGCTTGCTATCAAAGAACTTGGCTTTTTCTTCACCAGTGAGGTAAATGTCATGGAGTGAGTATAAAGCTCGATGCCAACTTGATCCTGGGCGTTTTGAGTTGCTCCTTTAACCAAAAGTAGCACCCCACATTTTCCTGTGATTGCTGCAGAATTCTTTATCCTCATTTCCTGTGTAAGGCAAGCAAGGCACTGGGAAGGCGGAGGGAAGCTGTACACAGGACGCAAGTCTTGCCGGATGCCTGATCACAGCTGTCTTAGCTGAATAGTCTCTTCCTTTTCCCCAGGAGAGAAAACCAGGGCCTGCCTGCCTACCTGCCTGCCTGCCTTCCCTGCATGCCCTGGGGTTACCCATAGGCAGTCCCCCAGAACCTGTGTACAGATGGCAGTATAAAGGGGGAAAAGCTCTCTTCAAGATTCTAGAAGGAAGCCTGACTTTGGTGTCATTCCTTGGCAGATGTGTGCTCTTGGTTGTATTCTGTAGCTACTGTGGGTTTCCTACCTACCTCAAAAGGTGTGAATTAAGAAAGAGCTGGAAGCATGTTTTACCCAAATGCCTTGTGCCCTGTTTTTACATCATGTGAAGGTTCTACTGAGGCAGAGAGCTTGGGGGAGGGGAGGTGGGAGAATGACCATGAGAACTTTGCACTCACCAGCTCTGTAACGCTCCGTTTTCCTTTGTGACACTCATCTCTGGCTTGGGTCAGGACTAACAGTGGTAGGAAGCGGTTAGGACCGCTTCCTTACCTCAGGGTGCCTTGAAGAGGCCATGGGTGGAGAGAGCACTGCAGGCTGCCAGTTCTGCACTCAGTTTGTTCATTTGAATGGAGAGCTGTGACTAGAGGGATGGGGACATTTGGGGACTGCCTGTGATATAACCTTCTCTCCCTTTGCGTCCTGTTCCTGCAGGTGGATGGGCAGGTGGTTGCACTATTGGTGCAGAATCTGGAGCGCCTGGATGAGTCTGTGAGGGAGGAGGCTGATGGCGTCCACAACACCCTAGGTGAGGGACTGGCACCCAGTCAACAACCAATTTGGTTTTTTTTGGGTTTTTTCCCCCAAGTTTTGTTTTACTCCAAAACTGCCTTTTAAAAAATGAAGACTCATGTGTACATTTCATATAATTACAGCTTTGATTTGGCATATAGGCAATAAAAGCTGTAATCCACTAAGCAGGTACCCGTCCAAGAGAAAACATGCTGTCTCCTAAATTTTATTTTAAGATTTACTGTTTTTAATTATGTATATATGTATGGGGAGTGTTTACACATCATTGGGAGGCCAGAAGATCCTTGTTGGATCTCCTGTGCTGGAGTTAAAAATGGTGGGCCTTCTGATGTAGGTGCTGGAAAGTAAACCCAAATCTTTGCAAGAGCAATATGAGCATCTCTCCTTAGAAGCCTTTGCCTCCAAAAGTTAAGATGAAATCCTCGTGGGGTTCTCCCCTCCCTGGGAAGCTAAGTTTTAAATTTGTGGGTGATCTCATGTTAGTTTCTCTCACCTGCTTCCTCCGTGGAGCTGCAGGTGTCTGCTCGTCTGTGGACATTACAGAAAGGTATTTGCGTTGAAAAGAGCCAGTGCTTCCTTGTCTTCCATACAAACAGCTGGGCTGAGTGAGTTAAAATACTTCGAGCAACTCTGCTGCCCCTGAGTCCTGTTCATTTCAGTGGCTTCCTCTATAGTCCTCTCTTTCCTTCTCCCTCAAATCTCTCCAGTTTCTCCCTTCACACAGTTGTCTATTTAAAGTCATACCTTTGGGCAGGCCGCTTCCTCCCTGGCTGTTATTGTGTTAAACCAGTGGTGGCATCTTTGCAAGCTGAGCTCCAGCAATGAAGGAGGCCGAGCTAAAGCAGGAGTTTCTATGAGATTAGTTTCCCTCCCAGCTCCTCTGTGTTTACTGCAGATCTCCCTTGTAGTTCTAGACTCTTCAGTGTGGATTATTGTAAAGAAGAGGGAAGATGGGCACCCAGGGAGTACGAGAGGAGAACACAACAGCCTGCAGTGGGGGGCTGGCTCTAGTGCAGAGGCAGAAGTTGGCATTTCCATCTGTCAGCTAATGCTGGATTTTGCAACATGGAAAGCTTATCAAAAGTCTTAGCTGGATGTTCATAAAAAGGCCCTGGTGTGGTGGGAAAGCACAGCTCTGGAAGATTTGCCTGGTCTCTGCTCAGGCACCTACCACACTCAGATTCATGCCTCCTCCACCTCCTCCTCGAGGACAGATCAGGAGGAGTCAGGCATGGCTAATACAAGGTGGTCTGACTAGAAAGGCCAGAACAGAGGAAGGAGTGCCAGTGACAAGAGCTATAATTAGCGTCAGTAAGAGCATCCTAGGAACTGGGAGCCAAGGCCTTGAGCCAAGGGAGCTGACTGGGGCCCTTTGCCTGTGAGGAGTCAGTGGGGTTGTCTTTGGCTAAGTCAAGGCTGTGCTTCTGGAAAATGAGGGCAGGAGGTGGGGTTAGGGCAGTGAGATCCGGGTGTGAGTCTGTCCAGAGTTTGGAAGACCCTGTGAACCATGGCAGGAAGTGTAGCTTTGTTTCCTGTGTGTAACAGGAGGTCATGTAAAGTATGAACAGAATAAGATAAAAATGAACATGTGCTTGATTGAGACTGCTTGGTCTCTTGAGTCCCTCTGCTGCTCACTGTCAGCATGTGTCCCCTCCCTCAGTGACTGTCCAATCTCCTTTCAGTGGCCCATGAGGAGCCTGGCTGGGTGAAAGAGCAAAGGTTTCTGCAGCCCTTGCTTCTTCAGAATTCAGGTGCAGCGCCTTCTGGATATTATGCTTAGGGAACACAGAACAGTATCTGCCTTGTGAGAATGGCCTGTTCTAAGATAGGAAGCAAGGGGGTCTTGAAGGGAAGGAGAGCATTTGATGTGGTAAGGACACTGGTGATTTTTTTAATGCCCTTCTTCTTGATATCATAGCATGTAATAGCTTTTTTCCCTTTGCCTCCTAACTTTTAATTTTCCTATTAAGTCACACTTTGACTGTTGTAGAAGATAGCAGGAGCAATTATTTGCTTCCCGATACCCGGCAGCTACCTCTGCTGGCATGGCCTTTCCCCTCTGCACGCATTAGCGTGCTCAATTAAGAAGATCACGCTCACCTCCCTGCCAGTGTCCTGGTTTCCACATGATTCAGAACAAGAGAGGGGCGGGGGAGAAAAAAGAGCAAGAGCGCATCGCATGCAAGCGAGTGCGGAGACTTCCTGGCCCTAGGGGATTCTGCCCTGCCCTGCCTAGCTGCAGACCTCGGGACTGAGTGTGCCTTGCTAGGCACCCATCAGCATGCTCTGCTCTGGAGTCGCCCTTATTTGCATAAAAACCCATCCCTAATCTCTTCTGCGAATTCCATCATTTTCAGTTATGACTTCTACTTGTAACATAACTTGAAGAAAAAAAAAACATAGCAACTCCCTGGTTAATCTAAAAGTGACAACAGCATCTGGAGGGGAGAATATAGGGAAGTGGGACAAAAGCTAAAGTGCTTGTCATCGGAATCAGGCTTGACACAAGCGGGAGCAGAGACGCACTCCCCAGTGATTGGTGTCAGTTTCTTTCAGCTATTGTGGAGAACATGGCCGAGTTCCGTCCGGAGATGTGCACAGAGGCTGCCCAGCAAGGACTCTTGCAGTGGCTGTTGAAGAGGCTGAAGGTAAGGGAGCCAGTGGCCCTGCCACCCACATGTCTCTACTCTGGCTGTGGCTGGTACCAGGGTGTTGATAGAGACTGTCAGCCCTCTGTGCGGTCTACTTTGGGAAGTTTCTGGACCTCTGGCCGCTTTGTTGCTTGTCTCCATCCCCCTCACCTCCATCCCCAAGACATGGGAGACAGTGTTGAATATTGACATAAAGAGAATTAGATAATGTTTTCTTATACAATTTGTTTTTTTTACTGAACTAATGATTGCCTAGTGTTCCATTGGATAGAAGTACCAATATTATTATTTTTTTGAAATAGGGATTCATGTAGCCCAGGCTGGCCTGCAATTCAGGAGACTTTGAACTTCTGATCTTCTAGCCTCTACTTTCCAAGTGCTGGGATTACAGGTGTGTGCCTCCCTTCCCAATTTATGCAGTGGTGGGGATTGAACCCAGGACCTCGTGTGTGCTCAGCCATCACTCTATCAATTAAGCTACATCCCTTGCTCTCAATTTTAATTTTGGTAACTTCCACTTTTAAGTTTTGCCTATTATAAGCAGTTTATAGTGAGTATCACACCCAAGCACTGTTCTGGTGCACTTAGCTTTTCTGTGTGTTAAACACCTAGAAGTGGAATGTCCAGGCCAGAGGGTATTTGCATTTGAGGTAGATGTTGTAAAATTGTCGCCTGTTAAGTTTGCCCTGCTGGCATGAGAAGGTCCCTGCTGCCCCCGGCAGTACCAGGTATTATCATGCTTAAGGCTTTTGTGCACTTAGAAGCGAGCAATGATGCCATGGTACTTTAATTTATATTTTAAAATCAGAGAATGTGTATTGGCTTCTGGTTGCTTAATAGCCATTCATGGGCTTGGGGAAGTGGCCCAGTAAGGTATGACGCCTGTACCCACCTGTAGTCCCAGCCCTAGGGAGTGGAGGCAGAAGGATCAGAAGTTCAGAGTCATCCTTAACTACACAGTAAGCAGGCCAGCCTGGGCTGTATAAGAGCCTGATCAAAACAACAATAATGACAACCATTTGTATTAATTTCTTTTAGCTTCATATTTGTATCCTTTATTCTTATTTCTGTTGGATCCATTCTCTTTCTTAACACAGAGTCACCATCTTTTTAACAATTAGTGCTATTCCATCGAGTAAATGAGAAAAGAAGAGCAAAGCCATTAGTTTGACCAAGTGTGTAATAGGAAGGCTACTATGGAGGTCCTCAATAGCAAGATAAGAGAGGTTTCTTTAAGGAGGAATGACTCTTGAAGTAGTCATGGCTTATCCAGAATGTCTGGGGTGTGTCAGGTCAGGTTCACCCTCCTTGTCTTAGCAGGCCTCAGGGGAAGGCAGCCAGACATATATATGTCTTCTCCAGCTCTTCTCATGTAACCCCATAAGACAGACAGACAGACAGACAGACAGACAGACAGACAGACAGACAGACAGACACACACACACACACACACACACACACACACACACACATCAGAGGATAATCTGCCCAGTGGTGCTATCAGCAGAGATAGACACATTTTCCAGGCAGAGCCTAGTGCACTGAGCCCCTGCAAGCCCTCTCCTTTTCCTGCTTCAGCCTGTATCCAGCAGGTAGCTGCTTTATATGCTGCCATCTTGCCATCTTCTGAGTCTGGGTGGTCTTTGGCCTTAAGCTGAACTTGTTCAGAGTACAGTTCCTTTCCCACCTACTTCTCAGCACTCAGTTTGTGCTTCTATCCTCTAGATTTCCATCCACTAGGGAGTGCGGGGTAGTGGAAAGGAATCTGGGTTACTGGTGGAATTTGTACACCCAACGTTACCATACAGAAAATAGTCTAATGGTCTTTGTCTTTGTGAAGTCAGGATGGGGTTTTAGGTCCTTGGGACTTAATAAGGAATTTGAGACTCATTCTTCAAAACTCGCCTGTCCTTTGACAGGTGCTTAAATTAGCATAACAGCATTCCTTGCTTGCTTGGTCTGTCTCTCTTTCTCTCCCTCTCCCTCTCCTCCCCCCCCTTTCTTGTACATTCTTTCTTTTTTTGGAGTTGGTTATATAAGAGAAATTGAGACCTTCGGGTGTTTAGTCTGAGTTCCATTTGCTGTTTTAGCAAGCTATTATTGAGTTTTGCCTTAGGGCACAGAAATTTGTATAATCCTTAGGACAGGAAGAATCTTGTTGCAATCTATAACCATTTTCAAGGTTTCCAGTATTTAAGCTTTAAATTGGTATTTGGTTATTTTACTGGGAATCAAGTGTCCTTAGAAAAACTCTGTGATGCATGGAACGGCACAAAAGCAGCAAGCCAAGCTGAAGATGGAGGCCAGCGAGAAGCCATGACTCTTGACTGCTTTCTCTGGGTCCCAAAGCCAAGAAAGTGCATGTTGTATTCTTCACCAACATCAGCCTTAGAGACAGTCCTGGTGGAGTAGACCTAGGGTCTGCCCTCCCTTGGGACTGGGTGGCTGCAGCCAGTGGTCCTTCACTTGTCTGGTCTGTTTTCTTTCTGGGGACCACTGAGGTCCCACGAGGCAACTGAAGACCCGTGTGAAAGGGCCTTCAACTTGTGACCACCCTGGCAGCCAGGGCCTTCGGCAGTTGTGTTCAAAGATCTCTAGTGACTTTAAAAACCAGGTTCCCGAGGCACTGGCCGACTGACCCGGCGTGAGTCGGCAGTCCCTGTACGCGAGTTCCCCTGGTTCCTCTCTCCATGGCTCGTGGCTCGGAAAGGACAGTGAGTGGCCGCAATGGCTGATGAGATTGCCAAGGCTCAAGTGTCCCAGCCCGCTGGCATCACGATCTTCAGCAAGATCATCCACAAAGAAATCCCCGCCAAGATCATCTTTGAGGACGACTGGTGTCTTGCTTTTCATGAAATTTCCCCTCACACACTTTCTGGTGATACCCAAGAAGCATATATCCCAGATTTCTGTAGCAGATGATGATGATGAAAGTCTTTTAGGACATTTAATGATTGTTGGCAAGAAATGTGCTGCATTTCTGGGCCTGAAGCGTGGGTATCGGATGGTGGTGAATGAAGGTGCGGACGGAGGACAGTCTGTTCATCACATTCACCTCCACGTCCTTGGGGGTCACCAGATGAACTGGCCTCCTGGTTAAGCAGCTTGGGGAAAAGTGTTCTCTGGATAGTTGGCAAGCTCTGGTAAGTTAAACGGCACACAGTTTTGCCTGTGTATGGAGAAATTGAAGAGATCATTTAA